>NW_022437004.1:2180173-2592850 GCF_009761245.1 Sapajus apella | reverse complement strand
CCATCTGGAGTTAGCATGAGAAATAATCTAGAGACAATTTTTGAAGTTCCCCATTACTTCACAGATTCAGTTATTCCAGGTTAAATCATGCCTTTTATTTACTGAGTGTTCTAATATTCTTTGCTTTTTCAATATGGTAGTAGACCACAGAAAACTTACAATGTGAGTATTATCTTTGTTTTCTAAGGTCAATAACTTCTTTTAGTACTTGAAACAAACATATCTGTTTTGTCATTTATTAGTGTTCAGTACTAATTTACATTTATAATTCACAAAGTATTTTATTAGTCATTTCAGAATTTGATAAAAAAAACCTTGTAGGTATCACCATTATACCCATACATTCAGTAAGGAAGCATGCTCAGAGTTTAATCATTCAGCTAGTGCCTGGTGGAAGTACGACTCAAACTCTTGTCTTCCAAAGCCAGAATTTATGCATGACAAAGGCTTGATCAGGAAAAGAAGCAATTTTAGGGATGTGTACGAATTTAAATCATTCCTATTACCTTAAATAAGTTGAAATGATCCTTCATATTTCAAAGTGCCTAGTTAAAAGATTTTAGAAATATCTTTTTAAAATGTGCCATCTGTGATTCTTCAGCAACATTTATGATTGTGGTTTATTTTAAATATATAGGTTATTAATTCATAATAGAACTGAACTATAATGCTAGAATAAAACATTGTCAACAAATAAATCTATCATTAATGGACATTTTTAAAAAGTTGTTCCTTTGGGGCTAGTTACTATATAACATTTGGGAAGTAAAATCATTTTAAGTCTAGCAAGCTAACAGTAATATATCAGGTTGAGGAACTATTTGACTACAATATTGTCTTTACTCATAAACACCTATAGAAAATTTCATTGAAAAGACCTTTTTTTCTTCAGCAATTGATAACCACAGTAAAAAGCTTTCTTCCATTGTTATTTCAAAATACAAACCTGGCATGTAGCCAACGACAACGAACTTGAGACAGACTGGTAGGTTATTCATGTTAAGCAAATGGAGATTCAATTCTGATTTTCAGAACGTGTTTCTTTAAAGCAGAGAATTACACTCAGTATGAAAGTACCATGCTGGGTTTTTTTTCAACCAAGCAGAGATATGCCTAGCATTTTAGAAACCACAAAATAAACACAGAAACTTCTGCACAAATTAAGGAATGATATATATCCATTTATCATTGCAAAGAAGGGTTTAAAATATTTTTTAATCCTCATTGTGACTTCTTAGTAACATGTGGGTTATTTAAAATATGTGGTTTTTTTTTCAAGCTCCTTTTCATTACTGATTTTTTAATTTGTTGTGGCCAAAGATATACTCCATATGATTTTGTCTCTTTGAAATTTGTTGAGAATTTATTTTGAGGCTCTGTTATTATATACATAACAATTTAGAGCCAGAGGAGGGAGAGGATCAAAAAACTACTTATCACGTACTATGCTTATTGCCTGGGTGATGAAATAATTTGCACATAAAACCCCTGTGATAGGCAATTTACCTATGTAGTAAAACTGCACATGTACCCCTAAAACCTAAAATAAAAGTTAAAAAATATTTAGAAATATTTTGTCTTTCTCTTGAATTAAAACATTTATTTCACAATGACCATTTTTATCTCCTTTCCCTTTTGCTCAACTTCTTCCCCTCCTGCTTCTCCTTTTCTCCCTTCTCTTTCTCCTCCCAAATACTATACATACATTGTTTTAAACAAACCAAATGATGTTCCCTTTTTACCTACAAAAAAGTTAATCCAATTACTCTGAAAGACAATTTAATGATTTACAAAAACCAGGTCAATCTCAAACAAAGAATAACCCATGTTATATTTCATACGACTCCACATGATAGGCGCATTCAGGTAGTAGGAACTTAATGGTACGACTGGTTTGGCGTGGCACACAGCTCCTTCTTTGTGGTTGATGATGTGTCTGCCAACCACATGATACCTTTATTGCCAGTATCACAGGGGATATCACCAGGGAAACTGCTTTACTGACCTGTTGTAGCACAACAATTTTTCTTTTTATTTGTTCTGGATTTTACCCTCTCACAGAAGTTTTGATATTACACTGAACTTCATTCAGGACAAAGGATTCTTCCCTATCACAGCAGGGATGTGGTATTGTGGTTTCAACATGAGTTGATAGACTGGCTATTATTCTAGATGCCGTCATCCATGATCAGGATTTGCTATAGTCGTCATTCTGAACAGCTATTGATTAAAGTCTCTTTGCTTACCAACAATAAAAAACACACGTTTATTGAGTCTTTATCCTGTGCCAGGCCTTATAGAAATGTATATCACAGAGGTATTTAGTCCCCAGTTTGTTTTCATAGTTCTGTCTAAACTTTTAAAGAAGGAGCCAATTTGGATAACACAAATGGTCATTGCTGAAGGAAAGCCCAAACACTCCTGTCATTTGCATGTTCATAAACACTTGCAAAATACTTTCCATGACTTCCCTAACCCTCAGGATGATGTCAGGGACAGGTATTATAATTGAGAGCTTCTAGTAAAAGGAGTTGAAGTTTAAAGATGTTAAGTGATTTGTCCAAAGTCCCTTTGGTGGTGGTAGAGTAGGATGCTGAGGCATACTGGAAAGGGCATGGCATCAGAAAGACCTGAATTCAGCTTCCACCATCTCCATCATTTCCTGTGTTACCTTGGGCACGTTTCTGAAATACATCTGATTCTGTTTCTCATATTCCTTGGCTTTGACAGGGCATTCTTGATGGGTTTAAATTAGCTAATGAGCGTGAAAGTGTCTGCAACCTGAAAAGTGTCGTCAGAGTGTGAGTTGCTATTATTTAATCTTTAGGTAAGTGATGACAGTGTCACAGACCATATTTCAAGTCAGACAGAACTAGTTCTGACTAGCATGTGCTGCATGAATTTGAGTGTGTTACTTGAGCTCTCTGGGTATCTGTCTCCTCAGTTGTAAAATATGTGTCATAATGCAGCTTTGTGAATTGTGAATATTGACCAAAGCAACAGAAGTGAGGTGTGGAGCACAGCTTACAGGAGGCATTTGGTGAATCTTAAGGCTCCTCTTTCTAGATTCAGTCCAGTGTCTGTATTGGGACAGTACCATCTCCTTAGGAGAGCACTTCCTGCTTTAGTCTAGCACAGGAGATCTATAATGGACTATGCAGGTCATTCTATGGATAAGTAATCTGACCTAGAAAGGTGAACTGACTTTGTCAGGTCATAGAGGTAATGGCAGAGTTGACAGCTGAACTGCATCCTGATCGCAAATCCAGTGCTTTTTTTTTTTTTTTTTAACATTATTAGATTAATCTCAACAGCATTTAAAAAATTGTCCTTGCCCTACAAAAGTGATTTGTAGCTTGATAAGGATAACATTGAATCTATAAATTACTTTGGGCAGTATAACCATTTTCACAATATTGATTCTTCCCATCCATGAGGATGGAATGTTTTTCCATTTGTTTGTGTCCTCTCTTATTTCCTTAAACAGTAGCTTTAGTTCTCCTTCAAAAGGTCCTTCAAATTCCTTGTAAGTTGTTTTCCTAGGTATTTTATTTTCTTTGTAGCTATTGTGAATGGAAATTCACTCATGATTTGGCTCTCTGTTTGCCTATCAGTGGTGTATCAGAAGCTACCATTGACTTTCTTCACAGAATTAGGAAAAAAACTACTTTAAATTTCATATGGAACCAAAAAAGAGCCCACATAACCAACACAATCCTAAGCAAAAAGAACAAAGCTGGAGGCATCACACTACCTGATTTCAAACTATACTATAAGTTTACAGTAACAAAAACAGCATGGTATTGGTACCAAAAACAGATATACAGACCAATGGAACAAAGCAGAGGCCTCAGAAATAATGGCAAACATCTAAAACCATCTGATCTTTGATAAACCTGAGAAAAACAGGCAATGGGGAAAGGATGCCTTATTTAATAAATGGTGTTCGGAAAACTGGTTAGCCGTATACAGAAAACTGAAACTGGATCTCTTCCTTTATCCTTATATAAAAATTAACTCCAGATGGATTAAAGGCTTAAACATAATACCTAAAACCATAAAAACCCTGGAAGAAAACCTAGGCTATACCATTCAGAACATAGCATGGGCAAAGATTTTATGCCTAAAACACCAAAAGCAATGACAGCAAAAGCCAAAATTGACTGATGAGATCTAATTAAGCTAAAGAACTTCTGCACAGCAAAAGAAACTATCATCGGAGTGAACACGCAACTGATAGAATGGGAGAACATTTTTGCAATCTATCCATCTGAGAAAGGGCTAACATCCAGAGTCTATATGGAATACAAACAAATTTACAAGAAAAACCCCATAAAAATGTAGGTGAAGGATATGAACAGACATTTCTCAAAAGAAGACATTTATGCAATCAGCGAACATACAAAGAAAGCTTATCATCACTGGTCATTACAGAAATGCAAATAAAAACCACAATGATATACCCTCTCATGCCAATTAGAATGGTGATCATCAAAAGGTCAGGAAACGGATGCTGGAGAGGATGTAAAGAAATAGAAATGCTTTTACACTGTTGGTGTGAGTGTAAATTAGTTTAACCATTGTGGAAGGCAGTGTAGTGATTCCTCTAGGATCTAGAACCAGAAATGCCATTTTACCCAGCAATCCCATTACTGGGTATATTCCCAAAGGATTATAAATCATTCTACTGTAAAGACACATGCACATGTATGTTTCTTGCAGCACTGTTCACAATAGCAAAGATTTGGAACCAACCCAAATGCCCATCAATGATAGACTGGATAAAGAAAATGTGGCACATATACACCATGGAATATAGTCATGCAGCCATAAAAAAGGATGAGTTTATGTCCTTTGCAGGGACATGGATGAAGCTGGAAACCATCACTCTCAGCAAACTAACACAGTAACAGAAAACCAAACACTACATGTTCTCACTCATAAGTGGGAGTTGAACAATGAGAACACATGGACACAGGGAGGGGAACATCACACACTGGGACCTGTCATGGTGTGGGGGGCTAGGGGAGAGATAGCACTAGGAGAAATACCTAATGTAGATGACGGGTTGATGGGTGCAGCAAACCACCATGGCACGTGTATAACTATGTAACAAACCTGCATGTTCTATACATGTAACCCAGAACTTAAAGTATAATAATAAAAAAAGAAATATTAAAGAAATAAAAATTAGAAAAAAAGCCATTTGTATTAATAGCACATTGGTGTAGGTAGATAGCATTGCTGATGCAGTTGAATCAAACCTAAATTGTTCTACATCACAAATAGCCTGTGTAGGAGATTAAGAAAGATTTCTTTTAATATCCTGGACTCCTGTCTGTAGTAGAACCACAGTGCTCCCTTGGAAACAAGGAATCTACTTTTAATGTCTACATTTTACTTGATTTTAAATTTCCTAAAGCTATTACTTCAGAGTCGTACACTTGCTGACTGTGAGGTGTGGTGGAAAGAGCCTAGCACTGAGGCAGTCAAGAGATCCGGATTCTAGTTCCAGATCTGGCATTACCCAGCTATTGTCCTTTGTTGGAAACATAACTGCTACTCCTATCACAGCTTGAGACATCTTGAAGTCATCTGAATTACTTCTAATTATATTAGTTTCCTGTTGCTACTATAACAAATTACCACAAATTTAGTGGTTTAAAGAACACAATATAAACTCTTGCAGCTCTGGAGGAAGGCCAGAAGTCCAGAATGGGTCTCATGGGGCTAAAATCAAGGTGTTGGGTCCTTCTGGAGACTCTAGGGTAAAATCCATTTCCTTACCACTTTCAGTTCTTAGAAATGCAGTGCATTTCCCCTGCACTCCTTGGTCATGGCCCCTTCCTGGTATCCCTTTTACCTCTTGCTTCCATCATCTTGTCTTCTACTCCTCTCTGGCTCTCCTATGTCATTTGTATAAATACCCTTGTGACTTTATTGTGCGTCCTTGGGTAATGCAGGAGAATCCTCTCATCTCAAGATCCTTATCTGGGTCACACATGCAAAGTTTCTTTTTCCATACCAGGAAACATTCAGAGGTTTTTGAGGTTAGGATGTGGGCATATCTAAGGGACCCTTATTCAGGCTTCCAAAGAAACCAAAATGGTCAATGATAGAGGACTGGGGAATGGGGTCAGAAAGAATGAACCTATTTTTGGTACCTTCACTTATTTCTTCAGTGTATGAACAGATAGCAGATAACACAGTGTATGAGATTCAGAGTCATGTAGACCTGCCTTCAAATCCCAGCTATACCACTTACTAGCTGTTTGGCCCCAGGCAAATAATATAACTTCTCTGAGTTTCTCCTTCTTCATCTGTAAAATGGGAATAATAATATGAGTTCTATATGTTTGTGTGTGTTTTTGTGTGAGGAGTAAATAAGATAACACATGTGAGGCTATTAGCATAATAAATAGTACAGATGAAGGTCTCAGTAAATGAGGCTATCATGACCGAGGCTAAGCCTTGCTTCCAACTCAGTGTGCTTCTCAGTATTTATCTGTGCAAGGGACCAGTTTTGTTTAATGTTACCTTAATTTTAATATTTTTATCTTCTCCCTCCAGTTTTCATTTCCTTTCTTCTGCTTCCTTTGCAATAAGTCCTGTTTAATGCTATGTGTCTTTGGATATACATACATAAAATCATATGGCATTATTTTATACATGCGTGTTTCTAATTAAATGGGATGTAAACTACATTTAATGTTTCTTCTTTTTTTCCACTCATCTTTGTGTTGTTCAAGATTTGTCCATCCAGCATGTTAGTTTTCCAGCCTGGCTATGGGCATCTAGGGTGCTTCAGTACTCCCTGCCACAGATGTGTATGCATTTAAATGTCCCTTTAGGGAAGTCGGAAAGAGTTGCTCTGGGATATACATCCAGCAGGTGGAAGCAGGCTTATGGTACAAGTATGGCCAGATTGCTCTCTGGAAACACTATACCATTTCTTCTTCCACCAGGAGAACAGATGTTCTTGTTCAACATCGTTTGCTGACATTTAGTGTTTTCTGACTCTGAGGTTTTGTTTTACAGGTGATAGTTACAAAGTGGTATCAGATTTATTTTTAAATTTTTTAACAGTAGTAGGGTTGAACACTATATATTACTAGTTTTCAGGTTTTTACATTCTGTGGATACAAATAGTATACATAATTTATATGGCTATAAATTCTTTGCTCATTATTGGCTTAACTAGCTTTTTGTTTTTGTTGCTTGTTAATTTGTTGGTATGTCTTGAATGCTCTGTATAGTATTTCTTTGTTGGGTTAATGCATTTAAAATTTCTTGATTAAACCTCTCAGCCTTTTGCTAACTTTATCACATATATATGTGTATATATATCATAGTGTTATATATTCTACATATACCCAGTTGTAGACATTACATCAATTTTAGGTGCTGTAACTACGCTTTGCCAAATCATCTGTATTTTATGGATTTGGGGGTTCCCTTAATGAAAAGAAATTCAATGATTTTTCCCTCTATGATGTGTGAGTTCTTTGGAATCATCTTAAAAAGATCTTTCCCACCCAAGATAACAAAGATTTTTTCTTATATGGTCTCATTTGGCCTTTCTAAAAAGTAACCGGTTGCAAAAGAGCTCAATCAGGTGAAATCAGTAAATTATAGAAGAAGCATTAGTTGATTACTGTAGTAGCTCAACAGTAAGTAATATGATGGTTAGTTTGGTTAAATTTTACTCAAAGTGATTCAACTAAAACTTTGGGGAAAAAACTTAGGTCAACAATTAGTGGGTACGTAGTCTCTGCCAGGTGTGGACTGAACTCTTCAAAGCGGTTGGAAAGAGCCAATGGGAGAAATGAGGCAAGGGTTATGCTGAGTTCAGCTCAGGATCTGGGGCATGCTCTACAAAACCCTGCTGTCTGGGGCTGGCCACAGAGTCACTGGGGCAAAAGGACTAACAAAGCTGTAAAAGTCTGTGTTGGGTTAACAGCCATTTCGAACATGTTTTAATGGTGATAAGAGCACGTGGCAACCATGATCATTCAAAGAGAATGATCACACTTTGCAGCATATTTTAGACACACACTGCTTGCTTATGGCGAAAGTCCTAGAAAGGTACCTGTGGAACTTAATAACTTCTACTCTGTAATGTCCTGGTTACCAAGAACCTTTTTAAAGATAGAGATAATGGATGACTTGTTTGACTTCCTAACATGCAGTACAATGACCAGCACACAGTAAATGCTTAGCTAACATTTGCTAATGGGATAACAGCAGCAGATTAGCGCAGGGAGCAGTTTCATCATCTGAGTCTGCCGCAAGGCCCCTCAGTCTGGGAGACTGTGTTGAAATAAATTCATTGGAAAAAACCTAAAGTCTTCCAATGAATACTCAGTCACTTCCATGCTTAAAACCAGAGAAGAGTGCAAAGCACCTAAACCCATAGATGAGTTTATCAGCTTGGGTAGCTGTCACCTAGCATTGGCTTCAAAGGAATGACATTACGTAAGACAGTAGAAATAGGGGATAGGGGGTGTGGGCCTAAGGGCAAAGGTAAAGGGAGGAGGAACCTTAAAGGCAAAAGAAATTGGAGTGCCTTGAAGGACAACATGAAAGATAGTTGTGTATCAGTGGATATTCAGACTTCTGGGCCTGTTGGACTATGAGAGCATTTCCTTTACATCTGTTGCATATGGCAGTTCAGAAGCAGTAAGTAAAAGACTTTTGTTGTTGTTTTTTAATACACTTTATTTTTAGAGCAGTTTTAGATTCCCAGTAATATTGAGCAGAAGGTACAGAGATTTTCCATGTACCCACGCTCCCATGCAAGTATAACCTCCCCCACTGTTCATATCCTGCTCTAGAGCGGTACTTGTGTGACAATTTATGGACTTCCATTGACACATCATTATCACACAAAGTTCATAGTTTACATTAGGGCCACCCTTGCTGTTGTGCATTCTGTGGGGCAAATGCATGATATCAGGTATCCATCATTATAGCATCATCCAGAATAGTTTCACTGCTCTAATAATCCTCTGTATTCTGCCTGTTCATGTCCCCTGTCCTTCAACCCCTGGAAATCATGATCCTTTTACTGTCTCCATGGTTTTGCACTTTCCACCATGTCGTATGGTTGAAATCTCATATATTCAGCCTTCTCAAATTGGCTTCTTTCCCTTAGTAATATTCGGGTTCTGGTGGATTCAGATTTCCTTACCTCTTCCTTCTGCTGCCTTTGGCTTATCTGCCCTGAATCTCCTCCTATAAACTGTTACCTTTATAAACTTTTCTGCAGGGAAAATCTTTCACCTCTGGAAGCACAGTGTGCTGCTTCTTGGAAATCAAGTCTTGTTCCACAGAAAAGAAGTATGTAAATATAGCTGTTTATTAATTCTCTCTTTTTTTCTCTCTCTGTCTTCCTCCCCTCCTCCCTGCCTCTCTCTGTCTCGTCTCCCACTATACCCCTGTTTTCCTCTGTCTCTGTCAATTCTGTAAGGATTCTGTAAGGATCAATTCAACACTCTTAAAATCCTTCTGCTGCCCTCATGTGGACATCTGCTGAGAAGCAGGATGATCCTCGAAACTGATGGCCAAGTAGTTAAAAACAAATTGGTGGGATTTTCACCTGTCTCCCACCAATGGGTTCCTTGTGAGTTGCCTCCAACTCTGGCTGCAGGTAGGCCTTTGATCCACAGTCACAAATTTACCAGGTCTTCGGTTTAGTTTGACAGACTTAGCTAGTTTCCTGGTGCTGGTAGGAAACTATTTTCTTGTCTCAGCACCAGGGTCTGTAGTCAAAGGAAAAAGCAAAAGCAATTTCTCTCATGAGACTGCAGCATTTCAGTCACTTCTCCAGTTGCCCACAACTCATTAATTCACCTTTTGGCCTTGTGCGTGTCTTACTCTCCCTTTCCCTGGCTTCCTGTCACCATTTCCCACATAAACTATATAGATCCAAGTCTTTTCTTCTTGGAGAGGGAACCCAAACAAAAACACATTATCCCCATGGGAACTTAAGACCTTACCATTTCTTTCATCATTTCAATTAACCTTAAAAAAACCTCCGTCATAGCCACTGTTAACATTAGAAAATGCATATAGACAGTGTTCTCAATGTATGAATTTGATTTATTTATATAGCTGGATTTCTACTTTATTATAACTGAAGTTTTATGAATTTTAAAAATTGTATTTCGAATATGTTTATTAATATGTATTTTATAATATATGACCACATTCATTTTATAATATTTATATAAGTATCATTATTTATAACACATTTATTAATAAATAATTTATAATAAATGTTAATATTACAGTAAACTTTAATATATATAAAATTTATTTCAAACATTTGAAAAATAAATTTGATTTAACTATATTTTTAATTTATTATAAATTTCTATAAACTCTATATTGCCATCAATAAATTTCTATAAATTCTATATTGATATCTATATATTCTATATTGATATCACTTTCCAAAGGAAAATTCATAGATTACCAAATAAATTACCAAACATAGCCACACGATGGCAGTGCCTGCAAGCTTTTTTCTCTTCAGTATAGGCATGCTACATCCATAACAGTGCTGTTCCTTAATCTGTGCTTGAGGTGAACAGGCCATATCTAGCAAACACAAGCAGAAATATCTCTGAAAAATCTGTATTCATAACCTTCATCATTGCCCACCCCACTAGGACTAACCGGAGTCTTCATGACATACATCCAAATGTTAGGCTTCCTTGCTCACTCACAGGGGCCTGCAAACCTGGGCAGGTGGCCTCTTAGACAGACTAGGTTCTCCTCATTACCACTGATTATGTTCCATCACCACTCGTTACTCTATGGCTTATGTAGGAGCTGTGGGCAGCGCTATGCTGTTGGGAGTTAGACAATTAGTTGAGCGGATATGTCAATACACTGCTCAGGAATCCAGGCAGAAACTCACTTGACTGATACTCAGACAGAATAAACACATTTTTTGTTGGTATCTCTGCTCCGAAGAGAATTTTTTTATGCTGTTTGATCCAAATCACCTTCGAAGTAGACACTCAAATTGAGAGTCTGTTACTAATCCACTGACTTGTGAGACATCCCGGCTGGTGATAATCCCTTGCATATTGTTCCATTACCTTTACCTAAACAAGGGGTCAGCAAATTAGAGCCCATGGGTTAAATTTATCCCACTGCCTACTTTTGTAAATAAAGTTTTATTGGAACACAGCCACAGTCGTTTGTTACATATTGTCTATGGCTGCTCTGGAAGAATAGCTTTGACAGAGACCTATGGTATGCAAATCCTAAAATATTACTACGTGGCTTTTAAATTGTTTCAGATATGGGGTTGCCTACATCTGGAGTGTAGTGACTATTCACAGGTGGTATCACAGAGCACGATGGCCTCAAACTCTCGGCCTCAAGCAGTCTTCCTGCCTCAACCTGTAGAGTGGCTATTACCACTGGTGCATGATAACATGCTTGCCTTATTTAGCCTTTCATGAAAAAAGTGCAAGAAGTTGAGTGAAATGTTAAGGATGAGCATCTTTAGATAACGCAATTAAGGATTAGTCATTTTTTGTCTTTACTTGTCTTTATTTTCTAATTATTTTATTGAGAAATGATTATTTGCTTAACTAGACATATATATGAGTGTATACATTTAAATTTACATATTGGTATATTATATATAATTAGCTCCTAACAAGAGAGTTCACTTGACCCTTGAAGCTTTGAAGCCATGCATTGACTTCTCTTCTCTACCTATGAAAGATTTTATAGGTAGAGTTTGGACCATATAGTTATTTTTAAGTAATAATGATTACTTACACAAACACACGAGTTTGGACCATATAGTTATTTTTGAGTAATAATGATCTGCCAGATAGGAACTAATTTTATTTCCACATAGAAGTGTGTACAGCTTTTACTCTGAAGCTTTCCAAAGTATGACTACTAGAAAGATAGAACAGAAACTCTCTCTTCAGGTTATAATAGCCTGAAAGCTCCTTGATGGGGATGGTTTTGCTTTCTGCAGTTTTGGGCCAGCCGCAGAGCCTGATTGAGGTAGTTAGGCAGGCGCCAACCAGAGCTCTTTCCAGGCCACTCACTGCTGCCCTGAGTTGATATTCAGGGAGCAGCTCACCCAGGGGGACACAGCCTGTCTGGCTGTCTCTGCTCAGCTGTCACTGGTTCAAGTGGAGAAGCTGAGCTTCCCCAGAACTACAGCCAGCCACATACTCCTGCATGCCAGGGAGCAGGCACCCTGCCTTTCCTGTCCATTCCTCAGTTGCCACTCTGAATGAGAAACCAAGTCTTGAGCTAGGGACTAAATTGCATGTAAAAGAAAGTGAACACACCTGCTCTACAGCGCCACAGGTCCAAGAACAGTTTTCAGTTGCCTCACTCACCTCTTGGTCTCTTTCCTTTTTGTAATTTCCTTTTCTGTTCCCCCTTTAAGAAAGAAAATCAAAGCTGAGGGAGCTACTTATTTCCACAAATGAGACGGTGCAACAAAACTAAACTTGAGTCTCAAATTAATCCAGGTTATTGTTAGTCATCTGAGACATGCCTGAATCATCTGATATGAGTTTCAGGATGGGTGTTGGTGCAGGGAGGAGAGGAGGTCAGAAAAGCCACAGCTACTGCACAGTCACACCTTAGCAGGCACAGTCCTGCCAGCTTTCTTTTGTCTTCCTCATCTTGGAAGGCTTCACAGGCTTTCTTCTTGATACCGCTCCCAATTGGCTTTGGCTTTAGTGTTTCTTTCTTCCTTTTTTTTTTTTTTTTTTTTTTTAAGCACAGAAGAGAAAGAAAATCCACAGTAGAAACATAAACAAAGCTTAAGAAACCAAGAATATTTTTAAGCATTTTCCTCCTAGTTAGAATTCCTGCGTTCCTTTTTTAGTGAACAGCTTTTGACATTTTAAATATGTTCCCCCTATCTCCATGACTCTTGCCCCCCACCACAGGCATACCTAAAGATATTGCAGGTTTGTACCAGACCACTGCAATTAAGTGAATATTACAAGAAAGTGAGTCACACAAAACTTTGGTTTCCCAGTGCACACGGAACTTATGTTCACACTATAGTCTACTAAGTGTGCAATAGCATTATGTCTAGAAACAAAATTACATACCTTAATTTAAAAATACTTTATTGCTGAAAAATGTTAATAATGGTCTGAGCCTTTAGCAAGTTGTAATCTTTTTGCTGGTGGAGAGTCTTGCCTCAATGTTGATGGCTGCTGAGTGATTGGAGTGGTGGTCACTGAAGGTTAGGGTGGCTGTGGCAATTTCTTAACATAAGATGACAGTGAAGTTTGATGCATTGATTTACTCTTCCATTAAAAATTATTTATCTGTATTATGAGATGCTATTTGATACTATTTTACCCAGTTTTAAAAAAATTGGTAGTCAGTCTTCTGAAACCCTGCCACTACTTTATCAACTAAGTTGATGTAATATTCTAAACCCTGTGTTGTCATTGTCACATGTTCATAGCATCTTCACCGGGAGCAGGTTCCATCTCAAGAAACCACTTTCTTTTCTCATCCGTAAGAAGCAACTCCTCATCCATTCAAGTTCTCCCATGAGATTGCAGCATTTCAGTCACTTCTTTAGGCTCCACTTACAATTCTAGTTCTGTTGCGATTTCCGTCAGATCTCCAGTTACTTCCTCCACTTGTGTCTTGAATCCCTCAAAGTCATCTATGGAAGTTGGGATCAACTTCTTCTAAGCTGCAGTTAACATTCATATTTTGACCTCCTCCCATGAATCACAAATGTTCTTAAAGGTGCCTTGGTAGATACATTGCTTCAGAAGGTTGTCAACTTACTTTGCCCAGGTTTATCAGGAGAATTACTATGGCAGCTATAACTTCGCAAAATCTATTTGTTAAGTAATGAGAATTGAAAGTTGAAATTATTTCTTGATCCATGGGCCAGAAAATGCATGTTGTGTCAACAGTCATGAAAACGATATTAATTTCCCTGTGTATCTCCATTAGAGCTCTAAGGTGACCAGCTATATGGTCAATGAGCCGTAATATTTTGAAAGATATATATTTTTTCTGAATAGTATGTCTTAACAATGGGCTTCAAATATTCATCAAACCATGCTGTACACATATAGGCTTTCAGTTTTTCCTGTTCAGTATGATACTGTAAATCTGTCATATATCAATTTTATTGTGTTGATATATGTTCCATCTATACTCAGTTTTTTAAGGTTTTTTTTTTTTTTTTAATTGTGAAGGGAAGTTGAATTTTATTCAGGATCAATTGAAATGATTACTTGCTTTTTGTTCTTCATGTTGTAGATATGATGTTTAACATTGATTGCTTTGCATATGTTGAACCACCCTTGCATCTCTGGGTTAAATCCCACTTAGTCATGATAATTTTTTTTGATGTATTGTTGAATTTGGTTTACTAGTATTTTGTTGAGGATTTTAGGATCAATTCATCAGGGTATTTAAAAAGTGGCAGAGCCAGATGGCTGAATAGAACCCTCCATTTATTGTCCCCACTGCAGGAACAACCATATTTTAACAACGACACACAAAAACACCATCATAAGAAATAAAACTCAGGTAAGCAATCATAATACCTGGTTTTAGCTTCATATCACTAAAACAGGAACTGAAGAACGTAGGAAAGACAATCTTGAATCAATCATCAATGCCATACTTCCCCTACTGTGGAGAGAGAATCTGTGTACTTGGAGGAGGGCAAGTACAGGGATTAAGGGACTCGGCATTAAACTCAGTGCTGCCTTGTCATAGTGGAAAGCAAAATCATGCTGAACTCAGCTGATGCCTGCCCCATGGAGGGAATATTGGATAAGCCCTACCCAGAGGGAAATTGCCTATCCCAGCAGCTGAAACTTGAGTTTCTTGGCAAGGCTCACCACTGTGGGCTAAAGGGCTCTAGGGTCCAAGGAAACTTGAAAGGCCATCTAGGACACAAGGGCTACAATTTCTAGGCAAGTCTTAGTACTAGGCTTGGCTTAGAGTAGGTGGACTGGAGTGGCATGTGATCCAAGCAGATACCAGTCAGGCAGCTAAGGGAGTGTTTGTACCTCCCCTCCTCCAACCCCAGGCAGCTCAGCTCACATCAATGAAAGTGACTCCTTCCTTCTCCTCGAAGAAAGGAGAGCAAAGAGTAAAGATAGCATCATTTTTTCATTTTGCAACTCCCCTCCCCCACACCCTGAGACAGAGTCCTCTTCCTCTGTGACCTAGGCTGGAGTGCAATCGCGTGATCTCGGCTTACTGCAACTTCTGCCTCCTGGGTTCAACCAATTCTTCTGCCTCAGCCTCCTGAGTAGCTGGGATTTCAGGCACCCACCACCACACCGGCTAATTTTTGTATTTTTAGTAGAGACAGGGTTTCACCATGTTGGCCAGGCTGGTCTCGAACTTCTAACCTCACGATCCATCTGCCTCAGCCTCCCAAAGTGCAGGGATTACAAGCATGAGCCACTGCACCCGGCCCATTTTGCATCTTTAATACCAGGTCAGCACAATAGGAGAGGACACAGAGCAGAGTCTCAAGACCTATATTTCAGGCCCTAGCTCCTAGACTACATTTCTAGGTATACCCTGGTCTAAAAGGAAACCTGCTTCCCTGAAGGGCATGACCCAGTCCTGGCAGGATTCATCAACTGCTGACTAAAGAGCCCTTGGGCACTGAATAACCAAGAGTGATACCCAGGTAGTATGTCATGGGCCTTGGGTAAGACTGAGATGTACTGGCTTTAGGTGAGACACAGCATATTCCTAGCTGTGGTGGCTATAGTGAAAGACTCCTGCTTGAGAAAACAGAGGAAAAAGCAAAGAGGACTTTGTCTTACCTGAAGTATAGCTTGACTCTAGTGGGGCAGAGCACCTAGAGGGCTGGATAATAACCACTGCACTCCAGCCTGGGCGGCAGAGCAAGGCTCAGTCTCAAAAAAAAAAAAAATTAAAAATATGTATTTGTCAGGGATATTGGCCGGTAGTTTTCTATTTTTGATGTATCTTTCTATTTTTGATGTCTTTCATCTGGTATCATGATATGTTGTAATACCAGCCTTGTAGAATGTATTTGAAGTGTTTCCATTTCTTCTATTTTTAGGATCGTTTGAGTAGGATTGGTATTAGTGTTTCTTTTAATGTTTGGTAAAATTAACTATTGAATGCCAGCCTTTATTTGCTGGGAGACTCTTTATTATGGCTTCAATCTCCTTACTTGTTATTGGCTTATTTGGGTTTTGGATTTCTTCATGGTTCAATCTTGGTAAGTTGTATTTGTCTAGGAATTTATCCATTTGTTCTAGGCTTTCCAAGTTATTGGCATATAGCTCCTCACTGTAGTCTTTCATGATCTTTTAAATTTCTGCAGTGTTCATTGTCATGTATCTTTTTTCATGTCTGATTTCATTTATTTGCACCTTCTTTCTGTTTTTATTAGGCTAATGGTTTGTCAATTTTGTTTATCCTTCAAGAAATCAACTTTCTTTTGTTGATTTTTTGTATTTTTTTCATTGTCACTTCATTTATATTTGCTCTGAGCTTTCTTATATCTTTATGTCTACTCATTTTGTATTTGGTTTGCTTTTGCTTTTCTAGTTTTTTAAGATACATTATTAGTTTGTTTATTTGTCATTTTTCTACTTTTTTGATATAGGTTTGGTTTTCAATGATTGTCTTATTATTCATTTCTAGTTATAATTTCAATTTTTAGACTGTTTTGTGGCCTAACATATGGCCTATTCTTGAGAATGATCCATGTGCTAAAGAGAAGAATGTGCATTGTACAGCCATTGGATGAAATGTTTTTAAGTATCTGTTTGGTCTATAGTGCATTTGTTTTCTAGTGAAGATTAAGTCTAATTTTTTTGTTGTTATTGATTTTTTGTCTAGATCTCTCCAATGCTGAAAGTGGGGTGTTGATGTCTCCAGCTATTATCTCTTTAGAGCCAAAGAGAGAGACCCCAATACATGAATAGCTTGGGTGCATACATATTTACAGTTGTGCTATTCTTTTGCTGAATTGACTCCATTATCATTATATAATGACCATCTCTGTCTCTTCTTACAGTTTTTGTCTTGAAATCAGTTTTATCTGACTATAGCTACTCTTACTTTTTGTTGTTTTCCATTGGCATAAAATATTTTTTTCTATCCATTTATTTTAATTTGATGTGTACTTTTATAGGTAAAGTGTGTTTCTTGTAGACAACAGATTATTGCAGTTTGGTTTTCAAAAATCCACTCAGCCTCCCTCCCTCCCTCTGTTCTTTCCTTCCTTCCTTCCTTCCTTCCTTCCTTCCTTCCTTCCTCCTTCCTTCCTTCCCTTCCTTCCTTTCCTTCCTTCCTTCTTCTTTCTTTCTTTTCTTCCTTCTTTCCTTCCTTCTTCTCTCCTTCCTTCCTTCCTCCCTTTCTTACTTTCTTTTTTTCTTTCCTTTCTTTACTTTCTTTGCAGCTGTAATATATTTTCTTCCTCCTGGGCCTGGCAGACTAGTAGCAGAATACAGACAAAACCACTGGAACATGTGGGACTGGAATAGCCTGATGTTGGGCTACGTGGGTAGTAACTGTGAATGGGTGGACCAGGGTGTGTAAGGAGTGGAGTCATCCTCCCAGAACTGAGAGAGGGCCCTTGGGGCATGGGAGCAATGCAAGTGTTGATGTTGGCACAGGTACAAGAGTGAGGTTATGGAGTGAGAGTGACATGGGTATGGTGGGGTGGGGTGACTGTTGGCAGAGTATGTTAGCATGTCTTACAGCCAGGGACAACTCAGAGCATGGCATGTTGGGGCATATTTGACCCCAGATGTTAGCTGAGAAGCTGGGTGTCAAGGACTGGAAAAACCAAAGGTCCATGGGTCAGCAGGATGCATGAAGATGTGACTGCAAATGGGATCAGCACTGGAAAGGACTGAGGCTCCAAGGTGACTCCCATAGCATGTGAAAGAGCTATTTTAAGCAAGTGAAGGGGCAGGGCTGGGTCTCCCATTTAGGAATACATTGTCAGCTGCAGCCATTCTTGGATATTCACTTGGATTGGTCTAGTGTCATCTTTGTCGAGAAATTTCAAGTCCTGAAACAAAGCATCCAGCCTGACTAAGCAGTTGATAAAGTTGTTGAAATCCATGTTCCCTCCTTCACCCAAGTAGTGTCAGATGATTATGTTGCAGAGTTGCTCATTCAGGTGAAACCCTGCTGCCTCAAAGGCCCTGTGAGTTCACTGCTGCAAATGGTTCCTGATCAGTGAACATCAAATTGCTTGTATATTGCCTGTCACCTTTTGATGTTGTTCCACAGGTACTCTAATTCCTCAAAGCCCAGCTTGCCTGTGGTGTCACTATCCATTGTAGCCACCATGCTGTGCCATGTATCAATGCTAAAACCATGAGTCTTCAATTCAGTCGTATTGATCACAGACTTATTGAGAACATTCATGAGTTCTGCAACCCTGACCTCAATTTCATCCCCAGCCAAGTGGGCAAAGAGTCTCTGGAACTGATGGACCTCCTCACTCTTGTTGGCCTCAGTGTTGGAGCAATGTGTGTGTGGAGGCAGGGGTTCAGGGTTGTGCTGTGTAGCCACCTCCCTGATGAAGCTAATGACTTCACCCAGGAAAAACGTCGTTGCTTTGCTGCCTCTGCTGAAGAACTGACTGCCGGACCTCTGGATGTCAGGTGGGAAGTAGCAGTGGCAGCAGCAGGAGAGAAGAAGACCTGGATAGGGGCCTGGGGAATGTGCTTGGAGACCTGATCAGAGGGGCTAGGGACTCTATGGCTTTTGATTAGAGAGTTTTGTCCATTCACATTCAATGTAGTCATTGATAAGTAAGGACTTAATCTTGCTATTTCATGTGTTTTCTAGTTGTTTTGTGGTCTTCCTTTCTTTTCTGTCTTCCTTTTAATAAAGGTGATTTTCTCTGGTGATATGTTGTAATTTCTTGCTTTTTATGCTTTGTGTATCTGTTGCATGTTTTTTGGTTTGAGGTTACAATGAGGTTTGCAAATAATATTTTTAACCTTTATTTTAAACTGATGACAACACTGATTACATAAACAAGTAATAAGCAAGCAAAGAGAAATTAATAAAAATTTATGCTTTAATTTCATCTCCCTGCTTTTCAAATTTTTGTTGTTTCAATTTATATTGTATTATACTGCCTATGTCTTGAAAAGTTGTTATAGTTGTTATTTTAGATCGGTTCATCTGTTAGTCTTTCTACTTAGATATGAGGAGCTTTTACATCACAATTATGGTGCTATAATATTTTTTCCCTGTGTCCTTCCTTCCACCAGTGAGTTTCATACCTTCGGATGATTTTTTGATTGCTCATTAATGTCCTTTTCTTTCAGATTGAAGGAATTCCTTTAGCATTTCTTATAAGAAAGGTCTGTTATTGATAAAACCCTTCAATTTTTGTTTGTCTGGTATTCACTGACTTTTATAAATTATAAAATTGACTCATCGAAAAAACTATACATGGGATAATTTTAGAGTATTAAATGCAGTGAATCATTTCTCTTGATTGTACATTATTCTAAATACAAACTGAAATTAGTCCATAAAGAGATCTTTGGCTTTTGATGCTTTTTAAAATGGATTTACCCAGTTTGAATTTTCACTAATAATCTCAGAAAACACCCATACGAATTCCTGATGTTAAAATAAATTGATTTTGTTGGACTAAGTCCTTTTTTTGTTTCTGTTTTTTAATTTAAATTGAGTGCTTTAGGAATAATATAAAGGAATTTGGGGATACGATTCTTCCCCAAAATATAAATTATTTCCAATTTTCCAGATAGAATCTGTTAAGAATTTGATCAAAAATACGATACTAAATTATAAACTCTTGATGGCAGTAGAGCTACAAGCCAATTCTAGAATTCTGATATAGTTTGAAGATGTCTAATTTTATTTTTCTGATCTTTGAATCCCTTCTTCTCATGCCCTAATCTCATTTCCAGTCTCATCTTTCATTTTTACACACCTATTTAGTGCTTCAGTCAGACGGAATAATTCTACAGCACCTTTAGTAAGACCTACACTTTCTAACATGTTTGACTTGGCTTATGCTGGTCTTTCCACTTGCATGGTTCCTTCATCTCTGCAAGTACACCTTGTCTAAATTTTTTAAAGACTGGCTATTTTAAGCTTAGGGCTATTTTTAAAGGTCAGACATATTCTCTTCTTGCTCTGAACTCAGACTACTTGTTCCCATTTATTGGAATCACCACATTATCTTTTACATTGTAGCTTTTGATATCATTTCTGGCAAACATTATCTCCCTGGTCACATTTATATTTTTACATGTTTATCTCCCTCAACAGAAAGTCATCTTTATAAGGGCAGAGACTACTATATTGAACTATGAGTAAAACAGAATGCAGTGCCTGGCATTTAGTGAATAAACAATAAACACTTAGTGGCTTTAATTTACAGCATTTTTATCCTCAATACAGCCCATAACTGATAAAAAATTGCTTAAGAAATGCTTGTCCACATCTGAAGTTTCAACTTAAGACTGTTTTCAAAATGTATGTTTTTGCCCTACTATCTAGCTGTATATAGCCTAGCTGAAATAATGAGTGAACAAATGAATGAATGAAGAGTAGATTCCTAATCTCTTGCTGCCATATACTTTCTAGGTTGATTGCAAGAATGAGCTGTGGATGTTTGCACTGATAGTGCGTTTGAGTGGCCACTTCATCACAACACCATGAGCACCATCAATCACCAGGCCTGGAAGAAGCTGGGGCATCATTCTAGGACCTGAACCACCATGATTTATTGATTTTACAGGAGTGGCAGCTAAGGCTGTTCCTCTTTTTTATAACTCAAAATCAAGATTGGAGATAAGAGGATACAAGGCCAAAGAGAATGTTCATAAAACTTGTTTCTAAGTGATATTTGGAAATTGTGAGATAGGATGCTTGTCTTTCCTTAGATAAGGTCTAGCTATGTGGTTGAACTAACAAAGCTAACCAGGGTACTATCCTCACTTAGACCTGGGGAAGTAGAGAACTCCACTGAGTGTATGAATTTCTTTTTAGCTTAGTTTAAATTGTGCAGGATTTCAGGCTACAACAGAAGATAGTTGAATGCCTCATTACCAAAGATGAGTCCCTGAAGGATGTCTTAAAACTGATTTGAGGTGACAGAGCATGATATTGGTGGCAGAAGATTCAGTAGGAGGTGGGAATCAACCTAGAAATTTGATGTCAATTTTTATGTAAGACTTGATCAAAGCCTGTTTCAGTGGTGATTTTTGGTTGTTAAAAGGTGATTGATAATTTATTTTCATTATTTTATTCCTTGAAAAACTCCAGCAGCTTGAGCTTGAACACATTAAGGAAATTTAGGCCCAATGTTGGATCAAGTGATTTTAGGCCAATTAGTACCATGAAATTTGTACCATATCCAGGTTACAATCAGTGCTATAACTTTCTAAGGGTCCCATATATATATATGTATATATTCCTTATTAAATACATTTTCTGTCCTATATAAAGAAAAATAATTACAGTCATCCCTCAGTATACATAGAGACTTGGTTCTAGGAACCCTGTGGGTAATCCATGCAAACTCCTTGCATACCCAAGTCTAGCAGAATTCATGTATACCAAAAGATGGCCTTCCATATATGTGGGTCTCACGTTCCTCAAATAATGTATCTTCATACTGTGTTTAGTTGAAAAAAATCCATGTTAAGTGAACTCAAAGTTCAGACCCACGTTGTTCAAAGGTCACTGTAATCAGATTGGAAGTTTCTAAGCACAGAATAACAATGAAATAAAATAAACTACTTTTAAAAACATATACTTCCAGCATATTTTGCTAGAGACTAGATAGTTACATCTTTCAGAGAAAGAATATTTATACTTGAAAAAGTCAAGGAAAAAAATAGACATATTCTTCCAGTAAGACAATAAAAATCTTTATTTTGTCTTTGTCAGGTTGTCACCTTCTTCATTCTTTCACACAGTCTAATAAAAGGTTAATTTTGTAAGAAAGGTCTGGCCCTCAACTGATTCCTGGAATATAACCAATAAGCCCTTAGAACAACCTGCCTTATAAGAATGTTTTGGACATGTTGAGGGCTTGGACTATACCAGATACTTTCTGCTAAAAATGTGATTTATGGTGGAAGTCTTAGGATATGCCTTACCAGTTTGACCTCTGAAGGGTCAGGAGTCTGAGTAAATAAGATCAGCCACATGAGCACTCCTTTCCTAAGTGACTGCCCTCTAATAAAAACACCAGGCACTAAAGTTTGTGTGACCATCCCTAATTGACATGTGTCACACATCGTTAGTGGGAGAATTAGGTAATGTCTGTGCAACTCCCAAGGGAGAACACAAGTGCAAGCCTATGCTTGGTCTCAGACTCTGGTCCATGTCCCTTTTGCTTTTGTTGGTTTCAATTTGTAGCTGTTTAATGTAGTAAGTTGTAACTGTGAGCATAAAATTTTTCTGAGTTCCATGTCTCCTAAAGAGTCATTGAACCTGAGGATGGCGTTGGGGTCTCTTGATCCCACATTGTTATCAAAATGGCATTCACTAGAATGTCTGTGAACCGCTGAAACATGGCAAAAGCATGATCAGTAAAGGAAGGATAACTGGTGATTATAAGGTGGTCTTATTGTGCCCCAGCTGAATAGTGTTTTAGTTTTCTTGAACTATAGTCTTTAGATAACATTGAATGAGATTCTTGTTAAAACCATCAAAGATATCTGAAATAGATCTATCCAGTTTTGAAAGTATCAGATTTGACCAGATATAAAATACAGGATACTGAAAGGTCTAAAATTGTTCTAATTTCTTTACAGATCTGGGTGAGCCTCTCTGTAAAGCACAGAGAAAAATTCTTTCTTTGCTACAGTTTTATAGAGACTGTGATACATGAAGTTACAGATTTGTGTGAGGTCATAGATTTGTCTCAGTCACCATATAAAGCATAGAAAAAAATTCTATCTTTGACTCAGTTTTACAGAGACTGTAAGACATGAGGTCTAGAGAAGGACACTGTACCAGGTAAGTTTCTTTTCTTCTCATAGCCTTTATTTTTTTTTTATTTTATTTTTTTGAGACAGAGCCTTGCTCTGTCACCTGGGATCTGTCGCCCAGGCTAGAGTGCAGTCGCATGATCTTGACTCACTGCAACCTCTGCCTCCTGGGTTCAAGTGATTCTCCTGCCTCAGCCTTCTGAGTAGCTGGGATTGCAGGCATGTGCCACCACACTTGGCTAATTTTTGTATTTTTAGTAGAGACAGGGTTTTGTCATATTGGCCAGGCTGGTCTCGAACTCCTGACCTCAAGTTATCCTCCTGCCTCATCCT
Source organism: Sapajus apella (assembly GCF_009761245.1). Classification (NCBI taxonomy): domain Eukaryota; kingdom Metazoa; phylum Chordata; class Mammalia; order Primates; family Cebidae; genus Sapajus; species Sapajus apella. The sequence goes on along the minus strand of NW_022437004.1, from coordinate 2,569,529 downwards.
CCCAAAATGCTGAGAATATAGGCTTGAGCCTATATTCTGTGCCTCGCTTTATAGCCTTTAAACCACCTCAGAGACCTTAACCTGCTGTCGAAATTTCAAACTACCTATTATCACAGATCTCTGGAAATTTCATGAGATTCTACCAACTGAAAATATTATCATTCATGCGTTACCCCCTTTTTTTTTTTTTGAGATGGAGTCTCACTCTGTCATCCAGGCTGGACTGCAGTGGCGCAATCTCAGCTCACTACAACCTCTGCCTTCTGGGTTCAAGCGATTCTCCTGTCTCAGCCTCCTGAGTAGTTGGAACTACAGGCATGTGCCACCACACCCGGCTAATTTTTGTATTTTTGTAGAGATGGGGTTTCACTGTGTTAGCCAAGATGGTCTCAATCTCCTGACCTTGTGATCTGCCTGTCTCGGTTTCCCAAAGTACTGAGATTACAGGCGTGAGCCACAGCGCCCAACCCCTTCCTATTGTTTTATGCTTATAAGAGAAGCTTATTTAACACATCCTATGCCTGAACATACTCCTGAGGGGATGTACAGAAAATAAGTAAGGTATTCGTCGTCAAACAAACTTTACTTTTAATTTGAAACAAATACTATATTGCAAAAAGTTGCGCTTGGGCCAAGACTATATTTATTTCCTGGATGCTCTGTCTCCCTATTTTAACAGGTAGTTTATGATGACTTTCCATGATCTGGGTACCATGGGCAACTTGAATCCTGATTCCAAGAGTCCTTGAAATGTTTGGGTATTTGTATTTCCCTAGTATATGACTATCTAGTAAATGGCCCCAGGGGTTTCTTAGGAGGAGAATGGGGGAAATCATTATCATGTATTTGTGTCCTGGAGTTGCAGTGTCCTTTTCCTGGGATACTGTCCTCCACTCAGCTCAGTTCAGGGTCTGAAATTAGCTCAGATCAAGGTTATGGATGTGACACTTTATCGGGGCTACCTCTCAACTTCCTGGTTGAGAGGTATTATTTCACTTGATTATTTTCTCCACAACCCATTTAACCCTATGGCTGGTCCACTGCAGTGACCATCTTCAGAATTCTCTCAGTCAGGCCTAGCTGTCTGCCACTCATTACTATAACTGAATCTACTTAGATTCAACAATTAAGGGTCAACACCAGGCCTCTCTGAGTCTGGATCTATCATCCCCCATCAAGGGGTTCAGCTCTGGAAAGGCACACTATCCTTTCCAAATGAGCCTACCACAAAGAGACCACTACTGACTTTACAAGGTTGGCAGAATCCCTCTTATCAGTGCTTAATCTTAATGTTTGGTACACTTGTGCTTCTAACACCTTAAAACTGAAATTCAGAGATAGGAAATAGAGGCTACAGCAGCTGAGATTTCAAAGGCCACAATAAAGTGTATGCCTTAGTTATGAAACAAATAGAAAGGATTGAAAAACCAGGCCAAAATGAAAACAAGAATAGGATGCAAATTTTATGCATTCTAGTATTCAGATTTTAGTCTTAGACCCCTCGTTTAGCTGGCTGATGTAATTCCTAGAAGCAACAAGCAATTTCATCATCTGATAGTCAATTTCACTATTTTTTATTGTTTTCATTATCAGTGTTGTCTCTTACATTTTATTTCTGAATAGATAAAATAAGATTTCTTTACAAAATTCAAAAGATAGACTATAAAATGAAGAGTATGTGTTCCTTCAACCCCTACATTCACCTGGTTCTTCCCAGAAGGAGCCAATCATAGTAGACTTTCATTCATCTTTCCAGAGATATATGTGCATGCTTATATATAATAATTGCATTTTTTTTCTTGGTGATAAGATATTCTACATTGCTTTACAAACTTTTCTTTTCATTTTACAATATCTCTTCAAGACCATTCTTTACTAGTACAAATAGAGCTTCACTGTCAATTTGTTTACTGGCTATAGAATATTCCAGTTCATACACATACTAAAATTTATCTTACAAATCTTATGTGAAGGACATTCAAGTACATTCTCATATTTTGCCATTAAAAGCAATGACTCAGTGTACCTCTTGTATATAAATGATTTTTCAAAATTATATTTCTTAAAAGTAAACACGGTTTTTCAAAGTGTGTATGCACCTGTTCTATCTAATGTGGGCCAGACACTAATATCCTCTAATAAGCACTTTTTATGTTTAAAATTTTGCTGAATGAGGGCCAGGTGCAGTGGCTCACGCCTGTAATCCCAGCAATTTGGAAGGCCGAGGCTGGTGTATCATTTGAGGTCAGAAGTTTGAGACCAGCCTGGTTAATATGGTAAAACCCCATCTCTACTAAAAATGCAAAAATTAGCCAGGTGTGCTGAAATGCACCTATAATCTCAGCTACTAGGGAGGCTGAGACAGGAGAATCTCTTGAACCCAGGAGGTAGGGGTTGCAGTGAGCTGAGATTGCATCACTGCGCTCCAGCCTGGGTGACAGAGTGAGACTTTGTCTCAAAAACAAAAAACTAAAAACAAAACAAAAAAAACTTTGCTGAATGAAAATAAAAAACATACAGATCAAAAATTGGCCAAAACATATATGTAGTAAGCTTCCTCCTTCTTGGCCTGATCCACTGCTCCATGAAGGTTTTAGAAAGAGAAGAAAATAATAGGTGAGGGTTATCTCTACCCTTCTGTGCTCAGAGACTAAAACAGATCTGAAAGGCAGGGTGAGAAACTTTATAATGTCCTTAAAAGAGGAGTTTATGCTTTTTAAATAATGAGCTCACACCTTTGACAACCTGACCAATTAATTTAGCAGGAGCAGACAATATTGAAGTTAGCTCATCCCCAAGTTTGTCCAGGGTTCGTGCAATCCAGGGAGTATCATCATTTTTTGTAGTATCGATCACATGTTTCAATTGACTTATCTCTGCATTCATCTCCTCAGATTTCTTCCTAAATCCTTCATCAAGCAAGTCTTTTTGGACCTAAAAAATGTAGGAAGAAAAGTAAATTTTTAAAAATCCCCATTCTATTAAGACTTACATTTTGTATTTAAGACCTGTGTGGAACTTTTTAAATTTTACTCTTAAAAACATTCTCTCAATGATTAGAGGAGAAATTGGACCTCGACATTGTGAGGAAGCATAGTTTACAACTTTACTAATATTCATCCACTATTATGGTTTTGCTGTGGTGCTAACTCAAGTATGAGGACAAATTCTACATGTTTCTGCCCAAAAAAATGCCAGTTGGGAGGTAGCCATTGGTCTGATTGCATAAATTCTCAGCACCAATTGGGCAGCACGGTCACCATATTATTGAAATAACAGGAACTTATAAGCTGATGTAGAAATCCCTTATAAGAGAACTTCCAGATGGACAAGGCGAGAATTCTCCCTACACTGTGTGCTAATTTGGGTAGGCTATCCACACACATAGAAACAACTGCAGCAAGTTTAGAAACTGTCCCTTTCCTGTCCTTTTAAGCTTGGAAATTTCTCATAGCTGTATGTCAGCATGGAGGTACCTCAGGGTGTTTGGGTGGTAGTAGAGCTCCTAGTAATATGTGGTCTTGGTAAAGCAAACAGCTGCTGCTCATATCAACTACACCGTGTGGAATATCTGTTCAACTTCTTGAGATTACCTTTAAAATCTCCCAAAACAGCAGCTCCAACCCTATTTATATTCCCCAAGGAGTTTTAGGTCATAGTCAAACTGAACTCTCCAGAATCTAAGTATAGAGAAGAATTCCAAGTCTTACTGAAACAATATTAAAAAAAAAAAAAAAAAAAAAAAGATGCAGGGCTTTTAGTGACTTCCAAGTAGCAAATGGTGTTGTGCTTCCTTCCATGATGTTGCCGTGACCTTCACCAGCCCTTCCTGAGGTGCCTGGGCAAGGACCGCCTGGCCTGCTGAGGCCATGGGCTGACTTACCTTCAGCTTGTGCTCCAGCATCATATTCTGCTCTCTCAGTATGTGTTCTCTTTCCATCTGCAGCTTCTCTTTCAGCTGGGCTATGTTTTCCTTGAGACTCTTCTCTTGGGCCTCCATCTGTTGCTGCTGCTCCTGCAGTTTCTGTTTTAAAAGCTCCTGTTCCTTCTCAGCTGCCTCCTTCTTGGCCCGATCCACTGCTCCATGAAGGTTTTAGAAAGAGAAGAAAATAATAGATGAAGACCCATCTCTACCCTTCTGTGCTGAGAGACTAAACCAAATCTGAAAGGCAGGGTGAGAAATCACAGAATTTACCCAGGTCCACACCATTAGGAGCACATTAAGATGCACACATTAAGAGCACATTTGAGAATGTGATGGGAAAGGCTCTGCCTGTCTGGCTGATGTACCATCACAGCCCTCCTTGTGATTTTCAGATTTAGCAGAGTGTGTGTTCCACAGAGGAGGCAATTCCTCATTTTATGAAGGATTTCCTGTTAAATCTGTCAGATGACATTGTAGAAACCTACCCATCCTGCTGCCAGCTGAGCCCTGCCACATACCTGCTACTGCCTTCTCTTTATTAGTGAGGGCTTTATCTGACTGTAAGATGGATTTCTCTATCACCACCTGTGACTCCAGGAATCTCTGGAAGACCTCTTTTGCCTGTGGAAGCAAGAAAAAACACTTGATTTCTTTGAAAATCGATATTCCAGGTATTAGTGTTGCAAAAACAAATATGGTCTTGTAACTTTTGCTTTATGTCTAAAATTACAATGTGGCCCCCTATGAAGTGTTGCAGGCTCCTTAGTGTGGCCAGAGCCCCTCCTCATCTCCTGCTTCCCGTCTCCCTCCAGTGCCTCTCCCACTGCTCTTATATCTCCCTGTACCTGCTCTGGGTTCCAGCCAGGCAGAACTATGTGTACAGGTGTACAAACTCCCAATCTCTGATGCTTTTACATGTTTGTCTTCCAGTGTGCAATGCTGCCTCTAATCTGTGCTGTTGCTTTCTTCTGGCACCTGCTGGCTAGAACTTTAGGTGAGTTGTGTAATATTTCTTGGGTACTAAGTTCAGTTCTGTCAAATTTTCAAAATAAGGGTGCTTCTTAAAGTCATTAGGAGGATTAAATTGAAAGGCCTGGGAAAGACTTTAACAATATACTGTAGGTAATAACAGCTCATTGTGAGTTAGCTGTATTATTACTACTATTATGTTTCTTACCACCACCTAAGTAGCTTATTTTCAGAGGTCCATAAGTGTCATTACTCTGTATGTAATTGTCTATTTATTTCGCTCTCTCTCATTTTGATCAGCTTTGAATACAAAGATTACATTTTACCATGCAAATCACCGGCTCTTGGCACATGACTAATTCTTATTCTATTTCTCCTGGATTTCTGAATACCATACTCTTTGTCTAGGGATAAAAATTTTTATTCTCAGAAATAAATGATAAGTAGTTGGCACTGAAAGCTAAGGTGTTATACTGTCCCTCGGCTCTCTAGTTACTACTCACGGCTGGTGCTGAAGCCTCCATTCACTCTTTCCTATAAACTTACCCATGCTCTCCTTATTCCTCACCTTTACTCCTTTCCTGGGCACTTGCCAATAGTCCTGTTCAACCCTTTCCTTTGTTTCCATGTAGAGCTTGTGCCCTCCAGGAACAGAGAAACTTCCTGCTGAAATACTTTCCATTAGGGCCTTTGAGAGCTCACTGAGTTTAGCCTGGCAGTATTGAACAGATGACTCTTCATTCTGCAGCAAGAAATCCCCCTTCTTATTCATTGTGATTTCCTGCAAGGAAAATGTAGAGAGATGTCACCAAAAGAAACAAATGGAGGAGATGAAATTCTAAAGAATCTGGTAGAAGGGTCAATCTAACTGTGGTCCTCATGAGAAAAACCTTCTAGTGGAGTAGATGTGGAATCAGACACACTAAACTTGATATATTCATAATGCTAAAAATTCTCTTCAAGACTATGGAAAAGTTCATCAACCTTCCTGAGCTTCAGGTTCCTCATCTGTGACATGATGGGACTACATTCCATAATCTCTATGGTTTGCTGCAACTGTAGCATCCTGTGTGCCTGTCCTCAATGGCACAAGGATTCAAGAAAGAGCAGTGTAAGTTGAACAATGGTCCGGTATGAAGATCTGGTAAGAGGATCTTTGTTTCCTGGGAAAGGTGGACTCTGCACAGGAAAAGTGCACTGCTCAGGAATGACTTGTGGGTGTTCAGAGCAGGCCTGGAATCCTTAGAATTATTCACTTAAGGAAGATCTTAAGTGATCTGTATTGATTTTACCTCAGTTATCAGAAGGTTTTCCGGTTGAATGCTTAAGGTTTGGGGAGGTAAAGAGATATGTAGTCGTTTGAAACTCTATCCCTCATGATAATCCACGATGTTATTCCTCAGTGACAGATGAGCACTGGTGTCAATAAAGGCAACTATAGGCTTCATTCTTCAAGGGGAAGGATCATGAACAGTAATGACTAAGACAAATTACCACGAGCTTCTTCTGGAATTCCTGGTTTTCATCCTTGAAGGAGTGCTCCATGAAGATGGCAATGGCTTCCCTCTCACAGGCCGTGTGCACGTCCAGCAGCTCCTGGAGCGTGTCTGTGGGGAACCTCACCCGCTGGGCCATCTGCTGGCTGTAGTGGTCGGCTGCCCTCTGCATGGCCGCTGAGTTCTCCTGCTGGGCCAGAGTTGTCACTGCATTCTCCAGACAAGGTACCCTTCCACTGTTGATGGCATCTACATAAGTCACTGCCAGAGTCCCCAGACCTAAATGAACCAGGAGATGTAGGGGGTAATAGGAAATTAAAGCTCAGTGGGATCCTAGGCTACATTTCTGAGCACACTCATGTGCACATGCACACATGCAAACACACACACCCACACCCCTACCTCCTTCTGCTATTATCACTTGCATTTTCATACTGACTCTTCATGTTTATGGATCTCCAGTCACCAGTGCTAAAAATTTTAATATCTACTTTTACGTAACACACTAGAGGGTAGATGGGAAATACTATTTCTCATTTAAACAAATGGCAAGGAAAGTAGTTTACACAGGTAAAATGATGAGGCAGGGTAAATCATATCACATTTATTCCTAATTCTGAATCTACCAATGGATTTTCAGGGACTTATGGATAATATTTATTTCTAGACCTTTTTTTTCTTTTTGAGACAGGGTCTTGCTCTGTCACTCACGCTGGAGTGCAGTGGTGTGATCTTGGCTCACTGCAACCTCCGCCTCCCGGGCTCAAGCAATTATCCTGTCTCAGCCACCTAAGTAACTGAGACTGCAGGCGCATGCCACCATTCCCTGCTAATTTTTGTATTTTTTGTAGAGATGGGGTTTCACCATGTTGTCCAGGCTGGTCTCAAACTCCTGAGCTCAAGCAGTCTGCCTGCCTCTGCCTCCAAATGTGCTGGGATTACAGGTGTGAGCCACCACTCACAGCCTTCCAGAGCCTTTTAAACTTCCAATATATCTTTTGTATTCACTTTGCAAAGAACACTGACCACACAGGACTTCCTCTAAGAAAATGTTATATGTCTGTTTTTATATTCAGTTAGATTTTTTATCAGTGAAGGATTATTTTTCAGATCTGTGGAAGCTACAGATATCAGTGACAGAGTTTGCAATATTGGAGAGGAATTTGTAAGCTGCAATAAGTGAGATAATTATACACATTTCTTCATTGAGTGTGAATACCTATATATACATAGTTCTGTACGGAATCTAACAAAAATCCTGAGAAACACATTATACAATATATTCAACACATGAGGCCCCACAGAAATGTGAAAAGGAGACTCACGATTCCCAGTCACCATGATTCCCTCTCTGAGGGTCTTGGTCCTTGCATGCGTGAAGATGTAAGAACAGAAAATATTTGTTTGTTCCTGGAATTTGGGATCCAGTTGCTTTTCTGACACCTTCTCGATACTGGCTAGAAGGTCTTTATCATTTGTTGGCCGGTCAAAGACAAAACATTTCCGTTTTGGAAAGAAATGCCTGATGCATTCCCTGGGCAAATTGGATGTTTGAATTTTGGGATTCTTGCCTGGGGGATAAAGAAAACAGAGAATATATTGAAAAAAGTCTTGGTAAAACGGAGCTAAAGTTATTTTTGACAGGGTTTATCATCTTTTTTGCTGTCTTCTATGCTTATAGCATAAACATTCAATACTTCTGTGCACATGAAAGTTGCACCAGTGACAAAATGCTGGCAGGAAACTTTGGGGGACATCCGACCCAAGTACAAACAAAACCCATGGCTGGTGTCTGTAGACCTGAACATAGTGCCAAGTATAAAGTATTGTTTATGAGATATTTACTAAATGAATGGCTGAATTAATGAAATATCAAATGTAAATTTCTGGTCCACTTCATTCCATGTAGAAACTGAGCTGTGGGACCAAAAAAAGAGCCAGAAATTGGGATCGTGAAAAAGATACCATGATTATTTAAGGAAACTACATTGATGCTAAAAGAATTTGTATAGTGTTAGCTATTTTTTAGCAAAATCATCTGAAGACGAAGTGTAACAAGAAAGTAATTTTGTTTTGTTTTTTTCCAGATGAGGTCTTGCTCCATTGCCCAGACTAGAGTGCAGTGGCACAGCTATAGCTTACTGCATCCTTGATTTCCCAGGCTCAAGTGATCCTTCCACCTTAGCCTCTTTAGTAGTTGGGACTACAAGTGTGCACCATGACACCTAGCTGATTTGTTCTAGTTTTTATAGAGACAAGGTCTCACTATGTTACCCAGGCTGGTCTCAAACTCCTGAACTCAAGTAATCTTTCCACCTCTGCCTTCCAAAGTGCTGACACTGTAGGCTTGAGTCACCATGCCCAGCCAAGAATGTAATTTTAAGATAATCATCACTTCTCTATAAACTTTTAGGAGCAAAAGACTCTATTCTATTTGACAGTATTGTTCTTCTGCCTATGAATTTTTAATAAATGTTTCAAGAAAGCATAAATAGAAAAATGAAAACAAAAATGAGTGCACTGGAATTGATATTTTTCATAAGGTTTTATCAGATACACACACACATAAATGTAACCCATTAAAACAATTATTATGAAATTATAGCATGGATACATATGTTGAATTTAAGAGAAAAACCATAACATAGAAAGTAAAATGAATATTCTGACAATTATCAGAAATTTTGAAAAGGCACAGATTGTAAAGACATGTGTTTCTTCAGGTTACTTTAGTACACAAAATCATTTTTGTAGATGACATAACTCTACGGGTACCAAAAAGTTATATCCCTCCATGAGAAGAATAATATCTGTGTAACATGTTGATGTAGTTTGGATGTGTGTCTCCTCCAAATCTCATGTTGAAATGTGACCTTCCAATACTGGAGGTGGGCCTAGTGGGAGGTGTTTGGGTCACAGGGGCAGATTTTGCATGAATGCCTTGGTACCACCTTGCGGTAATGAGTTCACACAAGATCTGGTTATTAAAAAGACTGGGACCTTCCCCACTTTGTTGTTCCCTTTCTCACCATGTGACACACCAGCTCACTCTTAACCTTCCACCATTAGTAAAAGCTTCCTGGGGTCTTGACTGGAAGAAGATGCTGGTGCCATGCTTGCACAGCCTGCAGAACTGAGCCATATAAACTTTTTAAAATAAATTACCCAGGCTCAGGTATTCCTTTATAACAATGCAAACACACACATATATTTTTATTACATAGGCTTTTCATTATAATTTCATGTCTAACAATTATCTGGTCAATCATTCTCTTAACACAGAAAAGCAGAGGGCAAAACAGGGATCACGAACATCTTGTTTTTAGAAAGTCTTAGCACCCATTGTAATCTGAGTGCTAAGGTACTGATTGTACAAAGAACAAATCTGTCTTGAATAATCTATATGCACTTTAGGCTCTATTCTTCTTTAGTGAACTAAACTCCATTCCTAGAGCTCTTCAACATATCTCCCAACCCCCATTTCTACAGACCTCAATCTAGTCTAAAACACAAATGAAACCCCAGAGATGACAGGCAGTGTTTAGCAGATCACACACCCATTGGACTGCCCACAGTCCAGGCCACACTTTGATACCTTGAGTCAGCTTCAAGGCATTCTCCAGGTACTCATCTTCTGTGATAGGATGACCGTTCAACTTCAGCTCCAGAGTGAAATCTCGTACAGTCCAAATAAAATCTGGAAAGAAACTCACAAACTCGGTAGAATCTTCTACTCCATCAGGCCTTGGGGAGGACTTTGCCTTAATTAGTTCTGTGAGCTCCGTCACATAACTAGGACTTAGCTAAGGAAAAGCAACAGCCTGCCCACAACTCACACATTTCTCTTATTAAAAAAATTATAAACATTCTCTTTTGTCTTGGGTTCCCTATGCTGCACCAAAGGTAATTAAATAAAAGGGAAGGAGGAAATGACTTGCATTCCATTCCTATAAAGTCAATAAACTTGGTGGTTCTGTTCTCTTCCTGGAAGGATACTGCAGCTGCTCCAGGGCCTGGTGGTTGATGGTGCTCATGCTGTTGTAGACAAAGCAGCTGCACAGGAGCACGGCCAGGGCAAAGATCCAGGAGTCATTCTTAGGGTCACCCTAAAAAGCACAATAGAGCAAAGGACTTAGGAGTGTAGCCTTTAGAAATTCACTGAGACATTTATTTTGTTAGTCTTTCATTTATGATTTCAGCTAGTATATTTGCTATACAAAGAAGATAGACATGAATGTAAACAACAGTTTGACAGTTACAATAAGCCTTCTAATCACAACTTCTTTACATGTAAAAGGATTCTAATTTTAATAGGGGTTTCCTTTTCCTTAATGGGGTAAAATAAGATGCATATATAGAAAAACTAGCACAATGTCTGGCTCTCAGTTGGATATGCATGATAGGTGTTAACACTCCTTCAGTCTACACCTATTTATTGGCCATGCATCATGTAAAAAAACCATACCATAGTATACATAACTGGGGATTTTAATTATATTCAGTTAAATTCAGCAAACACTTATAGGAAACTGAAGAATATTTCTCACTGTTCTTATGTTTAGAAAAGCAAATTTAATAAATTTACTCTCAAGGTGACTATTTCAAAGCTGTGACAAACATTCATAATGATGAATTCAATAAAAATGACAATATTTATAAAGAGATAACATCTTAGTAATGTACATAAGCAGTGAAACCCATAGCTATGTTAAATTAAAAATTACAAGTCTATCCAGGAAGATAAGAGCTATGAAAATTGAAGAAAGTGTATGTGATGTGAATGCTTCTGGGAAGTCATGAGCTGAATGTTAAAGAATTGGTGGAATGTGGATTTGAAGAAATGAAGGTGATTCTGCAAGTAGAAAGACCCACAGAAACAAAATTAGATATTGTAGATTTCAGGAGTCACTGCAACAAGAATAGAGTTTATTGGTTTGACTGAGCAGAGGGTAAGTGCTGAAGATAAGACTGAATAGGGAGGTCCAGCACCTGGGCTGTGAACTCTGTCATATAACTGGGACTTACGGGGTTGATTAGTTCTGTGAGCTCCACCACATAACTAAGACGTAGCTAAAGGTTAGGCTAATTTGTTTTTATAAATTAGGGCATGTCTAAATTATAGAATAGTCCAGGAATTATTTCTACCCTAAACAGCATACGTAACTCATTCCTAGACCAAATATAAAAACTGAGATCTAGAGATTTCTACATGATTCTAAGAGATTCTATATGGGATTTTGGAGGTAAGAAGAATAGCCTATTCATTACTTTATGTCCCTCAATCCCTAATTTTTATAAAAGTAATCAATTAGAATTTTTCTTAAAGTAGGACTTGTGAGAAACTATAAACTATTTAGACAGGAGTATATCATTATTTGATAGATGACTTTAAAGTACCTACAAAAATCCCAAAGGCATTTTGTTTATTATTATTATCTTTTTATGCCCACAGTGGTTTCTAACTCCTAGCCTCTAGCCACCTCCACAATTTTATATTTTTTTGCTGTACTATTCACAATAGCCAAGGCATGAAGATTTCCTTCACAGATAAATGAATTTTTAAAAATGTGAAATCTATACACAATGAAATACTATTATGCCTTTAAAAAGGAAATCGTGTCATTGGCAACAACTGGCCCCAATAATATTCTTAAATAATATAAAAAACAATCTGAAAATTAACACAGAATCACAAAATTTCTTGAGTAATCAAAGTAATCACGAGCAAGAAGAACAAAGCTGGAGGCATCACAATTCTTGATTTCAATATATATTGCAAAGCCACAGTAGTCAAAATAGTACAGTACTGGTGTAGAAACAGACATATAGATCAATGAAACAGAATACACAATGTAGAAATAAATGTGTACATCCACAGTGAACTCAGTTTTGACAAATGTGTTGAGAACACACATTGGAGAAAGGATAGTCTCTTCAATAAATGGTCCTGGGAAAACTGGATATCCACATGCATGCAGAAGAGAAATATTTGATCCTATTATACACCATACACAAAAACAATTCAAAATGGATTAAAGACTTAAATAGAAAACTAGAAACTGGATCCAGAAATTCCATTACTGTGTGTCTATCCAAGGAAAATGAAATGAGTATGTCAAAGAGGTATCTGCAATCTTATATTTATTGTGATACTATTCACAATAGCCAAGACATGGAGTCAACCTGTTTCCATCACAGATGAATGAATTTTTAAAAATATAAAATCTTTACTTGATGAAATACTATTACACCTTCAAAAAGGAAATTGTGTCATTGGCAATAACCTGTATGAACCCAGAGGACATTAAGATACGCGTGGTATCTATGATACCGAGAGATCTTTGTGGGTAGGACCTTCACTTTGTTCACCAATGTCTATGTTACTCAGCCCGGAAGCCTGGAACTCAACTGCTTAACAAGCTTTTATCAAATTGAATCAAATCATTTACCACTGTGCCAAGAAATAAAAGAATGTTTTACCTAATATACCATGATAACTAATCTTGTCTAGTGTGATTCAAACAGGCGGAAGTTTGCCTTATTCACTATAGTTGGATTTCCAGTTTTCACAAATAGATCACAGCAGTTAAACTACAAGGATCATGTCTGGAATAAAAGAATGTGTCTATGACTTCTGTCTTACCTTTTCCACATCGCCCAGACCCTCGGTGTCCAGAAGAACAAGGGTATGGTTTGGCTTGAAGGGGTGGGGCACACACCACATCCAGATGCCCTTGGTTTCAGACTGCACCGTGGAGCCCAGAGGGAAGCCTGCGGGGAAGAGGAGGAAGCTAAGCACAGGGACAGCAGAGCAGCCAAGCAGCCCTTGGGGCCGCAGCGTCAGACTGGTGGATTGTAACTACCCCCAGCATACAAGATGATGCTTTCTGTATTTCCTCAAGAATGGCTCTCTCTGTGAGTCATCTATTTCAGAAAGCAAGGGACTTTCAGTGTGATAATGATACCAAGCAAGGGCTCAAAATGGAGACAAAGAGGAATCCATGAATCAGACAAAATGGAGATCACTGAAAACAGGAGCATCTTAAAAAGTGGTGGGGTTCAAAGTTAGAGAGGAGTGGGTTGAAGAAAGACGCAAGAAAGAAAAAATTCAAACAGGGAAATTGAGAATTTTTTGCATTGAAAAGTGATTAAAACAAACACAAAAACAAAACAGAATTTGGTGGCCATGATAGGATGTGAAACTCGGGAAGGGTTTTTAAGATTATACAGATTAAAACAACTTCATATGTTGATGGGAATATTACATGAAGAAAGAAAAATATGTTGTAAGAGAAAGGAGACACAATTACAGTAGCCCGGGACTTGAATACACAAGGGAAGGTAGGATTCTGGGCACTAATAATGGAGAGTTTCCTTAATAGGAATGAAGGGAAAAATATGGGAACAGATTATTGTAAGTGATTTGGTGGTAAGAATTAGAATGAGAAGGTTGGTTTATTGAAAGGAATTGGAGTCTTGCTTCATGTGCCTGGGGTAGAGAATTAAGAAGCTGAGATATAGCTGGGATCAAGCAACTGGTCTGTGTCCCAGGATACCACTCAACCTCACCATGATTCTGTCCTGCCAGTTGGTTCATCAAGTAGGATTTGCCTGTACGGTACAGTCCAACAATGGCCACCACCACCACTGGCTGAGAAATCTGGTCAAGAATCCGTATAGCTTGCTGGTTCACCGACAGCTTCTCTTTGTTGTTTTCCACCAGGCAAATGGGAGCCAACATTTTGGGTACAGATTCCATGGCAACTGCCAACTTAGAAGAGCCTCCTAGTAGAAATAAAGTACAATATCATTATTTGTCTCACTGTTTCCCAAGCACCCATCAACATAGGACTGATGAGACTTCTGTGTTTCTATTGGACAACATGTAATCTTGCATTAGCAGATGGGAGAAGGCTTCTTTTATCACTTTCCTAAATCTGTAATGACATAAGTGATGAAATATGGAGTGTTATCTTCTTTAAAGTTTTACTTCAGTAGTAATATTAACGTCCAAGTAATTGTTACCATAATAGGGGGCCCACTAATACTCCAATTCCTGTGATGCATGCCTTAAGTATCTGACCTCACTGACAGAAAAACCTGCAGCTTAGAGATTATTATAGCAACAAATATGCAAATGATATCCTAAGTCTTACAAAGGGTACATGTAGAAATCATAGAGCCAGGATTACAAACTTGAACAATTGAGTAAAATAGCAGGCTAGGAAGTTCTAAGCCCTTTTTTCCTTGGAGATAACTCAAAACAACTTAAAAAATGGCTAAAATCTTATAGGAGCTCTGGAAAACAGTCAAAAGTCTACAGCAACCAGGTAAATGCCCAATACTTTTCAAAGGCACATTCAAAATTGTAGGAGATTCCATGGCATTTTGTTTGCTAATTCTACCCACTCCACTCAGTGACATGGACTTAGTTTGGAGGAGGTGGGTGTGTAGTTCCCAGTTCCCTCCCTTAAAGTGGAGGGAGCAAAGAAGACCTTATTTATAACACACTAATTTGAGTGGGAGCAACATTTTCTGGCTCTGTTTTGCCTACCTTGGATTTCTGGTATGTCACTAACAATGATTTCTGGTATCATACACAATAATTTCTTGTGTATGGTACCAAAACCAGAGGAAGCAAGTGAAAAAAATTAAAAACACCACACTTCATCACAATTAAAGAATTTTGTGCATCAAATAACACTATCAACTGCATAAAAAATATTTGCAAATCATATTTCTCATAGAACACATAATGAACTCCTAAAATTCAATAACAACAACAGAAGAAAAAAATTAAGAAATAAGAGAGGACACAAACAGATGGAAAAAAATTCCATGCTCATGGTTAAAAAGAATCAATATTGTAAAAATGGCAATACTGCCCAAAGTAATTTATAGATTCAATGCTATCCCCATCAAGCTACCATTGACCTTCTTCACAGAACTGGAAAAAAACACCTTAAGCTTCATATGAAACCAAAAAAGAGCCCACATAGCCAAGGTAATTCTAAGCAAAAAGAACAGAGCTGGAGGCATCATGCTACCTGACTTCTAACTATACTACAAGGCTACAGTAATCAAAACAGCATGATACTAGTACCAAAGCAGAGATATAGACCAAGTGAACAGAACAGGGGCCTTGGAAGTAACACAACACATCAACAACCATCTGATCTTTGACAAGCCTGACAAAAACAAGCAACGGGGAAAGGATTCCCTGTTTAATAAATGGTATTGGAAAAACTGGCTAGCCATGTGCAGAAAGCTGAAACTGGACCCCTTCCTTATACCTTATACAAAAAGTAACTCCAGATGGATTAAAGGTTTAAACATAAGACCTAACACCATAAAAACTCTAGAAAAAAACCTAGGCAATACTATTTAGGACATAGGATAGGCAAGAACTTCATGACTAAAACACCAAAAGCATTGGCAACAAAAGCTAAAAAAGACAAATGGAATCTAATTAAACTCCAGAGCTTCCGCACAGCAAAAGAAACTATCATTAGAGTGAACTGCCAACCAACAGAATGGGAAAAAATTTTTGCAATCTACTCATCTGACAAAGAGCTTATATCCAGAATCTACAAAGAACTAAAATAAATATACAAGAAAAAAACAACCCCATCAAAATGTGGGTGAAAGATATGAACAGACATTTTTCAAAAGAAGACATTTATGTGGCCAACAAACATACGAAAAAATGCTCATCATCACTGGTCATTAGAGAAATGCAAATGAAAACCACACTGAGATACCATCTCCTGCCAGTTAGAATGACAATCATTAAAAAATCTGGAGACAACAGATGCTGGAGAGGACGTGAAGAAATGTGAATGCTTTTATACTATTGGTGGGACTGTAAATTAGTTCAACCATTGTGGGAGACAGTGTGGCAATTCCTCAAGGATCTAGAACTAGAAATACCATTTGACCCAGCAATCCCATTACTTGTTATATACCCAAAAGATTATAAATTGATCTATTATAAAGATACATGTACATGTATATTCACTGAGGCACTGTTTACAATAGCAAAGACTTGGAACCAATCCAAATACCCATCAAAGATAGACTGGATAAAGAAAATGTGGCACATATACACCATGGAATATTATGCAGCCATAAAAAAGTATGAGTTAATATCCTTTGCAGGGACATAGGTGAATCTGGAAAACATCATTCTCAGCAAACTGACACAAGAATAGAAAACCAAACACCACATGTTCTCACTCATAAGTGGGTGTTGAACAATGAGAACACAAGGACACAGGAAGGGGAACATCACACAATGGGGGCTGTTGGGGGCTAAGGGGGCTAGGGGAGGGGTAGCAAGGAGTGGGGAGGTTGAAGAGGGATAACATTAGGAGAAATACCTAATGTAGTTGACAGCGGGGATGGAGGCAGCAAACCACCATGGCATGTGTATACCTATGTAAGAGTCCTGCAAGATCTGCACATGTACCCCAGAACTTAAATAAACAAAAGTGGGCAGAGCAGACTAGATGTTTCTCCAAAGAAGAAATGGCTGATAAACACATGAAAACAAATAGCCAATAAGCACATGAAAACATGCTCAACATCATTAATCCCTAGGTGAATGGAAATCAAAACTACAATGAGGTAACATGTTAGACCCACCTGTTAGGATGACTATTATTTGTTTAAAAAAAAAACCCAAACCCCAAACAGGTGTTAGCTAGGATGTACAGAATTTGGAACCTGTGCGCACTGTCCATGGGAATGTAAACTGGTACTGTCACTATGGAAAACAGTATGGTAGTTCCTTGGAAAACTAAACATAGAATCGACATATGATGAAGAAATCCTACTTCTATATATACACTCCAAAAAATTGAAGCCACAGACTCACACAGATATTTGTACACCAGTGTTTATGGAATCATTATGCACCATAGCCAAAAGATAAAAACAACTCAAATGACTATCAACAGATGAATAGATGAATACAACATTGTATATAACTACGAGATATTATTCAGCCATAAAAATGTATGAAATTATGACACATGCTACAACATGGATCACTTTGAAGACATTATGCCGAGTGAAATATGCCAGGCACAAAAGAACAAATATTGTATGAGGTACTAGAATAATACAATACATTAAGACAGAAATTAGAAGTGTAACTACCATGGGCTGGGGGAGGAGGGAATGCAGAATCATTGTTTAAAGGTAGAGAGATTCAGTTTATAATGATGACGTTCTGGAGATGGTTGCACAACAACGTGAATATACTAATGTCACAATTTTAATATTCTTAAAAACTATTGAAATAATAATTTTTATGTATATTTTACCAATGAAAAAGAGAGTAAGGGACAAAAGCCTGGATAATCTGGCAACCTATTACTCTGTGCTATGCTACTGCAACCACTTATCTGTCAGAATACTCTTCCTCAAAGACAGTGGTTATGCTATAAGGTTTTTGATCAACAACCTGCAGTAACTTTTTGATGATCATCATATACTGAAAATTGTTCTCTAATGTTCATCTATTATCTGCAGGTATAGAAGAGTCATGGTAATAGAAGGGAGAAGGGAAAAGATCCACTGTGGGTTGAGAAGCCTCTGGAGAATGCAGGCTACCTTTCCAAAAGGTATTCTAGAATCGAAAGAATTCAAGTACAGGCTGAAGTACTTAGCCTAGAAGTGTCAGGTTCTCTGCAATTTACTCCCACAGATGAGAATAAGAAAAAAATAATAATAATACATATAACATTGCATATTATGTAGAGAGATAAATTATAGATATCTAGAGAGACAGAAAAATTATCTACATATATTAATAGATAAGTCAGAGAGATTTCTTTAGATTTCTTTTTGAGAGACAAAATCAATGTCACCGTTGGGTGAATCAAGGTGAAAGGCATATGAGATTTCATTGTAATTTTTTTAGAGGTAAAGTTTAATTCCATAAATTTAGTATTGAAAGTACAATTATTCTGTAGATCTCCTGACACACATTTTATTCCCATTATATTAAAATGGTTTTCTATGATATCTGCATTTCCTTATAATCAGAATATGTAAACATAATATTGTCTTCAAATGTCTCAAATACTCACTTTTGTATTTATATGTCAAACATTCAAGATGCATCTAATGTCATCAAAAATACCAGCTCTATCATTCACTATGTATGTGGCCTTGACCAAGTAGCTTCATCTAGCTGAGCTTGTTAATTATCGGGGCCTGTGAGTTAAATTAGGCATACAACCAGGAGGGTGTTTTGACAATAAAATGAGACATTATAAGCTTATGCTATGCTAAGAAATAACAAGCTTATGCTATGCTAAGAAATAAGCTTATAATGTCTCATTTTATTGGAGCACAAAATAGGATAGCATGGAGCACAAAATAGGATTTCAATAAATGTTGAATTAAACGGAGGTTAAACTACAATAATTACAATAACAATTGGTCCATTAGATTATACAGCTCAACAAAATATGCAAACTGTAAATTACTAAGAAGCAAAAACTACAAATAAATTTTTCACCAGAGCAAAACTGTAAAGTTCAAGCACACTGTTGCTGCACAACCTGCTCTTGTCTGATTCTTCACTGAGGGGAGTGAGGAAAATGGAGATCAAACCTGAGGCCCTGACTTCTACAAGGAAATGCATTGTAATGTGATGTGTAACGTATTCATCACATTACAGTGACTGCAACTGTACAGTCCCTTCTTAAAGCGAACAATAAAGGAAGCTCTAGGAAGACATGCCTGCTATTGCAAACAACTTTATGTAAACCAGGCCTCCGCTTTCTTAGCTGTGCGGAAACCACAGACCTTTTAACTTCTACTAAATGAAATACAGCTGCTCAACCCTATTCAGGACTGGTTCTCAAACTCTGGTGTACATAATAATCACCTGATCACTTTGATGATCGTTTCTTTAGCTGTGCAGAAGCTCTTTAGTTTAATTAGATCCTATTCTCAGCAAGCTACCATAGGAACAGAAAACCAAACATCACATGTTCTCACTCATAAGTGGGAGTTGAACAATGAGAACACATGGACCCTGAGAAGGGAACATCACACACTGGAGCCTGTCGAGGGGTAGTGGGTAAGGGGAGGAAGAGCATTAGAACAAATACCTAATGCATGCAGGCCTTAAAATTTAGATGACAGGTTGATAGGTGCAGCAAACCACCATGAGACATAGTGGTTTAAAAAAATCTTTTTTTAATGTTAAACATAGTTTCTATTTTTCATCTTTAGAAAAAAAAATCACCTGAGAGAATTGTTCAAACCCATATTCCCAGGCCTAAGTATCTGTTTAGCAAGAGCTACAAGTGACGCTGATGTTCCTATGGGAAACTAATAACACACATACACAGAGCTCTTACTCTCAAGCTTCCTAAGTGTGACTACGAGAAAGATAGAAAAGAAACTCTCCCTTTAGGTTATGATTGCCTCGACTCCTTGTTCTCTGCATTCTGGGCCCTGCAGAGCCTGATAGAGGTAGCCAGGCAGGCGCTCACGAGGGCTTTTTCCAGGCCACTCACTGCTGCTCTGAGTTGATGTTTGGGAAGCAGCGCATCAGGGGATGCGGCGTGCCTGGCTGTCACTTCTCGGCTGTCACTGGTTCAAGTGGAGAAGCTGAGCTTTCCCAGAACTAAAGCCAGCCCCAAAATCATGCAGGCCAAGCAGCAGGCACCCTGCCCTCCCTGTCCATTCCTCAGCTGCCATTCTGAATCAGAAACCAAGTATCGAGTTAGAGACTAAGTTGCATGTAAAAGAAAGTGAACATACCTGCACTATAGCGCTGCAGCAGGTCCAAGAACAGTTTTCAGTTGCTTCTCACTCACCTCTTACTCTTTCCTCTTCTACTTTTCTGTTCTTTCCCTCCTTTATAAAAGAAAAAAAGGCTGAGTAAGCTAGTCGTTTCCACAAATGGGATGGTGTAGTAAAACAAAACTTGAATGTAAAATTAATCCATACTATTATTAAAGTGTTAGCAGAGGCATGTCTGAATTATTTCATGTGAGTTTGAGGGAGTTGTTGGGTGCAGGGTTTAGAGGAGATCAGAAAAAGTCACAGATACTGCACAGTCACACCTTAGCAAGCACAGTCCTGCCAGCTTTCTTTTGTCTTTCCTATCTTGGAAGGGTTCATGGGATTTCTTCTTGATACCGCTCCCAGTTGACTTTAGTTTCCTTGGCACAGCAGAAAAATAGAAATCTACTGTAGTCACGTAAGCAAAGCTTTAGAAACTGAGAATACTTTAAGCATTTTCTCTGGTGGGAATTCCTGAGTTCTGGGGTCTTTTGTTAGCAAAGAGCTTTTGGTATTTTAAATATGTTCACACATGCATGTGCGCGCACGCACACACACACACACACACACACACACACACACAGAGGGATAGGTGAGAAAGAGAGAGAGTGAGAGGCATATCTAAAGCTATTACACGTTTAAAAGAAAGAATGCACCATGTCTTTTACAGCAACATGGATGGAACTGGAGATCATTATCTTAAGTGAAACGACTCAGAAAGTCAAATACCACATTCTCACTCATAAGTGGGAGCTAAGTAATGTATACACATGGATATAGAAGGTGGAATGATAGGCATTGGGGACTTGGAAAAGTGGAAGAGTAGGGGGCTGGGTGAATGATGAAAAATTACTTAATGGGTACAATGTACATTATTGGGGTGAGGGATACAATAAAAGCCCAGACTTTACTATTAAAAAAAAAGGTATTGCAGGTTAGATTCCAGACCCCTGCAATAGAGTGAATATTGCAATAAAGCAAGTCATACAACCTTTTAGCTTCCCAGTGCACATAAAACTTATGGTCATACAATGCTGTAGTCTACTAAGTGTGCTGTAGCATTAAGTCTGAAAACCAAATTGCATACCTTAATTTAGAAGTACTTTATTGCTGACAAATGCTAAGTCATCTGAGCCTTCAGCATGTTGTAATCTTTTTGCTGGTGGAGAGTCTTGCCTCAATGTTGATGGCTGCTGACTCATCAGGGTGGTGGTTGCTGAGGGTTAGGGTGGCAATTTCTTAAAATAAGATGACAGTGAAATTTGATGCATTGATGACTCTTCCTTCTACAAAAGATTTATCTGCACCATGAGATGCTGTTTGATAGCAATTTACCCAGTTCTTTCAAAACTGGTGTCAATCATTTTAAACCCTGCCAAGCTTTATCAACTAAGCTGACGTAACATTATAAATCCTTTTGTCGTCATTGCCATAATGTTCGCAGCTTCTTCACCAGGGGTAGATTCCATCTTAAGGAACCACTGTTTTTGCTCATCTGTAAGAACCAACTCCTCATCCATTCAAATTCTCTAAGATTGCAGCATTTCAGTCACTTCTTCAGGCTCCACTCATGATTCTAGTTCTATTGCTATTGCCACCCCACATTTCCAGTTACTTCTTCCACTTATGTCTTGAATACCTCAAGGTCATCTATGGAGGCTGAAACCAACTTCTTCTAAGCTACAGTTAACGTTGATATTTTGACTTTCTCCCATGAGTCATGAATGTTCTTAACGGCATCTAGAATGGTAAATTTTTTTCAGAAGGTTTTCAATTTCGTTTTCCCAGATCTCTCAGGGGAATCACTGTCTATCTCTATCAGATATAGACTTACAAAATGTATTTGTTAATTAATGAGAATTAAAACTTGAAATTATTTCCAGATCCATGAGCTACAGGATGGATGTTGTGTTAATAGACATGAAAACATTAATCTACTTGTACATCTCCATCAGAGATCTTGGGTGACCAAGTATATTGTCAGTATGCAGTAATATTTTGAAAGGTATTTTCTTTCTGAATAGTAGGTCTTGACAGTGGGTTTCAAATATTCACTAAACCATACTCTACACAGATGTGCTGTCATTTATAGTACTCCATTTACAGAGCACACATAGAATGTGTTTAACATAATTTTGAGGGGTCCTGGGATTTTCAAAATACTAAATGAACATTGGATCCAATTAAATTTACCAACTGCATTAACTCCGAACAAGAGAGGCAGCCTGTCCTTTGAAGCTTTGAAGCCCGGCATTGACTTCTCCTCTCAAACCTATGAAAGTCCTAGATGGCATCTTTCTCCAACACAAGGCTGTTTCATCTACATTGAAAATATTTTGTATCAGTTATCTTAGTTAGATCTTCTGGATAACTTGCTGCAGCTTCTATATCAGCACTTTCTGCTTCATCTTGCACTTTTATCTTATGAAGACGGTTTCTTTCCTTAAACCTCATAAACCAAATTCTGCAGCTTCCTCACCTCTCTCAGCCTTCATAGAATTGAAGAAAGCTATGGGCTTGCTCTGGATTACGGTTGGGCTTCAGGGAATGTTGTGGCTGCTTTGATCTATCACTAAACTTTCCACTGTTACTAAAGCTGTCTCCACTGAAATGTTAGTAATAAAAGACTGCTAAAACTTTCTTGCTCTTAGCAATCAGGCTAAGAGATTGCTAAGAGGTTGCTCTTAGCAATCTCACTTTCTCATCATTCTTGTGCTCACTGGAGTAGCACTTCTAATTTCCTTCAATAGCTTTTCTTTTTCATTCGCAACTTGGTGAACAGCCACTTGAGGCCTCTCTCCGCTGTCTACATGCCATTCTTACTAAGTTTAATAATTTTTAGCTTTTGATTTAAAGCAAGGGATTCATGACTTTTCTTTTACTTCAATACTTAGAGGCTATTGTAGACTTAATAACTGCCCTAGTTTCAACATTGTTGTGTCTCAGGAATAGGGAGGTCCAAGGAGAGGGAGGGAAGCAGGGGACTAGCTGGTTTTAGAGCGCTCAGAACACACATATTTTTAAAGTTTCTGTCTTATATGGAACCAGTTTATGATGTATGAAAACAATTCCAATAGTAACACCAGAGATTACTGGCCGCAGATCACCATAACAGATAAATTAGTAATCAAAAGTTTGAAAAATTGTGATGATTACCAAAGTGTGGCACAGAGACTTGAAGTGGGCACATGCTGTTGGAAAGATGAAACATAGATTGTTCGACACAGTGTTGCCACAAACCTTCGATCTGTAAGCACACACTGTCTGTAAAGTGCAATAAAGTGAAGCACAATAAAATGAGGTCTACCTGTATGTATGTACTCATATATATGTACACACACATGCACACATGCACATACACATATATATTTACATATAAATTTGTGGCACAATGAATGTTTAGAGTTTATTTGAGAAAGAAAAAATTCATAAATTGGGAAGCACCAAACCCAAGGAGGTTTAGCATTAGGATGACAAAGCGTCAGAGGCAAGTATTTATAAGGCAATTATGGAAGTAAAATAAATAAATTAGCAGTTACAATATTGCCTTTTTTAGTTTATCTTGTTGGAAAGTCTCTAGTCATATAATCATACTTCATTTCACTGCTTATGACTGAGTCAGAAAAACCTTTACCTCCATTTTCCTAGAGTCCTCGTTGGCTACAAAGATTGACATAAGAAAGGTAAACAGGAGAGACACATAAGATGATTCACTTGGCATGAGAACCATGTAATGAAATGAAGACCCAAGGAAGTGGTTAGAATTAGTTACTTATATAGTGGATTATAAAAAATTATTGACTGTGAAGAAGTAGCTAAATTATTTGAGGGGGCTTGAAAGATAAAACTATTTTCACAAGGTCTGTACAGAATTCTTTTCATTTCAACTTCTCATCCTACAAAGAAGGATGTGGCCTTTCCTTCTAGTGTAGAGTGTGTCTTTTACATGGGCATTTCATACTCTGCTTTTAAGAAACGGCATTATGTTCAAACCCTGCTGTTTTTCTAGTGCTTTTGGCTTAAACATTCAATATGCCAGAATAGCTATTTTAACTCTTTCAATTGGCTGAGTGTAAGCTTTGTTTATAACATAACATTTACCAGAAATAGCCCAGGTTAATTTTTGCTCATGTTTGTAGTTTAAGCAAAGTTAAGTCTATTTTTAAGACCCAGTTGGTTTCATTTGCTCGGGGATTTGTCAGGCCCAGTCTCCATTTTAATATTATGTGTGTGTGTGTGTGTGTGTGTGTGTGTGTGTGTGTATGGAGACTATATATATATATATATATATATATATACACACATATATATACACACACACACATATATATATACACACATGCATATATATATATATTCATATATCTCTAGTTAAACAAGTAATCATTTTTACAATAGGATGATCAGAAAAATAAAGATAAGTAAAGATAAGAATGACTAATCCTTAATTATATTATCTACAGATGCACATTGTTTAACATTTTGTTCAAATTCTTGCACTTCTCCAGCACACAGACACTCTCGTAACATAGACACCCTCCTTCTACAGAAATTTAGCCAATTGGCCCAGTTTCAAAGGAATTTATTCGGTTAAATAATAAAGTGATTGCATACACATTTGTTTGTGGGTAAAGAAATGAATGAAGTGTATAATAGGAAAATGATATGTGAAGTAGGGAAATGCCTGAGGAAGCTAGGCTTTGTGAAGACAGAGTCCTTCTATTTTGCTCTTACCTTATCATTGTTCTTACCGATGCCAGTTTTTTTCACAAAAGGCTAAATAAGCCAGGCTTGGTGTGCTTACAAGTAGTCCTACCTACCCTAGAGGCTGAGGCAGGAGCCACACTTGAGGCCAGGAGTTCGAGGCTATAATGCAGTCTGAACTCATCTGTGAATGGCCACTACACCCCAGCCTGGGCAACATAGCATGACCCTGTCTCTGAAAAAAAACAAGTCCACAGTAATAATTTAGAATTTGCATACTGTAAGTTTCTGTTACCACTATTCTAGGGGATCCATAGACAATGTGCAACAAATGGGTGTGGCTGTGTTCCAATGAAATTTTATTTATAAAAGTAAGCAGTGGGATAAATTGGGCCTGTGGGATGAGGTTTGCTGACACTGGATTAGGTAAATGTAATGCAACAACATGTAAGGGATTATCACCAGCCTAAGTATCATTATCATACAAGTTATGAAACAATTCCCAAATCCCAATCCGATGGTCTACTTTTAAGGTATTTGGGTCAAATAGCAAATAAAAATCCTCAATGGAGCAGAGATACCAACAAAGAGTGTGTTTACTCCATTTATCTGAGTATCAGCCAAGTGAATTTCTGCGTGGATTCCTGGGCAATGCGTTGACACGTGTGCTCAACTAATTGTCTATTTCCCAACGGCGTAGCACTCTCCATTGCTCCTCCTAGATAAGCCATAGAGAAAGAATTGGTGACGGAACATAATCAGTGGTAATGAGGAAGAGACTGGTTTGACAAGGGGGACACCTGCTTAGGTCTGCAGGCCCCTGTGAGTGAGTTAGAAAGCCTAGGCTGTATGTCATGAGTAAAGCTTGCCTGAGTTGGGCAGGCAATGGTGAAGTTTATAAATACAGACTTTGCAGGGATATTTCTGCTTGCATTTGCTAGACATGGCCTATTCACCCCTAGCACAGATTAAGGAACAGCACCATTATCATGGGTGCATCACAAGTGTATACCGAAAAGATAAGAGCTTGCAGGCACTGCTGTCATGTGGTAATGTTTGGTAATTTATTTGGTAATATATGAATGAAGTTTCCTGCAGAAAGTGATTTATTGATATCGATGTAGAATTTTTAGAATTATTGATGTTAATATAGTTTGCAGAAATTCATCATAAATTTTGTTATAAAAATATAAATTATATATAAATCAGTTATTGTTCAAATATTTGAATTATCACATATTTAAAAATAAAATAATTTTTTAAATAGAGTAAGAGGACTGATTCATGGATTATGTGTGGGAGAGTAAGTGAAGGATGTAAGGCTTGGAGCTTGATACTATGAGGCTGGTGGGATATACAGTAGAAGAGAAGGGAGAAAGCAGAGTATCTGTTTATTTTTGGTTTGTTTTGATTGTTTTCATTTGAGTTTAGAAGATGGGGTTGATCAAGACTTCTAATGTGAACCTGATAATTTTAAGGTGACAACTTTCAAGAAGGAGCAATGATGTGATCGATTTATGAGTCTGAATTTCAGAAGAATAACTGAAGCAGGAAATATTAATTTGAGAAGTATCAGAATAAGGGCAGCATTTAAAGACCTGGGATTGGATAAGATTACTTTAGGAGAGAGTATATAGAGAGGAAAGAAAAGATCTCAGGACCAAGGCCTGCAGGACCCACCATTTAGATAACTGGAAGAAAATCTGGAGGCTGGTGAAGAGACTAAAGGGAACTAGATACAGAGGAAGAAACCTGCAAGAGGGTGGTGCCACAGAAAACAAAGGAGGAAAGTATTTAGAGGAGCAGGGATAAGTCAACCACGGGAAACGATACCCAGCAGCAGACCAAGACAGTTACAAAGAACCATCCAGTGAATCTGATAAAATAGGCCTTACTGGTCAATTTAACTAAAGCAGTTCAGTGGAATGCTGAGGTTTAAAACCAGAGAGGGATTGACTGAAAAGGGAGGTGGGAAGAGAAGAAGTGAAAAAAGAATATTGAGACAATCTACTTTTGCATCAAAGAGAGGTAAAAAAAAAAATGGAGTGGCACTCGTAAGATGTGGTGGCCAGGGAGAGTTTTAAGACTCAAGTATGTTGGCTCGTTAATAATCCAGTAGAGAAAGCAAACTTGATATGTGAGTAGGGATCACTGTAAGAGCCCAGTGTCTGAGCAGGTTAGAAAAGATGGAACGAATAGTATGGGAGATCTTTCTTTTATAGGAACCTGAAATAACAGGGGTAAATCAAAGAATTGGACACAGAAAGAAGTAGCAGTCTTGCTACATGTCTGTATACATTTAAATCTATGCATGTGCACATGGACAATTGAGTATATGTCCATATACCCTTAATAGCCTCTAGAATAATTTCTTACTTACAAAATTACATACTTCCGTGTCATTCTTCTTACTTCAGTAAAGGGCATCACTCAACCTGGTCACTCAAACTATGGGTAGCCTGGGAAAGTAAAAGTTAAAATAACCATTATTTTATACATGCACTTGAAATTATCAGGGAAGATATAATAATAGTTCCTAATAAAGACTAATGTATCTTATACTGCCCATATCATTTAGGCTTTGGAACAATGCTATAAAATAGATACTTCTATCAATGCAATTTCAGATGAGGTAGCAGAATCACAGGGATTCAGTAGCTTGCCCAAAACCACGCAACAAGTATGTGATAAAGTTTAGGATTAAATGTTTGTGTCTCTGCATGTGTGGTGCTTATGAAAGTATACGTAGTTGTTTCAGAAATGTCATAAGAAAGGCAAACTTAGACTTCTAATCTGTAATGTGAAAATTACAAAAAAACCTTCCATGTATATTGATGCTAATCAGATAAAAGTTAAAAGGTCAGATTACACAACACAACACATTGTGAGAGGATGAACCAATTCCTTTGTAGGAGTGAGGGGTTTCATTAAAGAGATATTTTCATCTTGCTGCCTTGCTGTCTTAATATAGTAAATTGTTTCCAAAGATGGGGGCCATCCTCTCATCTCCAGATATCCATGCCATTTCTTCCTGAAGAGATGGAATTCATTTCTTCTCCCTTTGCATCTGGATCGTCCTTGTGACTTGCTTTGGCAATGAGTATGTGTCAGAAATGACTGCGACCATTCAAGTCCTGTCTTAGGAAACACGGAAGTTCTTTTTGTTGCTCTCTTGGAAGGCAGCATCCATACTAAGAAGTTCAATTACCACATTAGAAAGAGCAGCCACATGGATGGATGGATGGGTAGATTAAGATAGAGAGAAAGCGAGGGACACAGACAGACACCAAGTGTATAAAGAGAAGTCGTGCATTAGAAGAGAGACTCTGAAAGAAAAGAGGGAAGCATGGCTAATTTTCAGATGATCCAGTCACCTCAGAAGAAGCACCAGACATGTAAGTGAAGTGTGTCACTTTTCCATTTCCAGTCGAACCACCCCAGCCAATACCACACAGAGCAAAGAAAAGCCATCCCACCTGAACTCTGCCCAAATTGCAGAATCATTAGAAAATGAATAGTCTTCCAGTTATTTTTTCCTGTTTTTTTTTTCAGTTACCTATTGCTATGTAATAAAGCACCAAAAACCATAAGCTATAGGTAACTGAAACACCTAGAAAACGGGTTCATACTATATTTCACACTGAGCTACAGAAGCAAAAGCCATGAATAAATAATGACTTGTTTATTTTTTTAATCAAGCTGAAGCTAAATAGCAACTTCTTATTGCTTGCAGCTTAGTGTTGACTATAAATCTTTTGTTAATTTAATGCCAGTAGTGATTTGTTTTTGCTGTTTAAATTTATAAATGCAGGATTCTGGGCAAACATCCCATTTATCCCTTAAGGATAATATAACAGATTTTAAAGTGTTACAATAAAAATCCTGAGTATTTTGGGAGATATGATTAAGAAACTGTGATATCTAAACAAATTATAAATAGAAAATGATTCATCTCAAATTCTTTCTCAGTTTAGTTTAAAACATCATAAAAAAATTTAGAGAGTTTGAGGATAATAAGAAAAGCCAAACAAAAATCAGAAATTCTTTTACAATAGCTGGACACAGAGTGAGGTTATTTCTTTTTCATTCCTGCCAACCTGGGGAAGAGATGAATAAATGAACTCAAGAGCTGACCTCTATCCTCATACTGGGCATTTGTTTTTACCTTCTCCGCTAAAGTTCAATAACGGCTACTTAAGTGAGCGGTATTTCCTCCCTGGCTAAATTCCAGATTCCAGCCTCCCTTCCATGGTCATTTGGTGAAATTGTGAAATTGGAAATGGCCAGAATATAGACAAAACCAAAGTCTAAGAAGAGTCCTAAATATTAAGAGATCTTTTAAATGCGCTAAAAGTTTATTCAAAAAACCTGTGCAGAAATTCAGGAAATAAAAGCCATCTGTCTGTCTCATGGGACTCCATTTATCCTCAGAGGTAATAGTTGATTAGGGTGTATGAGGGTCCCGTCTTCTCTCATTAAGTCACATGTATTCTTGTCAATGCTGCAAGGGCAACCAATGAGGACATTTTCCTCACCAAGTGTATATGAGTAATTGCCCTAAGAAAAATCTGTTTGTAACAGGGTATTCAGAAAATATTTTGAGATTCTATTAAGTGAAAAGAAACCTCACATTCCAAAAATCTCTAGCTTTTTGACCCTTCCAAATATAGTTATGTTTAGGTTTGTTAGATTACAAGCTTGATAGATTATGTATAGTTTTGATAGATTATAACAAACCTAAATGATATAATGAATTTATGAAATAATCAACATATTCTCTAGGCTCTGAGCTGGAGAACAAGTGTTAAAAGTAAAGAATTTTCTAAAAAATAAAGGAAAGCTAAGTAGTTAATTCACAAACTGCATAAATCTTTGTAAAATTAGTTTTAAATTTTGCTGAAACAAGATCTGTAACACAAATAAAATATGACTACGCTATATTTTTCTTAGATCTAATTTGTTTTATTTTTAGATGTTAATAAGCACATGTGGTTCAAAATTTAAACGGGCATAATGTAAAAGTCATATTTCTAAGCTGTTTCCCCACCACCCAGCTTCTCTGCCTATAGTTTCTTGTGTATTCTTTTCAAGATATTTTATGCTTCTACAGGCATATATTCCTCATTCTCAACAACACAGTTTTTTATTTTTTACATAAATGGCTACTTTATATTTGTATATTGTTGTAAAATGAGTATTAAGATCAATTATGCCAGTCTCAAAACTCCTTGAGGTAGTCATTTATTCCAGTTTTAAAAATGGAGGCACTGAGAAAACATTTAAAACACTTTCCCAAAGACAGAGAGGACAATAAATCTACCTCTTCTTATTGCAATCAACATTCCTTTCGCTGTACCCCAGCATCCTTATTTATTTATTCATCCATCTATTTATTTTCCAAATATATATTAAGCTCCTTCTATATGCAAAAGCTTATGTTATATATTTTGGATTGTGTACATTTTGGTAAGACACACTTCTTTCCAAAAGCTTAAATTGTATAGTAGAAACTAAAATATATAGATAACAGAATATATATAAGTAATATAAATAATAGTGATTTTACTTCTGTAAAATTAATATGGAGATCCTAAAGAATAAACAACTATTTTGCCTGGAGATAATAAAAAAAGTTCATGAAGTAAATAACATTTGTGTCAAGCCTTGACCCACAAATATAACAAGAATAATTCAAACATATCTGTAAAGCTAAAATACATTTATTTAAAGAGTGTTGTAAGCATAGTAGAGGTCTTCAGTTAAGTAAATATAACATTTTCCGGAGAAATAAAATGCAAATCCCCCAAACTTCATTAATTTGTTCAATCATCTTCCCTTATTCAAAATCAGAATTACATACTTAGCTAAAAAGGGAATGTTTGCTTTATATAGAGTATAGCATATGTTAGACATTCAGTAAAAGACTAAAGCAGACTTGTCTTCTCACAATGGCAGACAAAGAGAATTACTTTAAAAAGGTGGAAAATATGCACACATAAGTGTCATGGCATCAAAGCACTAAGAAGGTAGAGAAATATTAGGTGGCACAATACTGTGAGAAACCCAGAGAGTTTAATCAGGAACCTGGGGCTGCTTTTCCCTAGAAACAGTTGCCAATTGCAGGAGAGACAAGTGAGGAACTGAGAGGCTAAGCAAGACATAGACAGATTTTGTGGTTAATAGGACAAAATTGAGGTTCAGGATCTGCCAAGGGTTGAGGGTCCTGATAGCTCAGAGGCCTTTTGTTAGAATCCCAAAGGGCCCCACAAAAGAAGGAAGGCAATACCAGAAATGGACAGGCCTTTGTAGCAACTGATGCTCAGCTTTGAATATATCAGGTTCTGATTATGTGTCTGGATTTGCAAAATATCTCTTCAATGAATCCCCTCACTTCTGCAAAGGAATTGGTTCATCCTCTTAATATGTGTTGTGTTGTGGAATCTGACGTTTTAACTTTTATCTGATAGTATCAATATACATAGAAGAGTTTTTTTGTCATTTTCACATTACAGGTTACAAATCTAAGTTTTCCTTTCTTATTACATTTCTGAAACAACTACATATATAAACATACACTCAATTGTCTAAGTACAAATGCATAAATTTAAATGTATGCAGATACCTAGCAAGACAGACTGAAGGTGAGAGAGAGAAAGAATGAGAGAGAGAGAGAGAGAGAGAGGCTAAATAATTTTTCAACCAACTACCCCAACTGATAACAAATAACTAGGACATTTATTACTCTTTGCTCTTGACAGCAGAAATTTTACCTTACTCATCTTTCTAGTCTCTCTAACACACAACACTATAAACTCCATGTTGCAGGGTATTCATAATTTTTTTTATTGCACTGTACTAACATATTCCTTCTAGAGTTACGGTGAGAAATAATCTGGAGACAATTTTTAAAGCTCCTTTTTATTTCACAGATTCAGTTATCTCAGGTGAAATCATGCCTTTCATTTACTAAGTATTTTAAATATTCTTTGCTTTCTCAATATGGTAACAGAACAGGGGAAAACAATATGAATATTCTCTTTGTCGTCTGAGGCCAATAACTTCTATTAGAATTTGAACAAACAAATCTGTTTTATTATTTATTAGTATTCATAAAACATTTTCCTAGTCATGACAGAATTTGATAGAAATGAATCATTGAGGCATTATTATGCCCATATGAGTAGTAATAGAGCATGCTCAGAGTTTAAATACATAGCTAGTGCTTGGCTAAAAGCTAGGACTCAAACTCATGTTTTCCAACTCTACAATCAATGCATAATAAAGGCTGGATAGAAAAATCAACTTTAGATTTAAATTAAATGAATTTAAATTATTCCTATTTCCCTGAATAATTTGAAATGACCCTACATATTTCAAAATTTTTAACTAAAACATTTTGGCAATGTCTTTATTTTGCCAAAATGCACCATCTGTGATTCTTCAGCAACTTTTTATGATTGATCATGGTTTATTTAAATACATAGATTATTAATTCATAATCAAAGCAAACGGCCATGCTAGTTTTAAAAATTGCCAAGAGATAAGTCTATCATAAAAGAAAAGATTTAAAAAATTACTCTTTTGACTGGTTATTAATAAGATCTTGAAAATGAAGTTATTTAAATTCTAGGAAGCTGACACAGTAATATATCAGGTAGAGAAACTATTTTGATTACATCATTAGTTTTACTCATAAGCTTTTATGTTGGCATATGGAAAATCACATTAAGAGAATTTTTTTCCACTTCTACAATTGATAAGCACAATACAAAGATTTCTTCCACTATTATTCTAAAATATAAACCTGGCTTGTAGCCAACAAGAAGTAACTTGAATCACAGTAGGAGGTTATTAATGTCAAGCCAATGGAGCTCCAACTCTGAGTCTCAGAATGTGTTTCTACAAAGCAGAGAACTGCCCTCATTGTGAAAGTACCATGCTGGACTATTTCAATTGAGCAGCAGTATATCCTGTATTTTAGAGAATAAAAAACAAACCTAGAGATTGTTGCGTAAATTAAAGAAGAATATATCCATTTGTATTCTAATATAGCCCTCAAAGTATTTCATTACCCATTTGTAGCTTAATTTATTGTGGCCAAAGGTATACTCTATATGATTTCAGCCTTGTGAAATTTGTTGAGAATATATTTTGATGTTCTGTTACTACATACGTAGAAGTTAGAAATATTTTGTCTTCCACTTGAATTGAAACATTTATTATTGGGCAATGACTCTATCTCCCTTTATTTATCCTGCTTATCTTCTTCCTCTCCTGCTTATCTTTTTCTCCCCTCTTATTCTCCTTCTACATGCTGTACAGACATTACTCCAGACAGAGGAAAATAACTTGACTTTTTACTTATAAAAAAAGGTAATCCAATTGCTAGGAAGGAAAATGTAATGATTTACAAAAACCAAGCCAATCGCATTTAAAAAGCAAGTTATATTTCATATGACTCAACATATTGGGTACATTCAGGTAGTGGGAACTTACTGGTATCACTGGTATTGACACACCGCTCCTTCTTTGTGGCGGAGGATATGTCCACTAATCATACCTCTTTATTCACCAGTATCACAGGAGAAACTGCTTTGTATGGCCTGTCCTAACACAGCAATGTTTCTGTTTATTTGGCCTGGGCTTATCTTCACACAGCAGGTTTAATATCACACTGAACATCATTCAGGACAAAACGATTCTTCCCTAGCACAGAAATGCAGGAATACGGTATTGCGGTATTATGGTTTCAAACCAAATGATGGATTGTCTATTGTTCTAGATGCCATTAATCCATGATCAGAACTTGCTAAGGTCGTCTTTCTGAACAGCTATTGATTAAAGACTCATTTCTTACCAACAATAGAAAGCACATGTTTATTGAGCCCTAATCCTGTGCCAGGCATTGTAAAACTGTATTTAATAGAGGTATTTAGTCCCCAGTTTGTTTTTATACTTCTATCTAAACTTTTAAGAAAGGAGCTAAATTGGATGACACAGATGGTCATTGCTCAAGAGAAGCTGAAACATTCCTGTGATTTATATGTTTATAAACACTTGCAAAACACTTTCTAAGGCTTCTCTCATCCTCAGGATGACTTCAGAGGCAAGTACTATAATGAAGAGCTTCTAGTAGAGGGAGTGAGCTTGAAGATGTTAAAAGATTTGCCCGAGGTTTCTGTAGTGGTGGTAGAGTAGGTTGCTGCAGCATAGTGGAAAGGGTAGGGCATCAGAGAGACCTGGATACAATTTCTACCGTCTCCTTTATTTCCTGTGCTACCTTGGACAGGTTTTTGACATATGTCTAAGCCTGTTTCTTATGTGCCTTGGCCTTGACACAGGATTTGATGGGTTTAAGTTAACTAATGAGTGTGGAAGTGTCTGTAACCTGGAAAGTGTTGTCAGAGTATTAGTCATCATTATCAAACTTTTAGGTAGGTCATCACAGCATTTCAAATGCTGTCATCACATTTGAAATGTGTCATAGACCACATTTCAAGTCAGACAGAACTTTTAACAAATATATCCTGCATGAATTTGAGTTTGTTACTTGAACTCTCTTGGTATCTGTCTCCTCAGTTGTAAAATATGTATTATAATGCAACCTCGCCTATTCTGAATATAGAACAAAAGTGACAGACGTGAAGTGTGGAGCATGGCTCACAGGAGGCTCTTGGTGAATGTCAAGGTTCCTCTTTCTAGCTTCAGCCCAGTGTCTGTGTTAGGACTGTACTATTTTCTTAGGCAGGTACAAGCTGATTTAGTTTAGCACAAGAGAGCTGTGGGGAACTATGCAGGTCATTCCATGGATGAGGAATCTGACTCAGAGTAGGGAATTGACTTTCTCAGGTGACAGAGCAAATGGCAGAGTTGGGAGCTGAACTCAATTCTGTTTTCAAATCCAGTACTTTTTGCACAATATTTCAGTACTCTCAGTAATAGCATTTTTTTTTACCTGTCCTTGCCCTGTAGAAGTGATTTGTATTAAAAGCACCTTAGTATAAGTTGATAGCATTGCTGGAGCAATTGAATCAAACCTGAATTGTCCTACATCATAAATAGCTGGGTATAGGAGTGTTTAGATACAGAAAGGTTTCTTTTTATATCTTGGACTACTCTCAGTAAGAGAACCATAGGAATTACTTGTTCCCTTTGCCTGGTGTTCCAGCCTGTGTTCCCTTGGAAACAAGTTATACACTTTTACTTGTGTACATGTTACTTGAATTAAAATTCCCTTTAGCTATTACTTCAGAGAATTACAGGTGTTGACTGCAAGAGACAGTAGAAAGAGCCTAGCACTGAGGCAGTCAAAAATCCAGATTCTAGCTCCAGATTTGGCACATTACCTAACTGTTGGACAATGTTGAAAGCGTAACTACTACTCCAGTAACAGCTTGAAATATCTTGAAGTGAGCTGGAATTATTTCTAAGTGTATTAGTTTCCTATCTGTGCTGTAAAATATTACCATAGGCTTAGTGGCTTAATAGAACACAAATGTAATCTCTTATAGTTCTGGAGGTAGGTCGGAAGTCCAAAATGGGTCTTATGGGGCTGCAAATCAAGGTGTCTGGATACTTTAGGGAAAAATTCACTTCCTCACTGTTTTCAGCTGTTAGAGGCCCCTTGCACTCTTTAGCTCATGGCACCTTCATGGTATCACTCCCACCTGTTGCTCTTATCATTGCAGCTCCTACTCCTCCCTGACTTCTCCTATGTCCTTCATATAAATGCCACTGTGATTACATTGGGCCCACCTGGATAATACCGGAGAATCATCTCAAGATCTTCGATTGAGTCACACATGCAAAGTTTCTTTTGCCATTCAAGAAAACATTCAGAAATTTTAGGGATTAGAATGTGAACATATCTGGCAGCCATTATTCAACTTACCACAGTAACCAAAGTGGTCAATGATAGAGGACTGGAGAATGGGGTCAGAAACAATGAACTCATTTTCAGTAACTTCACTTATTTCTTCAATATGCAAACAGATAGCAGGAAATATACTCTATGAGATTCAGTGTCATATAGACTTGGAATCAAATCCCAGCTATACCACTTACTAGCTGGTTGACCTTAGGCAAATAATATAACCTCTCTGAGTCTCTGTTCCTCACTTGTAAAATGGGAAGAATAATATGGGTTGTGTGTGTGTGTGTGTGTGTGTGTGTGTGTGTGTGAGACTGTGTGTGAGGATTAAAGGAGATAACATATGTGAAGCTATTATTGCAATAACTCGGACAGATCAAGCTCTCAGTAAATGAGTCTATTAATACTACTAAAGCTTGGGTCTTGCTTCTAATTCAGTGTGTAACCTCTGGCATCTCCCCTCCACCTTTTATTTTAAAAATAGTCTTGACTGCATAGACATAAGTTCATTGTACTTCTCAGTATTAGTCTTTCCAAGGCTTCAGTTTTGTTTAATGCTAATTTAATTTTAATATTCTTATTTCTTCCCTGCCAGTTCTCATCCTATTTCTTCCACTGCATTCTCAATAAATCCTTTCTAGTGTATTTCCTATGTATCTTTAGATATAAACATATTATTTAAAAATATGCAGCATTATTTTATACATGTATGTATTTTTAATTAAATAGGTTGTGTAATACATTTAAGGCTTCTTGTTTTTTTCCATTTATTATTGTAATGCTCAAGATGTGTCCATCCAGCATGTTAGTTTGCCACTCTGAAGTGAGGGGCCTCTAGGGTGTTTCAGTGTACCCTGCATTTGCATGTCCTCATAGAGAACTAGGGAAGGGTTGCTCTGGGATATATATCCACTACTGGGAACGTATTTGGAGTTACGAGGTAAGTATTGTCAAATTGCTCTCCAGAAAGACTATACTGCCTCTTCTTCTACAAGAAGAAAAAATATTAAGCATCTTTTTTTGTTGACACTTAGTGTTTTCTGACTCTGCTTTTACATGCAGTGGTACAAAGTTGTGTCATTTTTTTTTTTTTTATGATTTACCACTAGTAGACTTGAGGTTTATGTATTTACTAGTTTTCAGGTTTTTCCATTCTATGGATGCCATACACACACACACACACACACACACACACACACACACACACACACACCATTTAAAATATATAAGCATACATATATATGTATATATATATGGTTTTAAACCCTTTGCCTATTATTGGTTTAACCTGATTTTTATTTTTGTTGTTTGTTAATTTGTTGGTGTCCTCTGAATGTTGTAGATATTATTTCTTGTTGGGTTAAGACATTTAAAATTTCCTGTCCAACTCTGTCATCTTTTTGTGAACATTATCGTGTGTGTGTGTGTGTGTGTGTGTGTGTGTGTGTGTGTGTGTTAGATTTTGTAGATATATCCAGGTGTAGACATTGTGTCAATTTAGGTGCTGTAACTATCTTTGTTAAATCACCCATATTTTACAGATTGGGTGGAAGTTCCCTTGATGAAAATAAATTTATTATTTCAACAAATTTTCTTCTATCACGTGTGCTTTTTTTGGAGTCTTACTAGAAATATCTCTTCCACCCCAAAATAAAAAAGATGCTCTCCTATGTGATCTTATTTTGCCTTCCTGAAAAGTAACCAGTTGCAGAAAAGTCTCATTCCAGCTAAATCAGTAAATATAGAAGTCACATCACTTGGTTACTTACTATAGCAGCTCAACTCTAAAGAATGTGATTGTTGTTTTGCTTGAATTTTACTCCTAGTGATTCAACTTAAGATTTGAAAAAAAAATCTTCGGCCAACAATCAGTCAGCACATAGTTTCTGCCAAGTGTAGACCGAGCTTCCAAATTACATATTTGAGTTGGAAAGAGCTGATGGGAGAAATGAAGCAAAGGTCATGCTGATTTCAGCTCAGGATTTGGGGCATGCTTTACCAAACCTTGCTGTCCCACGATGCACACAGAATCATTGGGGCAAAATGATTAACAAAACTGTAAAAGTATATCTTGGGGAAAAACTCAGCTATTTTGAAAATGTTTTAATGGTGACACAAACACATGTGTCAACCATGGATCAAGAGGTAAATGATCATATTTTGCAGCAGATATTAGACACACACTGCTCACTGCTTGCTTATGGCAAAAGACCCAGAAAGTTATTTGTGGACTTTACAAGCTTTGACTCTGTTCTTTCCTAGTTTTCCAAAATATTTCTAAAGGTAGACATAATGTATTTCTTGTTTGACTCCCTAACATGGAGCACAATGCCTCGCACAGAGTAAATAATGCTTAGTTAACATTTGTTAAATAATGTGATAACAGCAGTATACTAGTACAGGGAGTAGCTTCATCATGTGATTATGCTGTGGGCCCCCTCAGTCTTGAAGGTAGTGCAGACTTAAGCTCATTGGAAAAAAACACAATGTCTTCCAATGACAGAATCTCAAAGAGAACGATTGAATTTGATGTGCACTACAAAAAAATGGACCCAATAGATACTTACAAGACATTTCATCCAAAGGAAGAAGAATACACACTCTTTTCCTCAGCACTTGGATCATTCTGAGGGATAGACCACATGTTAGATAACAAAACAGGACTTAAAACATTCAAAAATTTGAAATAATATCAAGAATCTTATCTGATCAAAATAAAACTAGAAATCAACACTAAGAGAAATTTTTGAAAATCTATAAACACATGAAAATTAAACAATACACTCCTGAAAAATGTGTCAGTCAATGCAGAAATTACAAAGAAAATTGAATAATTTCTTGAAACAAATTCTAGTGGAAATACGACATGCCATAACCCATGTAATACAATGAAAGCAGTACAAAGAGGAATATTTATAGCCATAAATGCCTTCATCAAGAAAGAAGAACTTCAAATAAATAATCTAACAATGATGCATCTTAACAAGTAAAGCAAACCAAACCCAAATTTAATAGAATAAAAGAAATAATAAAAATCAGAGAAGAAATACTTGTATTTGAAATGAAGAAAACAATACAAAATATAAAATGAACAAAAATTGTTTTTTTGAAAAGAAAAATTGACAAACTTTTAGTCAGATTATGAAAAAAAAAAGAAGAGCCAAATAAATAAAATCAGAGATGAGAAAGAAGACATTACAACTGATACCTCAGAAACTCAAAAGATCATAAGTAGCTACTATGACAAATATATACCAATAAATTGGAAAATCTACAGGAAATAGATAAACTCCAGGACACATACAACCTACCAAGATTGAACCATGAAGCAATCCAATATCTGAACAGACCAATAACAACAACACCAAAGCCATAATAAAATGTCTCCCAGGTAAGGAAAGTCCAGGACTGGATGGCTACACTGCTAAATTCTACAAAACATTTAAAGATGAAGTAATACAATTCTACTCAGACTGTTCCAAAATATAGAGGATGAGAGCGTACTTCCAAATTCATTCTGAGGCCAGTGTTACCAGATACTAAAACCAAAGACACACCAAAACAACAACAACAACAATAAAAACAAAAAATATAGGCTAATATCTCTGATATATATTGATGCAAAAATCTTCAACAACATACTAGCAAACCAAATTCAATAATGCCTTAAAACAACTAAGTATAGAAGTAACATATACAAACATAATAAAAGCCACATATGACAGACCCACAGCTAGTACCATATTGAACGACATGGGATCTGACATGGGATTAATAGCCAGAATGAGGAGCATAAGCAGTTCTATAGGAAAACATCTAATAATCCAATTTAAAATGGGGAAAATATGAATAGATGATTTCATATTACAATAGGTGCTAAGACTTCCTAAGGATGAGATGTTTGTCATCCCTATTTTGCCCTCTGCTTTTCTCTGTTTAGGAAAATGACTGACCAGATGATCGTTAGCCATGAAATTACAATGAAAAACCCTACAAATAAAGATATATATGTTTTGTTAGTCCATTTCACCATGCTATAAAGGATTATCCGAGACTGGGTAATTGTTTTATTTTGTTTTTAAATACACTGTATTTATAGAACAGTGTATTTGAAAACAGTGTATTTAGGTTTAAAGCAACACTAAGCAGAAGGTACAGAGATTTCCAGTTTACCCACTGCTCTCATGCAAGTACGACCTTCCCAACTATTGACATCCTGCTCTGGAGTGGAAGTTGTGTAACAATTTATGGACCCCCATTAACAAGTCATTATCACACAAAGTGCACAGTTTAGTTTACAGGGGGCCATTCTTGGTATTGTGCATTCTCTGGAGGCAAATGCATAATGTCAGGTGTTCACCATTATTGTCTCATACTGAATAGTCTCACTGCCCTAATAATCCTCTGTACTCTGCTTATTCATGCTGTCCTCCTTTCAACTCCTGGAAATCATTATTCTTTTAGTGTCTCCATGGTTTTGCCCTTTCCACAATGTCATATAGCTGAAATCACATATACCCAGCCTTCTCAAATTGATATATTTTACTTAGTATGCAGGTTTTGGTGGATTCAGATTTCCTTACCTCTTTCTTCTACCACCTTTGGCTTATCTTCCCTAAATTTCTTCCTATACATTTTCACCTTATAAATGCTTTTCTCCAGGCAAGACATTTCACCTCTAGAAGCACAGTGTGTTGTTTCTTGGAAATCCAGTTTTGTCCCACAAAAGAGAAGTATGTAAACATAACTTTATTAATCCCTTCTCTTTGTCTTCCTCCTCCTCACCCCCTCTGTCTCTGTCTCCCTCTTTATCTCTGTGTTTCTCTCTTAGCCTGTGTTTGTCAGTTCTATAAGGATCAGTTCTTTTAAAATCCCTCTACTGCCTTCATGTGGACATCTACTGAGAAGCTGGATGCCCCTTAAATCTGATGGCCAAATGGTTAATAAGGAATTGGTGGAATTATCACCTGGCTACCACCAATGGGCTCCTTGTGAGTTGCCTCCATCTCAGGCTGCAGCCAGAACTTTGACTCAAAGTCACAGCTTTACCAGGTCTTTGGTAATTCTGATAGACTCACCTCGTTTCCTGGTGCTGTTTGTATAGGAGTAGTTTTCCTTATTTTCTTGTCTTAGTACTAAGGTTTGGTGTCAAGGGAGAAAGCAAAAGCAATTTCTTCATTGAGAGTTGAGGTCTTTCTTTGGAACGAGAAAGGCTGCCCCTGTCGGATTGTTTCTAGGTGGGATATGATGGTCCTTCTCTAGTGTTCAGATTGACCTTCATTCTAGGCACCAGAGGGTTTCCGTGGGCTCTTTCTGCTGCTGCTTCAATTTTCTCCAGGGCTGGGCATAAACAATTTTTAAAGTTATTAAAGTAACAGATGTTTATTTGTACATAATTTCGGAAAAGCAGATAGTGAAAGAAAAGACAATAAAAATCACCTGTGAAACTCAACACACTGTCATACTGTGGCGAGGCTGAGACATAAGAATCGGGAAGCAAAAGTTGCAGTGAGCTGAGATCCAGCCACTGAATTCTAGTCTGCGTGATACAGCAAGACTCTGTTAAAAAAAAAAAATTGCATTCTGTCAACCTCTATATATATATACATCTCAGTCTCTGCTGGGTTTTGGTATCAGGATGATGTTGGTCTCATAAAATGAGTTAGGGAGGATTCCCTCTTTTTGTATTGTTTGGAATAGTTTCAGAAGAAACGGTACCAGGTCCTCTTTGTACGTCTGGTAGAATTCAGCTGTGAACCCATCTGGACCTGGACTTCTTTTGGTTGTTAGGCTTAATTCCTGCCTCTACTTCAACCCTTGTTATTGGTCTATTCTGAGTTTCAACTTCTTCCTGGTTTAGCCTTGGGAGGGTGCAAGTGTCCAGGAATTTATTCATTTCTTCCAGATTTACTGCTTTATGTGCATAGAGTTGTTTGTAGTAATCTCTGATGGTAGTTTGTATTTCTGTGGAATCAGTGGTGATATCCCGTTTATCGTTTTTTATTGCATCTATTCAATTCTTCTCTCTTTTCTTTTTTATTAGTCTGGCTAGTGGTCTGCCTATTTTGTTGATCTTTTCAAAAAACCAGCTCCTGGATTTATTGATTTTTTGAAGGTTTTTTTTGTATCTCTAGCTCCTTCAGTTCTGCTCTGATCCTAGTTACTTCTTGTCTTCTGTTAGCTTATGAGTTTTTTTGATCTTGCTCCTCTAGCTCTTTCAATTTTGATGATAGGATGTCAATTTTCAATCTTTCCTCACTTCTCATGTGGGCATTTATTGGTATAAATTCCCCTCTAGACACTGCTTTAAATGTGTCCCAGAGATTCTGGTATATTGTGCCTTCGTTCTCATTGGTTTTGAAGACCATCTTTATTTCTTCCTTCATTTCATTGTTTATCCAGTTGTCATTCAGATGCTGGTTGTTCAATTTCCATGTTGTTGTGCAGTTTTGAGGGAGTTTCTTAATCCTGAGTTCTAATTTGATTGCACTGTGGTCTGAGAGACTGTTTGTTATGATTTCCATTCTTTTGCATTTGCTGAGGAGTGATTTACTTCCAATTAATATATATATATATATATATATATATATATATATATATATATATAAAATTGCATTTGGAACATTCAAGATTGTTGCAGTTGCATAGGTATATACATGGCAATGTGGTTTGCTGCCGTCCTCCCCATCACCTATATCTAGCATTTCTCGCCATGTTATCCCTCCCCAACTCCCCACCCCCTGCTGTCCCTCCCCTAGTTCCCCTGTGGGCACTCTCGGTGCTAGCCAAAACCTCCACCCAGTTCTGTGCTGACAACTTGTGGTGCTGGGCCGACCAGAGTTGTTGCTGAGATCTGCGCTGACAACTCCAGGGGCTTCTCAGCCCCGAGGCATTCTCCCGTACTGTGGGTTGCAAAGGGCATGGGGGAAGTGGAGTATCTGAACCAGAGTGCTGAGGGGATAAAGACCCTGATCCTCTGGTCGGTTGCACTTCCCAGGTGGGACAGCGTCTTCCTGGGCTACACCCACTGTCCAAGCAGTCCCATTGAAATGAACCTGGTATCTCAGTTGGAAATGTGGAGATCACTCCTTTTCTGCGTCTCTCTCACTGGGATCTGAGCTCTGCACCTGTTCCTGTTCAGCCATTTGGTGGAAGTCAAGTTGTGGTTTTTATTTCAACTGTTAATTTCCCCAACTTGACCAGCTGCCAACCAAATTATTCATATGT
Source organism: Sapajus apella (assembly GCF_009761245.1). Lineage (NCBI taxonomy): Eukaryota > Metazoa > Chordata > Mammalia > Primates > Cebidae > Sapajus > Sapajus apella. The sequence goes on along the minus strand of NW_022437004.1, from coordinate 2,526,529 downwards.
TTGTTTTAAAAATAACTTTCTTGAGGTGTAACTGACATGTTGAAAACTGCACATTTTTATTGTATACAATTTGATGGATTTCAGCATATACGTTCACCCATGAAATAAACACCACAATCAAGGTAATAGAAGTGGTATTGCTGGATTACATGGTAGTTATATTTTTAATCTTTGAGTAATCTCCATACTGTTTTCTAGCAGCCACACCATTTTACATTCTCATCAACAGTGTACAGGATTCTAATTTCTCCACATTCTTATCACGTTTATTACCTTTAAAAATAACAGGAGTGAGATGTTATGCCATTGTGGTTTTGTATTTCTCTGATTGTTGGTGATGTTTAGCACGTTTCAGCATATTTTCAAAATATTAAAAAGTCACAGTAATTAAAATAGTTTGATACTGGTGTAAAGACAAACCTATAGACAATGGAGCAGAATAAAGAGCACAGAAATAAATTTGGTCATACACAGTAATCTGATCTTCTAAAAGGATATAAAAAATACGGAATTGGAAAAAAGTCTACCTCTTCACAAATGGTGTTGGAAAAATTGGACATAGACAACTGGAATTACATCAAACTAAAAATGTGATATATACCTGTAAGCCTTTAGTATGTTTTTTTTTGAAGAAATGAATTTATGCACTTTTTTAAAATTAGGTTTCTTTTTGTTCTTTTGCTATTGGGTTGTAGGAATTTCTTATATATTCTGTATATTAGCCTGTTATCTAATATATGGTCTGCAAATATTTCTACAATTCCAGATTTCCTTTCCATTTTGTTTATTATTATTATTATTATTTTGCTGGGCAGAAGCTATTCAGCTTGATCTAGTTTCAGTTCTGTATTTTTGCTTTTGTTTCTTGTGCTTTTAATGTCATATTCAAAACTAATTGCCAAGACCAATGTCAAGAAGGTTTTACCCTATGGTTTCTTTTTTTAGAAGTTCTGTAGTTTTAGGTCTTACATTTAAGTCTTTAATTCATTTCAAATGGATTTCTCTTTATGGTGTAAGATACAGGTCCAATTTCCTTCTTTTGCATGTGAATGTCCATTTTCTTCCAGCATCATTTGTTGAAGAACCTATGCTTTTTCTATTGTGTATTCTTGACACCTGTGTGGAAGATCAACTGTCTGCATATTTGTGAGTTTGTTTTTAGACTGTTTATGCTGTTTATTTTGTCTATATGTATATTATGCTGTTTATTTTGTCTATATGTATATTTTTATGCTAATTCCACACTGCTTTAATTACTGCAGATTTGTAATAAATATTTTGAAATCATGAAGCGTGATGCCTCCATCTTAGTTCTTCTTTCTCAGATTACCTTGACTATTTTCAGTGTTTTGCGCTAGGCTCTTGGCTTGAGTTTGTGGAGCATTCATGAGATGCAACCCCGCGATAACCACATTTTTTAGTTCCTGTATTTAAAGCTTTGACATCTGTGGGCTTTGCTGACCCTGGAGAGACTGGCCCTCCCAGGGCTAGCCGGTTCTTAGAGATACCAAGAGAGCCTCCTGCAAGTAAAATGCAAGCCAACCAATTTAGAGCCCACATGGGACACCTTCCACTGGCCTGAAGCACTACTAGGCCAGGAACCAGAAAGTAAGAACAATTCTTCTGCCCTAGAGCCCATTGAAATTACTCAAACTAGCCAAAGCTGAACTGCTTGTCCTGCTAGTTCTAGTTCACACTTGCTCTGAACGTTTACTCTAGTTCTTTGCATCCGTAACTGCAAGTAGAACCACTTGGAGGTGGGAAGAGGCTTTAAAAAACATTCATCCTGTCTCAACTCTAGATTTACTAAATCAGAGTCTCTGGTCATGGATCAGAGTTCAAGTATGAGGATTTTTAAAGAGCAACCCAATTGATGTTTATGTGCAGCAAGTATTAAGAATCACTGATTTAGCCTTCTAACATATAAAGGAGGTCTTCCACTAGATTATAGGCAAGCTCTGGTCTTTGACCTCTGTCCCCTTACTTCATAAATGCCTTCCTAAATGAACGTTGCATTCCCTTGTTTGGCAAGTGCTATTAGAAAAAAACAGCTTTAATACTCCACTTAACTCTTTGGGCTCACTCCTTGTTTGGAAATTTGGCCCTTAAGATTATTGGTTACAAATCAGTCAATTTTTTAACATTGCTTTAAAAATATTAAACATTTCTTCAGAATTTTAAATTGTGTTCATCACGTCTTTCTTTGACTAGATTATTCAGAGTAGTCTAACACATTCCCCAAATTCTCAGCCCGAGTTACTGACAGGACTCCTGTCTCTGCATTCTGCCTCTCACTCTGTTCTTAGCAGTACAGGAACTGCACACAGTCCCAGTACACTGCTATGTTCTCTGTCAAGGGTCTTTCTCCTTTTCCTATTCAGATTTTCACTTCCAGCTGCAAAAGACTGCCTGTTTTGCCCAAGCACAGTAAATTTAAAAAAGCCAAAGTCCCTGGGGCAATTCTCAACCAATGGAAACTATGGGCTGCTGAGTAAATACTCCACATTGCCCCTCAAAGAGACAACTAGGAAATGTGCTCTATATAACTCTTCAGAATGTCCACTTTGGGATTTATCTCCAGTTGCCCACAGGGGTGACCAACTCATTAATCCACCCCTTTGGCTTTTTCATCATTCCTGTCTTACTCTCCCTTTCCCTAGTTTCCTGTCATTATTTCCCAAATAAACTATATACATCCAAGACTCTTTTCCTTGGAGGGAGAAGCCAAATAGAAACACATTATCCCCATGGGAACTTAAGACCTTGCCATTTCTCCCATCATTTCAATCAAACCTTTAAAAAACCTCCATCAAAACACTGTTTACATTGGACAATGCGTGTATTTAATTATAACAAATTATTATGAATTTCTATAAACTCTATATTAACATCAATACATTTCTATAAATTCTACATTGATATCCACAAATCACTTTGCCCAGGGAAAATTCAATCATTCACATACTACCAAATAAATTACCAAATCTTACCACAGGTTGGCAGTGCCTGTAAGCTCTTATCTTTTTGGTATACACATGTGATACACCCATGATATTTGTGCTGTTCCTTAATCTAAGCTTGGGAGGAACAGGCCAACTCTAGAAAATGCAAGCAGAAATATCCCTGCAACGTCTGTATTTACAACCTTCATCATTGCCTACCCAACTAGCTTTAGTCATCACGACATACATTACATGTTAGGCTTCCTTATTCACCCAAAGTGGCCTGCAGATATGGGCAGGTGTCCCCCTAGCTAAACCAGGTTCTTCCTCATTACCGCTGATTATGTTACATCGCCACCACTTTTTTCTCTCTGGCTTGTGTAGGAGGAGCTATGGGTAGTGCTATGTTTTGGGAGACAGACAATTAGTTGAGCAGACATGTCAATGCATTGCCTAGGAACCCAGATAGAAATTGATTTCTCTGATACTCAGATAGATGTAGTAAACACAGTCTTTTTTGGTATCTCTGCTCCAGTGAGGATTTTTACATCTTTTCTTTTGCAAATCACCTTAGAAGTAGACACTCATATGGAGAGTCTGAAACTGATCCACCAACTTGTAAGACAATGGTACTTCGGATGGTGATAATCCCTTTCATGTTGCATTATATTTACCTAATCCAGAGGTCAGTAAACTATGGTGCATAGGCCAAATTGTTCCCAATTGCTACTTTAGTGAATAAAGTTTTATTCAAAACACAACCATATTCATTTGTTACATATTGTCTATGAATGCTCTAGTTATGACAGAAACCTATGGCATCCAAATCTTAAAATACTACTATTTGATTTTTTTTTTTTAATATAAAGTCTCACTACATTGTTCATGCTGGAGTGCAGTGGCTAACCACGGGTGCAATTATAGCACACTGTAGCTTCAATTTCCAGGCCTCAAAGGATCCTCCCGCCTCACCCTTAGGAGTCGCTGCAACTACAGATGTGCACTCAATACTCCTGGCTTATTTTGCCTTTTATGCAAAAGGTTTGCATAGATAAGGACTATGGCAGGCAAGTGGAGAATGGAAGGAAGAAGAACTCCCTCTGTACTCACAAAGTCCAGCTTCCTCTGACATTTCCCTACTTCACCTAATTATTTTTCTATTACACACTTTATTCGTTTCTTTCCTCCACAAACAGGTACATGCAGTCACTTTAGTATCTGACTAAGTAAATTCCTTTGAAACTGGGCCGGTTTGCTGATTTCTATAGAAGAGAGATATCTATGTTAAAAGTCTGTCTGTGTGCTAGGGATGTGCAAGAGTTTGAGCAAAATGCTAATGATGAGCATGTTTAGATAATGCAATTAAAGATTAATCATTTTTATCTTTACTTGTTTTTATTTTCTAAAATGTACATAATATTAGAATAGAGACTAGGCCTGTAAAATCCCTGAGCAAACAAAACCACTTGGGTCTTAAAATTAGCCTTAACCTTGCTTCTACTAGAAACATAAGTAAAAAAATAACAGGTCATTTCTGTTAATGCTTATGTTAGAAACAAAGGTTAAGCTCAGCCAATTGAAGGCATTACAACATGCTCTTCTGGCATACTGAATGTTTAAGTCAAAGATACTTAAAAAAACAGCTGGTTTTGATCTTCATGCTGTTTGTTAAAAGCAGAAGATGAAACTCCCATGTGAAGGACATTCTCTGTATACTAGAAGGAAAGGCAACATATATAGCCTCATGGTTGAGAGGTTGAAACAAAGGGAATTCTGTACAGAACTTGTCAAAATAGTTTTTATCTTTTAAGCCTCCCAAATATTAATAAGTTAGCTACTTCTTCACAGCTAACTGTTTTGCCCAACCCACTATATAAGTAACTAACTATAGGGGCTTCTTTGAGTCTTGCTTTCTTTATGAGGGCTCTCATGTCATGTAAAACTCATATTATGCTTTTCTCCTGTTACTCTATCTTACATTAATTTAATTCCTGCACTGAGCTGGAATCTAAGAGGATAGACATGGAGGTTTTCTGCCCCTACTCAATCACAAGCAGCAACCTAAAATATGACTGTAGGGAATCCCCAACAAGATAAACCAAAAAACACAATTTTGTAAATACTAATTTCTTTATTTTGCTTCCATAATTGCCCTACAAATACAAAAGTGACAAAATGACACTTTGTCATTGTTACACTAAACCTCTTTCGGTCCAGTACTTCCCAATTCATGAATTTTTTCATCCTCAAATAAAATCTTCAAAAATGAAGTATACCCCAGATTTATATATACACATATATGTGAATGTACATCTACATGCATGTATATGTGCATAAGAATACATACATACATTCCTCATTTTATTACACTTCGTTTTATTGCACTTTACAAATACTATTTCTTAATACTGTACCTTATATGAACTGCATCTCTATAAGAGAGCAAACTTTAAAAATGTGTGCATTCTGACTGTTCTTCCCACCGGTTCTCCCTCTCCTTAGGCCTCTATAGTCCCTTAGATACAAAAATATTGAAATTAGCACAATTAGTAATCCTACAATTACCCTGTGTTCAAGTGAAAGGAAAGGTCATAAATCTCTTACTTTAAACCAAAATCTACAAATAATTACACTTACTGAGGAAAGCATACTGAAAGCTGACATATGCCTCATGTGCCACTTAGCCAAGTTATGAATGCAAAAGAAAAATTCTTGAAGGAAATTAAAAGTGCAACTTCAATGATCACAGGAATAACGAGAAAGTGAAATAGCATAACTGCTAATAAGGAGAGCATTTTAGTGGTCTGGATCAGTAAAACCAGATCAAACCAGCCACAACATTCTCTTAAGCCAAACTCTAATCCAGAGCAAGATCATAGCTTTCTTCAATTCTATGAAGGCTGAGAGAGGTGACAAAGATGCAGAAGAAAAGTTGGAAACTAGCAGGGTTTGGTTCATGAGGTTAAAGAAAAGCGGTCTCCAATAACATAAAAGTACAAGGTGAGCAGCAAGTGCTAATGCAGAAACTGCAGCAAGTTATCCAGAAGATCTACCTAAGATAATTAATGAAGATGGCTACCCTAAACAGCAGATTTTCAATGTAGATGACACAAATAGCCTTTTATTGGAAGAAGATGCCATCCAGGGCTTCCATGGCTAGGAAAGAGAAGTCAATGCCTGACTTCAAAGCTTCTAAGGTCAAACTGGCTCTCTTGTTAGGCACTAATGTAGTTTGTAACTTTAAGTTGAATGCAATGTTCACTTACTATTTTGAAAACCTAGAGCCCTTAAAAAATATGTAAGCATACTCTGCTTGTGCTCTGTAAATGAAACAACAAAGCCCAGATGACAGCACATTTGTGTATAGCATGGCGTAATGAATCGTATAAGCCTACTACTAAGACCTACTGTTCAGAAAAACACTTTCAAAATATCACTGTTCTTTTTTTTGAAAATAGTAATGCATTTATTGATTTCCAATCTATATTTCTTTTACTTTCTTTTTAAAAAATTTATTTATTATACTTTAAGTTCTGGGGTACATGTGCACAACGTGCAGGTTTGTTATATAGGTACACACGTGCCATGTGATTTGCTGCATCCATCACCCCGTCATCAACATTAGGTATTTCTCCTAATGCTATCCCTCCCCAATACCCCCACCCCCTGCTATCCCTCCCCTAGCCCCCCACCCCCCAACAGTTTCCGATGTGTGATGTTCTTCCTGTGTCCTTGTGTTCTCATTGTTCAACTCCCACTTATGAGTGAGAACATGCAGTGTTTGGTTTTCTGTTCTTGTGCCAGCTTGCTGAGAATGATGGTTTCCAGATTCATCCATGTCCCTGCAAAGGACATGAACTCATCCTTTTTTTATGGCTGCATAGATACACCTGATAATTCTTGAGTTCTGAGGGACATATATAAGGCAATTAACATTGTTTTCATATATGCTAACACAACATCCATTCTGTAGCTCATAGATGAAGGAATAATTTCAAATTACAATTATTATTATTTAAGAAATACATTTTGTAAGGCTATAATTGCCATAGATAATGATTCATCTGACAGATCTCAGCAAAGTTAATTGAAAATCTTCTGAAAAAAACATTACTATTCTAAATGTCATTAAGAACATTCATGATTCCTGGGAGGATGTCAAAATATCAACGTTAACTGGAATTGGGAAAAAGTTGATTCCAGCCCCCATAGATGACTTAAAGGGACTCAAGACATCAACAGAGAAAGTAACTAGAGATGTGGTGGCAATAGCAAGATAACTAAAATTGGAAGCGGAGCCTGAAGATGGGATTGAATTGCTGTTATCTCATGAAACAACTTGAATGGATGAGGAGTTGCTTCATAGGGATGAGCAAAGAAATGGTTCCTTGAGATGGAATCTACTCCTGGTGAAGATGCTGTGAACATTGTTGAAATGACAACAAAGGATTTGGAATATTTATCAACTTAATTGATAAAGCAGTGACAGGATTTGAGAGGACCAACTCCTATTTTGAAAGAACTGGGTAGAATGAGATCAAATAGCATCTCATGGTACAGATGAATCTTCTGTGAAAGGAAGAGTCAATCAATGCATCAAACTTCATTGTCATCTTATGTCAAGAAATTGCCAACAGCCACCCTAACCTTCAGTGACTATCAACCTGATCAGTCAGCAGCCATCGATATTGAGGCAAAACTCTACACTAGCACAAAGATTACAACTTGCCGAAGGCTCAGATGATCATTAGCATTATTCAGCAATAAAATACTTTAAAATTAAGGCATGTAATTTTACTTTTAGACATAATGCTATTGCACACTTACTAGACTTATACTACAGAATAATAATGTAAGCATAAGTTCTACATGTACTGGGAAACCAAAATTTTGTGTGACTTACTTTATTGCAACATTTACTTTATTGCAGAGGTCTGGAACCAAATCTGCAATATCTTTGAAGTATACCTGTGTGTGTGTGCGTGTGTGTGTGTGTGTGTGTGTGTGAGAGAGAGAGAGAGAGAGAGAGAGAACTTATTTAAAATATCAAAAGCTATTCATTAACAAAAGAAACCCAAGAATCCCCACTAAGAGAAAAGTGCTTAAAATATTCTTGGTTCCTAAAGCTTTGTTTACGTTTCTAACATGGTTTTCTACTTTTCTTGTGTGCTAAGGAAACGGGAGCTAACTGGGAGAGGTATCAAGAAAGCCCATGGAGCCTTCCAGGATGAGGAGGACGAAAGAAAGCTGGCAGGACTGTGCTTGCAAAGGTGTGAGTGTGCAGAATCCGTAGCTTTTTCTGACCTCCTCTCACCCCTGCCCCCAACACCCTCTTCAAATTCAGGTCAGATGATTCAGACAGGCCTCTGCTAATTCCTAACAGCTGCATGAATTGCTTTTACTTTCAATTTCAGTTTTACCGCCCCATCCCTTTTACGGAAATGACTAGCTTCCTCAGCTCCTTTTTCCCTTTATAAAGGAGGGACACAAAAGAAGGTAGAAGGAAGAAAGAGTGCAAGGAGATTGTGAAAGGCAACTGAAAACTGAAAACTTGGACCTGTGGTGCTGTAGAGCAGGTATGTTTGCTTTCGTTTACAGTACATGCAACTTAGTCCAACTTAAGCATCCAGGCACGCTGCGTCCCCCTGGATATACTGCTCCCTGAACATCAACTCAGGACGGCAGTGAATGGCCTGGAAAGAGCCCTGGTGGGCGCCTGCCTGGCTACCTCTATCAGGCCCTGTGGCAGGCCCGGAAATGCAGAAAACAAGGAGATTCCAGGCAATTATAATCTGAAGGGAGAGTTTCTTTTCTGCCTTTCTAATGGTCACACTTAGGAAAGGTTCAGAGTAAGAGCTCTATAACTATGTAGAAATAAAATTTAGTCCCTACATTGCTGGCCTTTATTACTTAAAAATAATTACATAGTCCAAACTCTGTGTGTGTGTGTGTGTGTGTGTGTGTGTGTGTGTGTGTGTGTGCGCGCGCGTGCGCACGCATGCGGGCGTGCACACGTGCTGTTTGTTCATCATAGGAAAATCAGAGTCACTTGCAGCTCTTGCTAAACAGATAGATACTTAGGCCTGGGAGTCTGGGTTCGAACAACCCCCTCAGGTGATTCTTAACGTACATCAGAGTTTGAAAACCAGTCCTGAATAGAATTGAACAGCTGTATTTCATTTAATAGAATTTAAAAGTTCTCTGGTTTCCTCACAGCTAAGAAATCATAGAGCTGGTTTATATAAAGTTTACAGTTGCATCTTCCTACAGCTTCCTTTATTCACTTTCAAGAAGGGACTGTACAGTTGCAGTCAATGCAACACGATGAACACATCACACATCACATTACAATGCATTTCCTTGTGTAAGTCAGGGCCTCAGGTTTCATCTCCATTTTCCTCACTCCCCTCAGTGAAGAATCAGACAAGAGCAGGTTGTACAGCAACAGCATGCTTGAACTTTACTGTTTCACTGTGGTGAAAAATTTATTTGTAGTTTTTGCTTCTTAGTAATTTACAGTTTGCATATTTTGTTGAGCTGTATAATCTAATGGACCAATTGTTATTGTTATTATGTAGCTTAACCTCCGTTTAACTCAACTTTTCCTGAAATCCTATTTTGTGCTGCATGCCATGTTAAGATATAAGCTTGTAATGTCTCATTTTATTATCAAAACACCCTCCGGGTTGGATGTATAATTTAACTCACAGACCCCTTTAATTAACAGGCTCAGCTAGGTGATAGTCCTTGGTCGAGGCCACATACGTAGTGAATGATAGAAGTGGTATTTTTTATGGCATTAGATGCATCTTGAATATTTGACATGTAAATACAAAAGTGAGTATTTGAGACATTTGAAGACAATATTATGTTTACATATTCTGATTATAAAAAATAAATATCATAGAAAACAATTTTAATTTTATGGCAATAAAAAGTGTGCCAGGAGACCTACAGAACAATTGTACTTTCAGTACTAAATTTATGGAATTAAACTTCACCTTAAAAAAATTACAATAAAATCTCATATGCCTTTCACCTTCATTCACCCAACAGTGACAGTGACATTATCTCTCAAAAGGAAATCTCTCTAACTTATCTATATATAGTCTAGAGAGATAAATCTCTCTCTCGATATATCTCTAATTTATCTCTCTATATAATATGCAGTGTTATATGTATTGTTATTCCAATTCTTTTTTTATTCTTATTTGTGGGAGTATCTCGCACCAAGAACCTGACCCTTCTAGGCTAAGTCCTTCAGCCTGTACTTTAATTCCTTAGATTCTAGACATTCTCCTACTTCCCTTTTGAAAAAGATAGGCTGTATTCTCTAAAAGTTTCTCATCCCACATGGCTTCTTCCCCTTCTCCCTCCAATTTCCATTACTTTTCTAAACCTGTAGATAAAAAATGAGCACATAAAGTCACATTGATAAATTAAAGAGCATGTTTTAGTGTATGATCATCATTAAAAAGTTACTACTGCAGGTTACTTATCAAAAAACTTGTAAGATAACCACTGTCTTTGATTGTCAGTTTATCAAAGCTTTCATATTTACATTTTTGTTTTGTGGTGAAATATGCATGATGAAATTTATTATTTTAACACTTTTAAGAGTATACTTCAGTGACACTAATATGTTTGCATTGTTGTACAATCATCTCCAGAATCTATTCAATATTGTAAATTGAATCTCTTTACCTTTAAACAATGATTCTTCCTTCCCTCTTCCCTCAGCCCATGGTAAGTAATTATGCTTCTGCTTTCCATCTCAATGTATTTGACTATTCTAGTATGTCATACAAGTGGAATCATTTAACATTTGTTCTTTTGTATCTGGCTTATTTCACTTGGCATAATGTCTTCAAGATTGGTCTATGTTGTAGCATGTGTCATAATTTCAGACACTTTTATGATTGAATAATATTCCCATTGTAGGTATTTACTACATTTTGTTGATAACATCTCTTGATGGACATTAGGGTTGTTTTCATCTTTTGGCTATTGTAATGCTTCCATAAACATTGGTGTGCCGATATGCGTTTGAGTCCCTGCCTTCAGTTTTTTTTTTTTTTTTTTTTTTTTTTTGGTGTATATACACAGAAATGAAATATTTTGATGTCAATTCTCTGTTTCTTTTTTTTTAGGAACCACCATACTTTTATTCACAGTGGCAGTACTATTCATATTTCTACTAGCAATACACAAAGGTCCCAGTTTTTCCACATCCCAGCTAATACTTGTTTTCTGCTTTATTTATTTTTTGAAAATAATAGCTATGTTAATGGGTGGGTGTGGAGTAATACCTCACTGTAGTTTTGATTTGCATTGCCCCTGTGATAACTGATGTTGCGCATGTTTTCAAGTGCATATTAAGGCCATTTATAGGTCCTCTTTGGAGAAATGTTCATCCCAGGGCATTTTCAATTGAAACTTTGTCACTGTTAAGTTGTAGGAGTTCTTTATGTAGTCTATCAGATATGTGATTTACAAATATTTTCTCCCATTCTGTGGATTGCCTTTTTACTATGTTGACTGTGCTCTTTGATGCACAAAAGTTTTTACTTTTGATTAAGTGTGATGTATCTATTTTTTTCAGTCTTCGGTGGTTTCGGCATCATACACAAGAAATCATTGATACTGGAGATCCAAGTTGGCAGAACATACAACAGAAAAGATAGCCCCTGGACAGAATATCAGGTTTTAAATAAAGTCTGTTCTACTCCCTCCAATTCAGGGAAGGGTAGTGGAAACTGGACTGCCACCTCCTCCAGACCAAGACTATGTTTTTGAGGCAAATGGGTAGGGAAAGGGCAATTAAAACACTATGGAATCTCTCACCATTTTGAATGTGCCTTATTTTTTTTCTACTGGGCGTTTGCTTGGTTGCTATAGACCTTTGACTATTTTCTAGAGCTTCTATAAGATAATTTTAGCCAGTTTTTCCATTTTTTAATGTCTCCTAAGAGAGAAGAAGGACTTAGAACTTCATAGTGTGCCATTTTGCGCAATTGTCTAGATTTGTAATTCTGGCTCTATGACTTATGCACTCAGCCTTTGTGAGACTCATTTATCTCATTTGCATATATTTGGGTACTATAACCTCTAACTTGCAAGCTCTCAGTGAGATCAGATATTTAAGGCAGGTATCACAGGTCTTGGAATACTGTCGGCCCACTATTATGATAACAATTTCTTGAATTTTATTTTTACCAAGAAAAATGATGGAGATGATAAGATAATATGCTTCATCACTAACACCATTACAGATTTGGGGGAATGATGGAGGAAGCCTTTTGTAGTTCACCATTGCTGGGTTACATGTTGTCTCATAGAAACGCAAAAGTCTCATCAATCCTAAATTTATGGGTGCTTGGATAACTGAGGCAGAGACTGCAACCTTATTTCTACTAGGAGGCTCTTCTAGGTTGGCCGTTGCCATGGAATCTGGACCCAACATGTTGGCTCCCATTTGCCTGGTGGAAAACAACGAAGAGAAGCTGTCGGTGAACCAGCAAGCTATACAGATTCTTGACCAGATTTCTCAGCCAGTGGTGGTGGTGGCCATTGTTGGACTGTACCGTACAGGCAAATCCTACTTGATGAACCGTTTGGCAGGACAGAATTATGGTGAGTGGTATCCTGGGACACAGGCCAATTGCTTGATTCCAGCATTTTAATGCTCTAACCTAGGCATGTAAAGGGGAAACCCAATTCCTTTCAATAAACCAACTTCTCATTCTAATTCTCACCACCAAGTCACTACCTTACTGTAGCCTGTCCCCATATTCTTTCCTTTAAGGAAAATATCCTCTACTAGTACTCAGAATCCTACCATGTCTTGTGTAATCAAGTCCTGGGCTCCTGTAATTGTGTCTCCTTTTTCTTATAACATATTTTGCTTTCTTTACATAATGTTCCCATCAACATACAAAGATGTTTGAACCTGTATCATCTTAAAAACCCTTCCTGAATTTCATATCCCATTGTGGCAAGCAACTCCTGTTGTGTGTGTGTGTGTGTGTGTGTGTGTGTGTGTGTGTGTGTGTGTGTTTTATTTTTGTCTTTAATCACTTTTCAGTGCAAAAAACATTCTCTCAATCTCCTTTTTTGAGTTTTTTCCTTCTCGCATCTTTCTTCAACCCACTCCTCTCTGACTTTGAACCCCACTGCTTTTTTTTTTTAATTGCACTTTAGGTTCTGGGTACGTGTGTAAAACATGCAGGATTGTTGCATAGGTACATACATGGCAATGTGGTTTGCTGCCTCTATCCCCCCCTCGCCTATATCTGGCATTTCGCCCCCTGTTATCCCTCCCCAACCTCATTACTCCCCGCTGTCCATCCCCTATTCCCTCCCCAAACAGACCCCAGAGTGTGTTGCTCCCCTCCCTGTGTCCATGTGTTCTCATTGTTCAACACCTGCCTATGAGTGAGAACATGTAGTGTTTGTTTTTCTATTCTTGTGTCAGTTTGCTGAGAATGATGGTTTCCAGATTCATCTATGTCTCTACAAAGAACACGAACTTATTGTTTTTTATGGCTGCATAGTATTCCATGGTGTATATGTGCCACATTTTTCTTGTCCAGTCTACCATTGATGGGGATTTGGGTTGGCTCCAAGGTCTTTGCTATTGTAAACAGTGCTGTAGTGAACATATGTGTGCGTGTGTCTTTATAATAGAATGATTTATTATCCTTTGGATATATACCCAGTAATGGGATTGCTGGGTCAAATGGAATTTCTATTTCTAGGTCCTTGAGGAATTGCCACACTGTTTTCCGCAATGGTTGAACTAATTTATAATCCCACCAACATTGTAAAAGTGTTCCTATTTCTCTACATCCTTTCCAGCATCTGTCATCTCCAGATTTTTTAATGATCATCATTCTAACTGGCATGAGATGGTATCTCAATGTGGTTTTGCTTTGCATTTCTCTAATGACCAGTGATGATGTGCGTGTTTCCAAACATTTGTTGACCTCATAAATGTCTTCTTTTGAAAAGTGTCTGTACATGTCCTTCGCCCACTTTTGAATGGGTTTGTTTGTTTGTTTTCTTGTAAATCTGTTTTAGTTCTTTGTAGATTCTGGATATTAGCCCTTTGTTTGATGAATAGATGGCAAAAAATTTTTCCCATTCTGTTGGTATCCAGTTCACTCTAACGATTGTTTCTTTTACTGTACAGAAGCTCTGGAGTTTAATGAGATCCAATTTGTCTATTTTACCTTTTGTTGCCATTGCTTTTGGTGTTTTAGTCATGAAGTCCTTGCCTATGCCTATGTCCTGAATGGTTTTGCCTAGGTTTTCTTCTAGGGTTTTTATGGTGTTAGGTCTTATGTTTAAGTCTTTAATCTATCTGGAGTTAATTTTAGTGTAAGGTGTGAGGAAAGGGTCCAGCTTCAGCTTTCTGCACATGGCTAGCCAGTTATCCCAACACCATTTATTAAACAGACACTCCTTTCCCCATTGCTTGTTTTTGTCAGGTTTGTTGAAGATCAGATGGTTGTAGATGTGTGGCATTGCCTCTGAGGCCTCTGTTCTATTCCCTTGGTCTGTATCTCTGTTTTGGTACCAGTACCATGCTGTTTTGATTACTGTTACCTTGTAGTATAGTTTGAAGTCAGGTAGTGTGATGCCTCTAGCTTTGTTCCTTTGGCTTAGAATTGTCTTGGCTATGCGGGCTCTCTTTTGGTTCCATATGAAGTTTAAGGTGTTTTTTTTTCCAGTTCTGTGAAGAGGGTCATAGGTAGCTTGATGGGGATAGCATTGAATCTATAAATTACTTTGGGCAGTATGGCCATTTTCACAATATTCAGTCTTCCTAATCATGAGCATGGAATATTTTCCCATCTGTTTGTGTCCTCTCTTATTTCCTTGAGCAGTGGTTTGTAGTTCTCCTTGAAGAGGTCCTTCACGTCCTTTGTTAGTTGTATTCCTAGGTATTTTATTCTCTTTGTAGCAATTGTGAATGGTAGTTCACTCTTGATTTGGTTCTCTGTTTGTCTGTTATTGCTATGTAGGAATACTTGTGATTTCTGCACATCGATTTTGTCTCCTGAGACTTTGCTGAAGTTGCTTATCAGCTTAAGGAGATTTTGAGCTGAGACAATGGGGTCTTGTAAATATACAATCATGTTGTCTGCAAATAGAGACAATTTGACTTCTTCCTTTTTAAATTGAATACGCTTTATTTCTTTTTCTTGCCTGATTTCTCTGGCTAGAACTTCCAATATTATATTGAATAGGAGTGGTGAGAGAAGGCATCCTTGTCTAGTGCCAGATTTCAAAGGGAATGCTTCCAGTTTTTGCCTATTCAGTATGACATTGGCTGTGGGTTTGTCGTGAATAGCTTTTATTAATTTGAGATACATTCTGTTGATACCTATTTTATTGAGCCTTTTTAGCATAAAGGGCTGTTGAATTTTGTCAAAGGCCTTCTCTGCATCTATTGAGATAATGATGTAGTTTTTGTCTTTGGTTCTGTTTATGTGGTGGATTACGTTTATAGACTTGCATATATTGAACCAGCCTTGCATCCCTTGGTGAAGCCTACTTGATCATGGTGGATAAGCTTTTTGATGTGCTGTTGCAATCGGTTTGCCAGTATTTTATTCAAGATTTTTGCATCTATGTTCATCATGGATATTGGCCTGAAGTTTTCTTTTTTTGTTGAGTCTCTGCCAGATTTTGGTATCAAGATGATGTTGGTTTCATAAAATGATTTGGGAAGGATTCCCTCTTTTTGGATTGTTTGGAATAGTTTCAGAAGGAGTGGGACCAGCTCCTCTTTGTATGTCTGGTAGAATTCGGCTGTGAACCCATCTGGTCCTGGGCTCTTTTTAGTTGGTGGGCTATTAATTGGTGTCTCAACTTCAGCCCTTGTTATTGGTTATTCAGGGTTTTGACTCCTTCCTGGTTTAGGCTTGGGAGGGTGCAAGTTTCCAGGAATTTATCCATTTCTTCCAGGTTTAGTGGTTCATGTGCATAGAGCTGTTTGTAGTAATCTCTGATGGCAGTTTGTATTTCTGTGGAATCGGTGGTGATCTCCTTTATCATTTTTTATTGCATCTATTTGATTCTTTTCCTCTCTTTTCTTTTTTCTTAATCTGGCTAGTGGTCTGTCTATTTTGTTGATCTTTTTGAAAAACCAGCTCCTGGATTTATTGATTTTTTTGAAGGTTTTTGTGTGTCTCTATCTCCTTCAGTTCTGCTCTGATCTTAGTTATTTCTTGTCTTATGCTGGCTTTTGGGTTTTTTTGATCTTGCTCCTCTAGCTCTTTCAATTTTGACAATAGGGTGTTGATTTTAGATCTTTCCTTGCTTCTCATATGGGCATTTATTGCTGTAAATTTCCCTCTAGTCACTGGTTTAAATGTCTCCCAGAGATTCTGGTACATTATGTCTTCGTTCTCATTGGTTTCGAAGAACATCTTTATTTCTGCCTTCATTTCATTGTTTATCCAGTCAACATTCAAGAGCCCATTGTTCAGTTTCCATGAAGTTGTGTGGTTCTGAGTTAGTTTTTTAATCCCAAGTTCTAATTTGATTGCACTGTGGTCTGAGAGACTGTTTGTTATGATTTCCATTCTTTTGCATTTGCTGAGGAGTGATTTACTTCCAATTATGTGGTCAGTTTTAGAGTAGAGGTGATGTGGTGCTGAGAAGAATGTATATTCTGTGAATTTGGGGTGGATGGTTCTGTACATGTGTATTAGGTTGCTTGGTCCAGATCTGAGTTCAAATCCTGGATATCCTTGTTAATTTTCTGTCTCATTGCTAATATTGACAGTGGAGTGTTAAAGTCTCCCATTATTATTGTGTGGGAGTCTAAGTCTCTTCGTAGGTCATTAAGAACTTGCTTTATGTATCTGGGTGCTGTGGTATTGAGTGCGTATATATTTAGGGTTGTTAGCTCTTCTTGTTGCATTGATCCTTTTACCATTATGTAGTGCCCTTCTTTGTCTCTTTTGATCTTTGTTGGTTTAAAGTCTATTTTATCAGAGACTAGGATTGCAACTCCGGCTTTTTTTTTTTCTTTTTTTTTTTTTTTGCTCTCCATTTGTTTGGTAACTCTTCCTCCATCCCTTTATTTTGAGCCTATGTATATCCTTGAACATGAAATGGGTTTCCTGGATATAGCACACTGATGGGGTTTTGCTTTCGATCCATTTGCCTTTTTATTGGGACATTTAGCCCATTTACATTTAAGGCTAATATTGTTATGTGTGAATTTGATGCTGCCATTTTGATGCTAGCTGGTTGTTTTGCCAATTTGTTGACACAGTTTATCCATTTTGTTGATGCTTTTTATCATTTGGTACATTTTTGGAGTGACTGGTACTGGTTGTTCCTTTCCGTGTTTTGTGCTTCTTTCAGGAGCTCTTGTAAGGCAGGCCTGGTGGTGACGAATCTCTCAGCAATTGCTTGTTCATAAAGGATTTTATTTCTTCATTGCTCATGAAGGTTAGTTTGGCTGGATATGAAATTCTAGGTTCAAAGTTCTTTTCTTTAAGGATGTTGAATATTGGCCCCCACTGTCTTCTGGCTTGTAGGGTTACTGCCAAGTGATCCACTGTGAGTATGATGGGCTTCCCTTTGTCGGTAACCCGACCTTTCTCTCTGGCTGCCCTTAGCACTTTTTCCTTCATTTCAACCCTGGTGAATCTGATGATTATGTGCTTTGGGGTTGCTCTTCTTGAGGAATATCTTTGTGGAGTTCTCTGTATTTACTGGACTTGAATATTGGCCTGCCTTGCTAGTTTGGGGAATTTCTCCTAGATAATGTCCTGAAGTGTGTTTTCCAGCTTGGATTCATTCTCTCCATCACGTGGCGTTCTCTATATTTCCTGGACTTGAATATTGGCCTGCCTTGCTAGGTTGGGGAAATTCTCCTTCATATCCTGAAGAGTGTTTTCTAGCTTGGATTCATTCTCTCCATTACATTCAGGTACAGCTATCAAACATAGATTAGGTCTTTTCACATAATCCCATGTTTCTTGGAGACTTTGTTCATTTCTTTTCACTCTTTTTTCTCTAATCTTGCTTTCTCATTTTATTTCATTGAGTTGATCTTCAATCTCTGATATCCTTTCTTCTGCTTGGTCAATTCGGCTATTGAAACTTGTGTGTGCTTCGCAAAGTTCTCATGTTGTGTTTTTCAGCTATGTCAATTCATTTATATTCCTTTCTAAGCTGTTTATTCTCATCACCATTTCATCAAACCCCTTTTCAAGAGTCTTAGTTTCTTAACATTGGGGAAGAACATGTTCTTTTAGCTCAGAGAAGTTTGTTAGAAGTTTGTTCACCTTCTGAAGACTGTTTCTGTCAATTCATCAGACTCATTCTCCATCCAGCTTTGTTCCTTTGCTGGTGATGAGTTGTGATCCCTTGGAGGAGGAGAGGCATTCTGCTTTTGGGTGTTTTCATCCCTTTTCCACTGGTTTCTTCCCATCTTTGTGGATTTATATACCTGTGGTCTTTGTAGTTCTTGACTTTCAGACGGGGTCCCTGAGTGGACGTCCTTGTTGTTGATGATGAAGTTATTTCTTTCTGTTTTTTAGTTTTCCTTCTAGCAGTCAGGCCCCTCTGCTGTAGGACTGCTGGAGGTCCACTCCAGACCCTGCTGGCCTGGGGGTCACGTGCTGCAGATGCAGAACAGTAAGGGTTGCTACCAGTTTCTTTTTCTGTTATCTTCGTCCCAGAAGGATACCCGCCAGATGTCAGCCTGAGCTCTCCTTTATGAGTTGACTCTTTGTATATACGGTGGTTGGGGAGCTGCTTGAGGAGTCAGTCTGTCCCATATGGGAGCTCAAGTGCTGAGCTGTGAGCTCCATTGTTCTGTTCAGAGCTGCTCAGCAGGCACATTTAAGTCTGCTGCAGCAGAACTCATAACCACCTTTTTCCCCAGGTGCTCTGTCCTGGGAAGGTGGGGCTTTATTTATACATTCCTGACATGCTGCTGCCTTTTTTCAGAGCTGCCCTGCCTAGCAAGGAGGTAGCCTAGTCACAGTCTGCCCGCAGAGGTGTTGCTGAGCTGTCATGGGCTCTGCCCAGCTTCTATGTGAACTTCCTTGTGGTTTTGTTTATAGAGGTATAGTTAGAACTACCTCAGTAATGGCGGACTGTGTCGGTAATGGCGGACTGCCTCGGTAATGGCGGACTGCCTTGGTAGTGGCCCACTGCCTTGGTAATGGCAGATGCCCTTCCCCTAACAGAGCTGGAATGTCCCAGGTCCAGCTGCGCTTGCTGCGAAAGTCTCAATTCAGAGTGGTTCAGATTGCTGGTCTTCGTGGGGGTGGGACACATCAAGCCAGATCACCTGGCTCCCTGTTTCAGCCCCCTTTTTTTCCGTTGAATGGGCAGCTCTGTCTCTCAGGTGTTCCAGGTGCCAGTTGAAACAGCCGCCCAGATTTGTGTGAGTTTTTGTGTGGAGACCCACTGTGCTTGCTGAAACAGCCATGCTGAAAACTCGTGTCACTTTTCAGCCCAGGAATCTCCTGGTCTATGGGCAATAATAACTCATTTGGAAATGCAGTGTTCACTCACCCTCTGTGTTGTTCTCACTGGGAACTGCACTCCAGAGCTGCTCCTATTCAGCCATCTCGGGTCTGCTTCCAAACTATATCCAAACCTCACCACTTTTTAAGATGTTCTTGCTATCAGTGACCTCAATTTTGTCTGATTTATGGATTCTTCTTCATCTCTATTTTGAGCCCTTGCTTGGATCATTATCCCATTTAATGTCTCTTGCTTTTTGAAGTAGATGACTCACAGAAAGAGCCATTCTCAAGGAAATACAGAAAGTACCATTTTCTATGCTGGGATAGTTACAATCCACCAGTCTGACACTGTGGCCCCAGGACTGCTTGGCTGCTCTGCTGTCCCTGTGCTTAGCTTCCTCCTCTTCCCTGCAGGCTTCCCTCTGGGATCCACGGTGCAGTCTGAAACTAAGGGCATCTGGATGTGGTGTGTGCCCCACCCCTTCAAGCCAAATCACACCCTGGTCCTTCTGGACACTGAGGGTCTGGGCGATGTGGAAAAGGTAAGGAAAATAGTCACAGACACATTCTTTTCTTTCTGGATATTCTCCTAAACTCTTTATGAACCTTGTAGTTTAACTGCTGTGATCTGTTTCTGAAACCTAGAAATCCAACTATAGTGAGTGAGACAAAGTTTGGCCTGTTTGAATGAGACTTTTCTATAAGATTAGATATCATGGTATTGTTGCAGGAAATCAGGAAACTGGATGAGGTTACAGGAAGATTTATTTAAGGTGTACACCAGCTCAGTGGATTCACATGCAAAGGACTGAGCCCTGGACAAACAAAGTGAGGGCTTTTTATGTATCTTAGGGTGCAAAAAGAAGCCAGTTTACAGAAGCGAGAAAAAAAGCAGTTAATCAATACAGTGACAGGCTTACTCGTGACTCTTGGTATGTGGGCCCAGTGGCCTTGAGTCCAGGCTGGTGCAGACCAGTCCTGCAGGGCTCTGCATTAACCTCCTTCTTTGATGTTTGCAGCTGCTATCCTGTTTGGGTATTTCTCATGACCTTCACTGTGTTATTTAGATACAAAACAGGCAAGCAATACATGGGAAACAGATATCTATAAATTCTTAGGTTTACTTATACTACAAAGGCAAGGATTAGGGAGAAAATTTATGTTTTCCTCCAGGCAGTGAGGGAGTGTTGGGAAAGTTCTCAGAGCACATTCTCTTTAGCTCTGGCTTCTGAGATACTTTATCAAGGTTCCTCCCAGAGCCTGAGCCAGTTGACTGTCTCTAATCCAACACAGAGGGCCTATCTCTGTCCTTTGTATGATTTTATTTTCTTTCTTTAATTTCTGCCTCAGTATATTAGGTAAAACATTCTTTTATTTCTTGGCCCTGTGGTGAATGATTTGATTCAATTTGATAAAAACTAGTTAAGCAGCTCAGCTCCAGGCTGCTGGGCTGAGTAGCATAGATATTGGTGAAGAAAGTAAAGGCACTCAGTGTCATAGAGGAGACCAGATAATATGCACTCAGATTTAATGTTGTGTGACTGGGAAAGAAGCAAGTTGTCGAGATGGAGGAGTTTGAACTGCAATGCAGTCCCTGCCCTCTGTCAATTCCACAAGGAGCTCTGTAGCTGGAATGGCTTCTTTGAGTTTTCCTCTTTTGGAACAAGGGTGTCAGGCCTCCATCCCTCATGCTGATTACTCATTGGAAGTCTCCCCTGTAAGGCTTTCCCATTAAGAGAGCTGACACCTGTGATTCAGGCAGCACATCACAGCTTTCACCATGTGCAGTTGCTTGTAAGAGTGCCTTGATGGGAAAGAGGAGAAGTATTGACCCAATCCCAGGTGATGAGGAAGGGCATCTCATCTACTTTCTGAGCTACCACGTGAAGGATGCATTTGAGGGTAGAAATTAGGAGAGTTAGGTTTATATATTTTATATGGTGAAGCTAATCAACTATCCACATAGTATTCCAGAAGGCTTTGAGACAATTCCAACTGTACTGGTTCTATGAAAGTATGTGTTTTTCCCACAGCAAACATTTTAAGATGAATATTTGGTATTTAGCTTCCGATTAATATATAAAATGAACAATTTATATATTTTTTTGTGTTAGTTTGAAACTTATTTGAAAATAGTTTCTAAATTTCTCTAGTCTTTGTGTCCAAACAGGAGTTAGAAATTCTGTTTATTTTTCAGCTTTAGTGAGGTAAAATTGACAAATAAAATTATATATACTTAATGTATGCAGCTTGATGTTTTAATATGTATATACATTGTGAAATGATCACCACAGTTAAGCCAATAATATAGCCATCACCTCACATGGGTACGGTTTTTGTTTTTTCCATTCTCTTTTTTTTGGAGGTGGGGGTGAGAACACTTAAGATGTATCCTCTTAGCAAAATTCCAGGTTACAATTAATATAATATTGTTAATTATAGTCACTCTGCTATACAGTAGATCTCCAGAGTATACCTTGCATAACTGAATTTTTGTACTCTTTAACCAACATCTCTGCATTTCTTCCACCTCCAGGCCCTGGCAAGCACACCGTTCTACTCTGATTCATGATTTGTGCATCTTTTTACATACCTGCTTTTCATTTGTAGGTTTTTTGCTAAGAAATGTATATTCAGGTCTTTGCTCATTTTCAATGAGGTCATTTATTTTTTGTTATTGAGTTGGCATGAGTTCTTTATATATTTTTGCTACTAACCCTTTATCAAATTTACTGTTTACAAATATTTTCCTCCCATTCTGTAGGTAGCATTTTCACTAAGTTGATTATTTCCTTTGCTGTGCTGAAACCTTTTAGTTCGATGAAATCCTGCTTGCCTAATTTTGCTTTTTTTCCCTGTGCTTTTGATGTCATATCCAAAAACATCATTCCCCAAACCAATGCCAAGAAGCTTTTTCTCTATATTTTCTTGGTAGATTTATGGTTTCATATCTTTTCCCAACTACTATCTAACTAAAACTTTGTATATTTGACCAGCATCTCCCAGCCTTCTCTTTCCTCTCCCCACTATTCCCTGGTAACCACCATTCAACTTTCTACTACTATAAGCTCAATTTTTCAGACTCCACATATAAGTGAGGTCATGTCGTATTTGTCTTTCAGTGTCTGGCGTATTTCACTTAGCTTAATGTCCTCCAAGTTCATCCAAGTTATTGCAAATGATGGGCTTTCCTTCTTTTTAAAGACTAAATCGTTTTATGTTTACATGACACATTTAAAAAAATTCATTCACGTGTTGATGGAAACTTAAGTTGACTCCATGCCTTGGCGATTGTGAGTAACACTGCAATAAATATGGAAGTGTAGATGTCTCAACATCCTCATTTCATTTTCCTTGGATAGATACACAGTATTGGGATTTCTGGATCCAGTTTTTGGTTTTACATTTAAGTCACTAATCCATTTTCAGTTGTTTTTATATATGATGTGCAATAGGATCAAATTTCACTCTTCTGCATGCATGTAGATATCCAGTGCTCCCAGTACCATTTGTTGAAGAGACAGTCTTTTCCCATTGTGTGTCCTTGGTACCCTTATCAAAGATCAACTGACTATTAATGCAGAGGTTTATTTCTGAGTTCTCCATTGGTCTGTACACCTGTTTTTATCCAAGCACCATACTATTTTTGTTACTGTAGCTTTGCAACATGTTTTGAAATCAGGAAGTGTGATACCTTTTCAATATTGCTTTGATTATTCAGGATATTTTGTGGTCCCATGTTAATTTTAGGATCGTTTTTTATATTTCTTAAAGAATGTCACTGGGGCCTGGACATGGTGGTTTATGCCTGTAATCCTAGTGCCTTGGGAATTTGAGGCAGGGAGATCACTTGAGGCCAGAGAAGTTCAAGACCAACTTGGGCAACATAGTGAAACCCTATTTCTATAAACAAATAAATAAATAATATATCATTGTAATTTTTATAATTATTATAAAGCCACATATCAGTGATATACTTCTGTCTAAATAGTTTATTGTTTGTCATGAGTTCCACATCCAAGAAGAATTCTGGTTACTTTTTAAAAACCAGGGTTTGGAAGAAATAAGGAAATGAATAGTGTTTTCTACCTCTAGACTCCCATAGAATCTTCTGGAACCATGTGAAAATTTCTACATCTCAGTTTTTACATTTGCTCTAAGAACCAGCTATATACACTGTTTGGAGTAGAAATAACTTCTGGGTTATTCTATAATTTAGAACACTATAATTTATATAAAGAAATTAACCTTGTCCTGCCCTTCATCAACTGTGTACCTGAGCTCACTATCCAATCTTGACTACTTATCCTTTGTTCAGTCAAACTCTATTCTTATTGCAAAGACC
Source organism: Sapajus apella (assembly GCF_009761245.1). NCBI lineage: Eukaryota > Metazoa > Chordata > Mammalia > Primates > Cebidae > Sapajus > Sapajus apella. The sequence goes on along the minus strand of NW_022437004.1, from coordinate 2,502,737 downwards.
CCTGCAGTCTATAATTTCTAGTTTTGTTTCTCTGAGTCTTTCTACATGCAGAATCACTTTCATTTCTTCAAATCCACATTCTACCAATTCATAATCAGCTCATGACTTCCAGGAAACTTTCATGTCACACACACTTTTTCCAACTTTAATTGCACGAATCTTCCTTGATAGACATATTTTAAAATTTAATATTATAGCTGTAAATTCCACCCATATACATTACTAAGATGTAATCTTTTTATAAATATTGTTATTTTTATTGAATTTATTGTTTTGAATGTTTGTCATTGCTTTGAAACAGCCATCTTGAGAGTAAAAGTGTGATTATTAAATTTGTTTTTCTAAACATAGGAACAGTGGGAAACATTTGCAGTGCTTATAAATATTTGTTGAATTTAATTAGATATAATTAGAATCCCAGCTATGTCTACTATGGTAAATTTTGTATGGCTCATGGCCCACAAATATGTGTAGACTGAAGAAGTGCTGATATCCATCATGAATACCCAAGTTAGAAGCAGATGCAGTACTAGTTTTTCTATACGTACAATTCCATGCAATTGAGGAAAAAGAAAACCCTATAAAGATTAGAACCCTTTTACATATAAAGAAATTGTGATGAGAATACATATTGTAATTATCAAAGCTATTATTTACATTTATGTCTGTTCTATTTGTACAGCATGAACGTTAGCTGAAATCATAAAAGAAAGACTCATAAACTAAATGTCTCCACGAATTTCTAAAGACTGCACTCCTAAGTCCCTTACTCTAATGTGCTTTTTAGGGTGACCCTAAGAATGACTCCTGGATTTTTGCCCTGGCTGTTCTCCTGTGCAGCACTTTTGTGTATAATAGCATGAGCACCATCAATCACCAGGCCCTGGAGCAGCTGCAGTATCCTTCCAGGAAATGAACCACCATGTTTTGCTTGACTTTATGGGAATAAAGATCAAGTCATTTCCTCCTTTCCTTTCATTTAGTTACCATTGGTACAGCATAGGAGGTACAGAAGAAAAGAAAGTGTTTATAACATTTTTATAAAGGAAATGTGGCAATTGTGGACAGGGGGTTTCTTTTCCTTAACCAAGTCCTAGTTATGTGACAGAGCTCACAGAACTAATTAAGTCGAAGTCATCCCCAAGTTCAGATAAAGCAGAAAATTCCACAGAGTTTGTGAGTTTCTTCCCAGACTTTATTTGGACTGTACGGGATTTCACCCTGGAGCTAAAGTTGAACGGTTACCCTATCACAGAAGATCAGTACCTGGAGAATGCCTTAAAGCTGATTCAAGGTATCAGTGCATGATCTGGGTTGTGGGTGGTCCAGTTGGGTATGGGGTCTGCTAAACATTGTCAATCATCTCTAGGGTTGCCTTTGTGTTTTAGATTGAGGTCTGTAAAAATGGGCAGTGAGGGGTATGTTGAAAAGCTCTTGGGACTAGAGCTGAGTTTAGTTAAGAAAAGTAGAGCCTAAAGTAGAGAGAAATTATTCAAGACAAATGTGTTCTTTATATAATTTGTTCTTTAGCATTCAAATTATAAATGGTCCATAGTGGGTGCTAAGACTTTCTAAAGAACAGATACTTGTGATCCTTATTTTGCCCACTGCTTTTCTGTGTTTAGGAAAACAATTGACTAGATGATTGTTAGCCATGAAATTACAATGAAATGCCTGCAAATAAAAATGTATGTGTATGTTAGTTCGTTTTACAATGCTGTAAAGGAATACTTGAGACTGGGTGTTTTTAAAGCAAAGATGTTCATTTGGCTTACAGTTCTGCAGGCTGCACAAGCATGGCACCAGCATCTGCTTCTGGTCAGGACCTCAGGAAGCTTTTACACATGGTGGAAGGAGAAAGGGTTCCAGGAATGTCACATGGCAAGAGAGGGAGCAAGAGAGAGAGAGAGAGACAGACAGACAGACAGAGAGATTAGGTCTCAGACTCTTCTCTCTCTCTCTCTTTTTTTCTTACCAGTTGTATTTTATGTTCAGAGACTATATGTACAAGTTATTACCTGAGTAAATTGCATGTTGTGGAGTATGGTGTATAGATCATTTCATCACACAAGTAATGAGCAGAGAACCTGATAGGTAGTTTTTCAATCCTCACCCTTTTCCTACCCTCCACCCTCACATTGTCCCCAATGTCTATTGTTCCTCTCTTTGTGACCATGTACAATCAATGTTTAGCTCACACTTTATAAGTGAGAACATGCTGTGTTTGGTTTTCTGTTTCTGTATTAATTCTCTGAGAAGAATTCCCTCCAGCTTCATCTATGTTGAAGTGAAGGACATGATTTCATTCATTTTTTATGGCTATGTAGTATTACATGTTGTATATGTACCAAATTACCTTCATCCAGTCCACCATTGATGGACATTTAGGTTGATTTCATGTATTTGCTATTGTGAATAGTGCTGCTGTGAACCTACACGTGCATGTGTCTTTACAGTAGAATGATTTCTGTTCCTTAGCGTATACACCCAATAATGGGATTGCTTTGTCAAATGTTAGTTCTGTTTTAAGTTCTTTGAAAAATTGCCAACTTGCTTTCCACAGTGGCTTAAATAATTTACATTCTCACCAGCAGTGTATAAGTATTCCCTTTTCCCTGCAACCTTGCCAGCAACTGTTATTTTTTTAACTTCTTAGGAATAGCTATTCAGATTTTTGTGAGATGATATCTCATTGTGGTTTTGACCTGCATCTTTCTAATGATTAGTGATGTTCAGCATTTTTTTTGTATGTTTGTGGGGTACATGTATGTCTTCTTTGGTAAAGTATCTGTTTATGTCCTTTGCCCACTTTTTAATGGGATTGTTCATTTTTTGCTTGGTAAGTCATTTAAGATCCTTACAAATTCTGGATATTAGATCTTTGACAGATGTATACTTTACAAATATTATCTTCCATTCTGTGGCTTGTCTGTTTACTCTGTGGTAGTTCTTTTGCTGTGCAGAAGCTCTTTAGTTTAATCACATTCCATTTGTCAATTGTTGTTTTTGTTGCAATTCCTCTTGGTCATCTTCATTGTAAAATCTTTGTAGGGCCTATGTCCAGAATTTCCGAAATGGTATTTAAGGATTTCTATAGTTTTAGGTTGTACATTTAAGGCTTTAATATATCTTGACTTAATTTTTGGATATGGAATAAGATAGGGATCCAGTTTCACTTTTCTGCATATGGCTAAGCCATTTATCCCAGCACCATTTGTTGAACATGGGATTCCTTTCCTCATTGCTTGCTTGTGGTAGACTTTGTCAAAGATCAGATAGTTGTAATTGTGTGGCTTTATTTCTGGGTTCTCTCACCTGTTCCGTTGGTCACTGTGTCTATTTTTGTACTAGTACCACGGTGTTTTGCTTACTGTAGCCTTGTAACCAAAGCAGTATAATTTGAAGTCTCCCGAATTTTCTTACCAAAGTTATAGCAATGTTACAAGTTTGATGTGCAAAGAAGTATTGAACATTTGTGTTAAAGGAGTTCTATAAATGTAGAAGACCATAAAGATACAACAAACTCTGTCAAAAATATCTTTAGGTCTCATATACCAAGACTGTTTTCACTATATTCTCTGTTTTTCTTATCCCTAAGGTGGGAATCCCAAAGCCCAAATGTCCAATTTGCCCAGGGAATGCATCAGGCATTTCTTTCCAAGACGGAAGTGTTTTGTCTTTGACCGGCCAACAAATGACAAAGACCTTCTAGCCAATATTGAGAAGGTGTCTGAAAAGCAACTGGATCCTAAATTCCTGGAGCAAACAAACATTTTCTGTTCTTACATCTTTACACATGCAAGGACCAAGACCCTCAAAGAGGGAATCATGATCACAGGGAATCGTGAGTCTCCTTTTTACATTTTAGTGGGGCCTAATGTGTTGAATATGTTGCATAATGTGTTTTTCAGCATTTTTGTTTGATTCTATATAGTACTATGTGTATACAGGTATTCATACTTCATGAAGAAACATGTATTTTATCTGACTTATTGCGATTTACCCTCTCTGACATTGCAAATCTTGTTACTGATATCTGTGGATTCCAGATATCTAAAATATACCTCCACCTATAATGAAATAACTAACTGGGTATAAAACAGATATATACTTTTTTTTTCTTTGGGGAAGTCCTATGTGTTTAGTATTCTTTGCAAAGAGAATACCAAAGATATTTTGGAAGTTTAAAAAAGTCTGGGAATAAATATTAGCCCATATGTCCATGAAAATCCATTGGTAGCTTCAGAATTAGGAGTAAATGTAATAAGATTTACCCTGCCTTATCATTTACCTGTGTAAAAATCTTCCTTATAATTTTCTAAATGAGAAATTATATTTCCAATGTCCTCTAGTATGTTAGATGAAAGTAGATATTCCAATTTTTTATCACTGCGGTCTGAAGAACTATAATAATGAAAAGCCAATAAGAAACTGAAAGTGATAATAGCAGAAGCAGGTAGGAGTGTGTGTGTATGTATGTGGGGTAAGAGATGGGACATGTGCGTGTGTGTGTGTGTGTGTGTGTGTGTGTGTGTGTGTATGTGTGTGCGTGCGTGCGTGCTTAGAGTCCTGGATCCCATTGAGCTTCAACTCCATATTTATTATCTGAATTTCCTGGTTTATTCAGGGCTAGGGATTTTGGTGCTGACCTATGTAGACACCATCAACAGTGGCGCAGTGCCTTGTTTGGAGAATGCGGTGACAACTCTGGCCCAGCGGGAGAACTCAGCTGCTGTGCAGAGGGCAGCCGACCACTACAGCCAGCAGATGGCCCAGCGGGTGAGGTTCCCCACAGACACACTCCAGGAGCTGCTGGATGTGCACACGGCCTGTGAGAGGGAAGCCATTGCAGTCTTCATGGAGCACTCCTTCAAGGATGAAAACCAAGAATTCCAGAAGATGCTTGTGGTAATCTGTCTCAGTCATTGCTGTTCATGATCTTTCCCTTTGAAGAATGTCGCTTATAGTTGCCTTTATTGATCTCAAGGCTCATCTCTTACTGAGAAATAACTTACCTTGGATTCTCATGAAGAATAGGGTTTCAAAAGACTACGTATCCCTCTTTTATCTCCTCAAGACTTGGGCACTTATCCTAAAAACTTTCGGATAACTGAGGTAAAATCAGTACAAACTCCTAAGATCCTCCTTAAGTGGACACTTCTAAGGATTCTAAAGCTGCCCTAAACACCCACAAGTTACCCCTGAGTGGTGCGCTTTTTCTGAACACAGTCTGCCTTTCCCAGGAACCAACACGTATCTTACCAGACCCTCATTCTAGGGCGTTGTTCAAATTATAGTTCTCCTTATTATATCATTGTACCACTAATGACAAGGAGCACAAGATGCTACAGCTGTAAAAAACCAGAGATTATAGAATTCAATCCCATCATGTCACAGATGAGAAACCTGAGAAAAACCCATAAACTTACCAAGAGTTTTCACAGTGGTGAATATTTCAAGTTTTGTGTTTCTGATTTAGTCCACAATTACTCCACTAGAATGTTTTTCTCATGTAGACCTCAGTTAGATTGCCATCTCTACAAGATTTTGTAGAATTTCGTGTCCTCTTTTTATTTTTCCTGGTGACATCTCCCTACATTTCCCTTGCAGAGAATCATAGTGAATAAGAAGGGGGATTTCTTGCTGCAGAATGAAGAGTCATCTGTTCAATACTGCCAGGCCAAACTCAATGAGCTCTCAAAGGCCCTAATGGAAAGTATTTCAGCAGGAAGTTTCTCTGTTCCTGGAGGGTACAAGCTCTACATGGAAACAAAGGAAAAGATTGAACAGGACTATTGGCAAGTGCCCAGGAAAGGAGTAAAGGTGAGGAATAAGGAGAGCATGGGAAGCTGATAGGATGGAGTAAATGGAATCTTCAGCACCAGCCATAATGAGAGAGCAGTGGGACAGCATAACATCTTAGTTTTTGATGTCCACTCTTTATCATTTATTAGAATAGAAATGTTTATTCCCAGAAAATATATATTTAAAAAAAACGAAATGTTTATTCCCAAAGAAAGAATAACACTCTTAGAAATCTGGGAGAGACAGAACAAAAATTATTCGTGTGGAAAGGGCTGGCTATTTACAAGGTTAAATCAGAGTCTGTGCTCCAATCTGATCAAAATAAGAGAGTGAAATAGACAATTGCATACACAGTAATAACACTTATAGACCTATGAAAATGGGATACATAGGTGGCTGTAATAAACGTAATAGTAGTAATAATACCATTAACTTATATTCATCTGTTGAAAGAAATAGACAATTACATAGAGAGCAATAACACTTATGGACCTATGAAAATGGGATGCATAGGTGGTGGTAATAAGCGTAGTATTAGTAATAATACAATTAACTTATATTCAACGGTTGTAACCTCAGGCATACTGTTAAACTATTTTCTTAGACCTTTTAATGTAATCTTCCAAATGACTTTAAGAAGCATCCTTAATTTGGAAATTTTATAGGTTGGAACTTAGTGCCCAAAGACAATTAAATAACTTGCCTAAAGTTCCAGTTAGCGAGTAACAGGAAAAAGTAACAGCACATATCAGCAGCATTTCACACTGGAAGGCAAATATATAAAAGCATTAGAGATTGTGGGATTGTAGAACTGTACCTAGTTATGAATGGCTGTAACCAAGAACAGCTACAGGGAGGTAGCACTGGAAGAGGACCCGGAGGGAGACAGGAAGCAGGAGATGAGGAGGGCCTCTGGTCACTAAGGAGCTTGCACACTTTATAGGGAGCCACTGCAGAATTTGAAACATAAAAATTATATGGACATATTTATGTAACATTAATCTTCAGAACCTAGATTTTCAAGAACTTAGTCTTTTAAAGAAATCTAAGTTTTTGACTTTTTCTTTGTTCCACAGGCAAGAGAGATCTTCCAGATATTTTTGCAGTCTCAGGCAGCAATAGAGAAATCCATCCTGCAGGCAGATAAAGCCCTTACTGATCGGGAAAAGGCAGTAGCAGGTATGGGGCAGGTCTCAGCTTATAGCAAGATGGGTAGATTCCTGCAATGCTTTCTGACAGATCCACCAAGAAGACTTTCCCAAAATAAAGAGTTTTTTCTTCTGTGGAACATACACTCTGCTTAATCTTCCAAGGGAGCTGTGGTTATGGTTGTACATCAGCCAGCCAGGCAGGGCCTTTCCCATCACATTCTGAAATGTGTTCTTGATAATGTGAGCCAGAGTGAATTCTGTGATTTCCTGTCCCCCCAGCTTTCAAAGTTGGTTTGATCTCTGAGCTCAGAAGGGTAGAGATGAGTCTTCATCTATTATTTTCTTCTCTTTCTAAAACTTTCATGGGGTAGTGGAGAAGGCCAAGAAGGAAGCAGCTGAGAAGGAACAGGAACTTTTAAAACAGAAATTACAGGAGCAGCAGCAACAGATGGAGGCTCAAGAGAAGACTCTTAAGGAAAATATAGCCCAACTGAAAGAGAAGCTGGAGAAGGAAAGAGAACACATACTGAGAGAGCAGAATATGATGTTGGACCATAAACTGGAGGTAAGTCTGTCCATGCCCTCAGCAGGCCACATGATCATTGCCCAGGTACCTCAGGAAGGGCTGGTGAAGGTTACAGCAGGATCGTGCAAGGAAGCGCATCACCATTTGCTTCTTGGGAGTTATTAAAAGTCCTGATGAATCCTTTAAAATTTTTTAAAGATGGCTTTGATTTCTGCTCTATACTTAGATCCTGAAGAATGCAGGTTGACTATGGCCCCTACAAGTCCTTGGAGAATGTAAATAGGGTTCAAGTTGCCATTTTGGGAGATTTTAAAAATAATCTCAGGAGTCCTACTTAAACAGGTAGTCCACTCACGTGTATTCGATATGAGCAGAAACTGGTTTGCTTTATCGGTAACACATATTATCAGCTCTACTACCTCCCAAACACCATGAGGTAGATCCATTCTGATACGCAACTCTCTCAAATTTCTAGACTTAAATAGACACAGAAGGAACAATCTCTAAACATGCTGCAGTTGTTTCCCTGTATAGATAACTTGCCCATGTTAGCACACAGTGTAGGGGAAATTCTTGCATTGTCCATCTGAAAGTTCCCTCATAAGAGATTTTAGATCAGCTTATAAATTCCTGTTATTTTTGATATGGGTGACCATGCTACCCAAGTAAGACTGAATTTATGCAATCAAACCAATGATTACCTCTCAAATGGCACTTTTGGGGCAGGAATATATAGCATTTGTCCTCATACCTGTGTTAGGACCATAACAAAATCATAATAGTAGATGAGTATTAATAAAGTTGTAAACTATGGTTCCTCACAATGTCTAGGTCCAAATTCTTCTCTGATAGTTGAGAAATAGTTTTTAGGAGTAAAATTAAGACTGTTCAACAAAATTTTTAAATACAAAATGCAATTCCTAAAAGAATAGGGATTTTAAAATTTTTACTTTCCTCCTTACATATTTTTAGGCCCAAAAGAATTTGCTTGAAGAAGGATTTAAGAAGAAATCTGAGGAGATGAATGCAGAGATAAATCAATTAAAAAATAAGATTGATACTACAAAAAGTGATAATAGACCCTGGATTGCACAAGCCTTGGACAGACTTGGCAACGCGATAGTTTCTTCAGTATTCTCTGAGGATGGTAAATTATTTAATCAGATTGTCAAAGGTGTAAGTTCACTATTTAAAAAGAATTCTAAATAAAATATTGTAGATTGTGGATACATACTTTGACATATTTTTGGTCTGTATGTTTTCCATTTTCATTCAGCAACATTTTAAATATAAAAAGTACTTACTGAAGGATATTATTGCCTGGCCCACGTGAGATAGAATGGATGCATGCACACTTTGAATAACCATGTTCACTTTTAGGAAATATAAATTTGCAAAACCATTTACAAATAGTGGGTCCACTAAGGCATTGTTTTTAATGGCAAAATATTGGAAAATATGTGAATGTTCTTCATGTAAGATTGGTAATATAAATTTTAGTTTGTACAAATACTGGGATATTATATAACCAGTATAAAAATTGTCAGTGGAGTTCTATTTTGACTACTACAGAATAGTCTGGAAGATACATTATAAAGTGAAAAAGGAAGCAAGATGCAAAGCAGTGTGTGTTATCTTATCACCAAGGTAAAATGCAATTATTACATGCAAACATGCAAATATACACATAAAATATCTCTAGAAGGATTACTGAAAATCTGCTATTATTGGCTCCTTCTGGGACAAATCAGATGGAATTAGGGACTGAAGGGACACATACTTTTCATTGTGCATTCTATCTTTTGAATTTTGTAAGGCAAGCTTATTTTTCAATAATATTTTACCTGTACAACATTATCTTGTAAAATAAGAAAATTTAAAAAATAAATGCATTTATTATTTTATTTTATTTTTCCATAAGTTATTGGGGTTCAGGTGGTATTTGGTTACATAAGTTTCTTAGTGGAGATTTGTGAGATATTGGTATACCCATTATCTGAGAAGCATACACTGCAGCGTATTTGTAGTCTTTTATCCATTGCCCTCCTCTCACTCTTTCCCCTAAGTCCCCAAAGTCCATTATATCATTCTTATGCCTTTGCATCTTCATAGCTTAGCTCCCACATATCAGTGAGAACATGCAATGTTTGGTTTTCCATTCCTAAATTACTTCACTTAAAATAACAATCCTATCACAAAGTGGGCTAAGGATATGAATAGACAGTTCTCAAAAGAAGATATACAAATAACCAACAATCATGTGAAATAATGCTCAATATCACTAAAAATCAGGGAAATGCAAATCAAAACCTTACTCTTGCAAGAATGGCTGTAATCAAAAAATCAAAAACAGTAGATGTTGGTGTGGATGCAGTGATCAGGGAACACTTCTACACTGCTGGTGGGAATGTAAACTATTACAGCCACTATGGAAAATAGTTTGGAGATTCCTTAAAGAACAAAAAGCAGAACTACCATTTAATCCAGCAATCCCACTACTGGATATCTACCCAGAGGAAAAGAAGTCATTATTCGAAAAATATACTTGCACATGGATGTTTATAGCAGCACAATTCACAATTGCAAAATCGTGGAGCCAACCCAAATGCCCATCAATCAATATGTAAAGAAACTGTGGTATATGTATACAATGGAATATTACTCAGCCATAAAAAGGAATGAACTAACAGCATTTGCAGTGACCTGGATGAGATTAGAGACTATTATTCTAAGTGAAGAAAGCTTATTTTATCTGTTAAGAAATGAAAAAGAAAATGTAAGGTAGAATATTAATAGTGATAATAATTAAAGGAATATGAATTTGGCTGTCAGATAATGAAATTGCTCATTGATTCTAGGAATTACATCATCCAGCTCAATGAGGAGTCTCAGATCTGAGTACTAGAGTGCATAAAATTTACATCCTATGCTTTCTTTCATTTTGGTCTTATTTTTCAATCCCTTAAATTTGTTTTGAGACAAATGCATGCACTTTTCTGTGATCTTTAAACTCTCAACAAGAGTAGCTTCTACTGCCTATCTCTGAATTAAAGTTATAAGGTGTTAGAAGCACAAATTACCAAACATTAAGATTAAGCACTGGTGAGAGGGATTGTGCCATCCTTGTACATTCAATGGTGGTATCTTTGTGGTAGACTCAGATAAAAAGGACAATGTGCCTTTCCAGAACTCAACACTCTGATAGGGGATGATAGACCCAGACACATAGAGGCCTGATGTTGGCCCTTAATCATTAGAATCTAAGTAGATTCAGTTATAGTAAACAGTGGCAGACCGCTAGGCCTGACCAGGGAGAATTCTGAAGATGGTCAGTAGGATGGGGCATCCATAGGGTCAAATGAAATTGAGAGAAAAGAAGTGAAATCAGTGCTGTTTAACAAGAGGTTAAGAGGTAGCCCTCATAACAAATCACATCCATAGCCTTGATCTGAGCTAATTTCAGACCCTGAACTTATCAGCTGCAGTGGAGGGCAGGACCACAGGAAAAGAATACTGCAATTCCAGGATATGAATAAATGGTAATTTTTCCCCAGTTCTACTCCTAGGAAATCCCTGTGGCCATTTTTTAGCTACCTGTGTACTAGGGAAATAAGAATGCCTAAAATGTTTAAGGACTCTTGGAATCCAAATTACTCATGGTACTGAAGGTCATCATAAAGTACATGTTAAAATAGAAAGAAAGGGCATACAAGCAATAAATACAGTTGTGGCCCAGGTGCAACCTACTGGAATATTGTATTTGTTTTAAAGAATAAAGTTGATTTACAAACAGTGTATTAGTCTGTTCTCATGCTGCTATAAAGAACTGTAAGGGACTGGGTTATTTATGTAGGAAAGAGATTTAATTGACTCACAGTTCTGTGTGACTTGGGAAGCATCCAGAAACTTACAATCATGGCAGAAGGGGAAGCAAGCATGTTCTTCCTCACAAGGCAGCAGGAGAGAGAAGTGCCGAGCAAAGGGGGAAAAGTCCCTTATAAAACCATCAGATCTTATGAGAAGTCACTACCACAAGAACAGCATCATAGGAGTAACTGCCCCCATGATTCAATTGCCTCCTACTGGGTCCCTCCCATGACACATGGAGATAATAGTAACTACAAGTCAAGGTGAGATTTGGGTGGGGACACAGACAAAATATGTCATTCCACCCGATTCCTCCAAAATATAATGTTCTCACATTTCAGAACACAGTCATGCCTAACAGTCCTCCAAAGTCTTAACTCATTCCAGCATTAACCCAAAAGTCCAAGTCTAAGGTATCATCTGAGACAATGTAAGTCCTTTCCATCTATGAACCTACAAAATCAAAAGCAAGTTAGTTACTTCTCAGATACAATGGGGATACAAGCATTGGGAAAATACATCCATTCCAAAAGGGAGAAATTGGCCAAAATGGAGGGCTATAGGATGTACACAAGTCTGAAATCCAACAGGGCAGTTGCCAAACCTTAAAGTTTCAAAATGATGTCCTTTGACACCATGTGTTACATTCAGGTCATGCTGATGCAAGAGGTGGGCACCTACAGCCTGTGGCAGCTCTGCCTTTGTGGCTTTGCAGGGTGCAACCACCCTCCTGGCTGCTTTTACAACCTGGCATTGAGTGTCTGCAGCCTTTCCAAGTGCATGGTGCAAGCTGTTGGTAGATCTACATTCTGGGGTCTGAAGGTCAGTGGCCATCCTTTCACAGCTCCACTAGGTAGTGCCCCAGCAGGGACTCTGTGTGGGGACTCCAATCCTGTATATCCCTCCCTCACTGCCCTAGCAGAGGTTCTTTATGAGGACTCAACACCTGCAGCAAACTTCTGCCTGGACATCCAGCTGTTTCCATATATTCTTTGAAATCTAGGCAGAGGTTCCCAAACTTCAATTCTTGACTTTTTTGCACCCCCAGGCTCAACACTTCATGTAAGCCCCACCAAGGCTTGGGGTTTGTACCTTGTGAAATAATAGCCTGAGCTGTACCTTGGCCCCTTTTAACTATGGCTGAAGCTGAAGCAGCTGAGACTCAGGGCACCATGTCCCAAGGTTGCACAGAGCAGGGGGGCCCTGGGCCCAGCACATGAAACCATATTTCCCTCCTAGGCCTCTGGACCTGTGATGAGAGGGCTGCTGTGAAGGTCTCTGACATGCCCTGAAGACATTTTCCCCATTGTCTTGGTGATTAACATTTGGTTTCTCATTACTTATACATATTTCTATAGCCAGCTTGAATTTCTCCCCAGAAAATAGGTTTTTCTTTTCTATCACATCACCAGGCTGCAAACTTTCTAAACTTTTATGCTCTGATTCCTCTTGAATGTTTTACCACTTAGAAATTTCTTCCACCAGATATCTTAAACTATGTCTCTCAAGTTCAAAGTTCCACAAATTTCTAGGGCAGAGGCAAAATGTCATCAGTCTCTTTGCTAAACCATAGCAAAAATCACCATTATTCCAGTTCCCAAGTTTCTCGTCTCTATCTATATTAGTCCATTTTCATGCTGCTGATAAATATATACCTGAGACTGGGTAATTTATAAATAAAAAGAAGTTTAATGAATTCACAGATCCATGTGGCTGGGGAGGACTCACAATCATGGTGGAAGGCAAAAGGCATATCTTACATGGTGGCAGACAAGACAGAAGTGAGAGCCAAGTGAAAGGAGCTTGTCCTTATAAAACCATCAGATCTCATGAGACTGATTGACTATTATGAGAACAGTATGGGGGAAACCAGCCCCATGATTCAATTATCTTTGACTGGGTCCCTCCAACAACACATAGGAATTATGGGAGCCACAATTCAAGATAAGATTTGGGTGGGGACAGAGCCAACCCATATCACCCTCTGAGACCACCCATCCTGGACTTCATTACTGATATCACTATCAACATTTTGGTCAAAGCCACTCAGTGAATCTCTAGAAAGTTCCAACCTTTCCCTTATCTTCTTGTCTTCTGAGTCCTGCAAGTCTATGGAAAGTTACAACCTTCCCCACATCTTCCTGTCTTCTTCTGAGCCCTCCAAACTCTTTCAATCTCTGCCTGTTACCCAGTTACAATGTCACTTCCATATTTTCAGGCATCTTTACAGCAACACTCCACTCTCTGCAGTACCAGTTTACTTTAGTAGTCCATTCTCACACTGCTATAAAGAACTGCCCATGACTGGGTAATTTATAAAGAAAAGAGATTTAATTGACTCATAGTTCCACATGGCTGGAGAGGCCTCAGGAAACTCACAATCATGGCAGAAGGGGAAACAACACATCCTTCCTCACATGACAGCAGGAGAGAAAAGTACCAAGCAAAGGGGGAAAAGCCCCTTATAAAACCATAAAATCTCATGAAAACTCACTAGCATAAGAACAGCAGCATAGGAGTAACCACCCCCATGAATCAATTACCTCCCGCCAGGTCTTTCCTATGACACATGAGGATTATAGAAACTACAATTCAAGATAAGATTTGGGTGGGGACACAGCCACACCATATAAAACAGATACCATTACTTTTATTTCTGTACATTCTTTTTTTTCCAGCTAAATTTAGACATTTTATTTTATGTTTCCTTCTTTTTTTTTTATTTTACTTTATGTTCTGTGATACATGTGCATATTATGCAGGGTTATTGCATAGGTACATACATGGCAAGGTGGTTTGCTGCCTCCATTCCCCATCATCTATATTTGGCAATTCTCCCCACATTATCCCTCTTCACCCTCCCCACCCGTCACTGTTCCTCCCCTAGCCCCCACCAACTGACCACAATGTGTGATGCTCCACTCCCTTTGTCCACGTGTTCTCATTGTTCAACACCCACCTATGAGTGAGAACATGCGGTGTTTGATTTTCTGTTCTTGTGTCAGTTTGCTGAGAATGATGGTTTCCAGATTAATCCAAGTCCCCAGAAAGGACATGAATTCATCCTTTTTATGGCCGCATAGTATTCCATGGTGTATATGTGCCACATTTTCTTTATCCATTCCATCATTGATGGGCATTTGGGTTGGTTCCAAGCAAAAACAATGGCAGCAAAAACCAAAATAGACAGGATCTAGTTGAACTTAAAAGCTTCTGCATAGCAAAAGAAACTATCGTTAGAGCGCACCACCAACCAACAGAATGGGAAAAAAACTTTTGCAATCTACCCATCTGACAAAGGGCTAATATCCAGAATCTACAAAGAACTTAAACAAATTTACAAGAAAAAAACAAACAATCCCATCTAAAAGTGGCTGAGGGATATGAATAGACACTTTTCAAAAGAAGACATTTATGCAGCCAACAAATATATGAAAAAAAGCTCATCACTGGTCATTAGAGAAATGCAAATAAAAACTACATTGAGATACCATCTGACACCAGTTAAAATGGTGACCATTAAAAAAATCTGGAGACAACAGATGCTGGAGAGGATGTGGAGAAATAAGAGCACTTTTACACTGTTGGTGGGAGTGTAAATTAGTTCAACCATTGTGGAAGACAGTGTGGCAATTCCTCAAGGATCCAGAAATAGAAATACCATTTGTCCCTGTAATCCTGTTACTGGGTATATACCCAAAGAATTATAAATCATTCTATTATAAAGACACATGTACATGTATGTTCATTGTGGTGCTGTTTATGACAGCAAAGACTTATAGGATTTATCTGTCATTTCAGTCTCCCAGCAGAGGTCAGGCGAGGGGTGGACTATTGAGAAAGGTGGTCTTATGTGCACAGTCTTTCAACCCCTGCATGACCACATAAGAGTGGCTTTGGGTCTGGGAAACTTCCTTATAGAGTGGTAAGGAACCCTAATGGTCTTTTGATGGGCATTTTACCATGTTTGGGGGTGTCTCTCTATATTCTGGTCTTGATGGATACTCCTTTGTTCTACTTAAAGTGTACATGCCATATAACACCTGGCCACTCTCACTGCTACATCTATTCCCAATAGGGACAGAATGGGGTGCTTTACCTGTAGCACAAGAGGACTGTGTGCACACCCCATCTCCCTGTATTGGCTGTGGAACAAACCCACTGCCCATAGGCACTATTAAAACTGATCTTGCTCTATTTCTATGTGAGTAAAGAGTTTTTCCATCTAATACCTGTGTGAGTCGTGTGTCCCTTGGCAAACCATGCAGTGGGTAGATATCTGGGGACTGCTGCTCCTGGTGGTGGGCACTGTTATGCTCTTTTCTATCTTTCACTTAGTGGGACTCCTCCCCTGGAGGTGGTAACTGGTGTCACTTTCTTGACATTAATTTTATGTGCCAACTTGGCTAGCCTAATGTGCCTATTTATTTGGTAAAACACCATCTAGATTTCACTATATAAGTAGTTTTCAGATGTAATTAATATTTAAACTCAAAGCAGACATTGAGTAAGGCAAGTTACCCTCGATAATGTGAGTGGGACTCAATTCATCAGTTAATGATCTTCAAAAAGACAAAAGTTTTCTAAAGGAAAAGGTGTTCTTTTCAAGACTGCAACATAAAAATCCTGCCTGAGTTTCTAGCCCACTGTTTTTTGAATTTTGAACTGAAACCTGCAACATCAACTCTTACCTGAATGTCCAGCCTGCAGGCCTGCCCTCTGGATGTCAGACTTGCCAGCCCCACAGCTGATCCAATTCCTTAAAACAAAACTCTGTCTCTGTCTTTTTCTCTTTTTTTTCTCTCTGTACCTCCTCACTCACACACACTCTTACACACACACATACACACATGCCTGCATACACACATATGCCTCTGGAGAACACTGACTAATAAATATGCCGTAATTATCAAAGAATTTGGGCAACTGCGTCATGGAAAAGGCAAGGATTTTGAGCATTCTCTATGCTGATGAAAATAAAAGATAAACCTGAAATATCTCCAGGAATTAGTTGGACATCTGTAATCCGGAAACTTGAAGGAAGGCAATTCTTATTATAAAGTGATAGAGGTTGGGCATGGGGTTTATGCCTGTAATCCCAGCACTTTGGGAGGCTGAGGAGGGAGGATAGCTTGATGTCAGGAGTTTGAAACCAGCCTGGGCAACATAGTCCCCCCATTTCAGATAAAAATAAAAACTTAAAAATAAATCAACAAAAGTGGTAGAGAACTTGGCCAAATTGTGTTCTAGTGTTTTGTGGAAATTAGAACTTATGATGAACTTGGATATTTAGCTGAGGGAATTTCTAAGCAACGTTTGAAGGTAAAGCCAGTTTCTCCTTGCTGTTGTGGTAAAATGAAAGGAGACAGATAAATGGAAGAAGAAACAACTAAGCCAATTTTTAAAAAGTAGCACTTAATTATTTAGATGGTTCCCATCCTATCCAGGTAGCATGCTGTAGATACAGTGAAGAGGGGGTGGCTGGACAATCATTTGCTAAAGATATTAGGCATGTGACTCATGAATCCAATCAACCATTCTCAGTAGAAGTTAGGAATAGAGATGTAATTATTCAGAAATAATCCATAGAAGACTTTCTCGGACAGTGTGAACCCCTGTAAATTGCACTGGAGGTCAACAAGATTTTTGAGAATTTTATCCAAGTAGAAACACTGCTAGTCTTTAGGCTAGTTGAGAAAAAGAGACAGAGAGAGGATGAAATGAAGGAAGAATAACTTTGCAGAGCCATGAATGTAGAGGCCAGTTAGGCAGCTGCTGCCAACATGGGCCCGAAGAACACAGGCCCAGGGGGTAGAGCTATCTTCTCTTCTCCTTGGCTCCAGAAAGTGGAGGTACCACCCAGGCCTGGCCTGAGGAGGTGGGGCTGCTGCCTTGGTGGGCCTGTAGGATAAGTCCACCACCCCAGTGGGCCCAGAGAACAGAGCATGGTGCCAAAGAGGATAATTCTCAAGCTTCAAAATCTAATGAAATTTGTCATGCTATGTTTCTGATTAGCTTAGAACACAAGATCCCCTTCTTCCTTCTAATTTCTCTCTTCTGGAATGGGAATGTCTATCCTTTACCTGTCACCATTCTATTTTGGAAGGAGATAACTTGTCTGGTTTCCCAGTTTTACAGCTGGAGAGGAACATCTCCCCAACATGATTCATACCTGCAGTCTTACCCATTCCTGATTTAGTTGAGATTTGGATTTCAAGTTGATGCTAGAAGGGGTTAATACTTTTGAGGATGTTGGGTTGGAATGAATGTATTTCTTATATGAGAAGGACATGAACTTTGAGGGGCCTGAGGAAGGAAAGTGGTATTTACTATGGCAACCCTGGAAAACAATGGGCAAGGATGTTTTATTAATTTTTCATTGTTTTATAAGTTTTAATGTAATCTAGTTCGAAATGCTGCCAGAATCAGAAGTCTCTTGTAATTATTTTTATTTTCTATTCAGAATAATAATAAGTAAATAATTGATATTAGAATAAAATCCAGCACCATCGCTAAAATTATAAAACAAGTCCAAGTGAAACACCTAAGCTTACTGTCTCTTTATACAACACATTTATCTTATAGAGACAAGGATTTCTTTCAGGTCACAGAACCATCAAAGTGAAACCTAACATGATAGAATGGCGATGATGATGATGACGACAAAAGTGACAAATACAAGAGTAACATGGGCTCATATTCACTAAATCATGTTTTGAGCATTTTTGGGTTGGGATTTCCATAGTTTATCTATAAGATCAAAAGGCCAGGATGCAAAGAGCCAAACTCACATGTGCTGAATGACAACAAAGTAAGCACTTTTAAACATGGATCACATTCAATCATTCAATAAATGTACATTGACCACTGACCATGTGCTGGACACTAGGGAACATTAATGTCATCAGCAAAATAGCCATGGTTCTTACATGTTTTTAGTCCAGAAGACAGACATTAACAAGTTGTTGGGTCAACAAATATAATATTTTAATTTCTGATCAGCACCGTAAAGGAATAGTACAGAGTGTTATGAGTAAATGCAGAAAAGTGACCTAATTTAGATTCTAAGCAGGTCAGAAATATTTCCCTGAGGAAACCAGGGTTGAGTTTTTAGTGAGTATGGTTTAGTCAGGAAAGGAAAATGCGTGCCAGGCAGAGGGATTTTGTGCAAAATTCCCGATTGGGGAATATCTTGGCATGTTTGATCCAGAATGAAGATTCATGAGGTGAAGCTAAGTTAGACTGGGTTTAGAGACGGACAGGCAGGAACCAGATTGTATAGAATCTTACAGGCCATAGTGTGGAGACAGGACTTCAGCCTAAGCTCCATAGGAATATTTTTAGACTTTTGTGCAAAAAAAGTGACATAATTCAATTTATGTGTGTGTGTTTTAAATCACTGAGTCTAGTGCATGGAGAATGCATTGAAGACCACCAAAAATGTTAACAAAGTTATTACATCAGCCCTGGGAAAAGGCCTGTCTTCAGCTTCTTACAATGATAAACCTGTTTGCACAAATATTTTTTTAACAGCTGAGTGCCTGGCAACAACAGCAGCAAACAAGGAGATGCTGGAAGT
The DNA here is from genome assembly GCF_009761245.1 of Sapajus apella. NCBI lineage: Eukaryota > Metazoa > Chordata > Mammalia > Primates > Cebidae > Sapajus > Sapajus apella. Next base: position 2,483,809 of record NW_022437004.1, on the reverse strand, counting down.
CTAAAATCATGATGTTTCTCCCTTATTTCCTCCAAACCGTATGTGCTTTCAGACTTATTGTTTTAAAATTACCTTTATAAAGGTTTTGCAGCCAGAAATGCAGCATCTTGGGCCAATTCAAGTCTACTTTAAACAACGTTTCCTGGAATATAATTCAGATGGAAACTGAAAGCAACAAAGAACTACTTACATACTAGGCTCAGTTCTAGGAAATCAGTTGCTTTTCTGTTCTAGAAAAACAAAAACATGATTTTTAAAAACATCTAAACTTGCAGCACACTGCATGAAAAATCATGCAAGCATAACTAAATCACTGTTCTGTTAGGTGCTTCTGCTAAAAGAGCTGTTTTAGGTGATCTTTATATATCACATTCTTCCATTGGGGCCACCTGTGTTTCAAGGTCCAGAAAATTTTATGGCATGTATAGCTGCTGCTTAGATGGGAACTTTCCTAGAGTCTTCAAAATGTCTATTCAATTTAAACCCTATGCTTCCGTCCTCATGTGGTACAGTTTTCCACAGAGTTTCCAAAGCCCAGTGTCTGCACTGTTTGCAACTGTCATTGTTCTGGCATGCAGTCTTCTCCTGTCCTGTAGCAAAGTAGCTACTGAGATAACATTCTATAAAAGGCAAAGCTGAGTTTTATTATTGGAGCATTTGACCCCAACATTCTTAGAGCGGGAAATGCTCATCTTTGTAAAACCTCATGACACATCTATTGGAGCAGACAGAGAGAATATAAGGATGAAAGTACTAGAATAAACATAATAACAAATTATACCAGATTGCTTTGTCAGAGAATGTTTACTTCCTCCTAAAAGCAAAGTAGTGAGTAGGAGGAAAGAAGATAGAATGAGGAATAGAAGAGATGGGCAAAGAAATCATAGGAAAAACATGGCTTCCCATATCCATATCTTCAGTAAAATCTATTACACCCATATGTGCTTTTTTGATTGTCTTCTGCTTGGGAGTGTGGCTACAAAAGGTGCTATATCCTGCTTTCTCAGATTAAATAATTACTCCAACCATCATAAGATGAGGTCACCTTCATCATTACTGCAGAAGTCATACAGCAAGGATCAGCAATGGCCCAGCATGTTCTCAGCCCGCCCTTGAGAGCACCCAAATATTACAGGAAAATAAAGAGAAACAGTCCTCAGTTTGCTTTATTTCCTTTGGGAGGGTATGTAATTTGAGATGGTATTCTTGAGGTAGAAAATATGTTTTGTTTCAGTAGGTGACTGCTATGGTTTGGATGTGGTTTCTCTCCATCAAAACGCATGTTAAAATTTGATCCCCATTTTGGTAGTGTTTGGAAGTGAGGCTAGGGGGAGGTATTTAGGTCATGGGGGCGGATCCTTCATAAATAGATTAGTGACCTCCCATTGGGGCCAGTAGATTTTCATTCTTGAAGGAGTGGATTAGTTCCCAAGGACACAGGTTGTTAATAAGAGTCTGGCTTCCTTGATGCTTCTCTCTTGCTTTCTCCCTCCCTCTGTGATCTCTTTGCACATACTCACCCCTCCTTCTTCTTTCTTCCATGAATGGAATTAACATGAGGCTCTCACTAGATACATCTTTCCAATCCTGGCCTTTCCAGACACCAGAATCCTTAGCCAAATAAACATCTCTCTATTGTTTGTTAATAAAACAGGTATTTTGCTACAGCAACACAAACAGACTAAGACAGTGGCTACATCTTAGTCACTAAGGCTGCGAAAGCCTCACAGTCATGGCAGAAGGCAAGGAGGAGCAAGCCACATCTTATGTGGATGGTAGCAGGCAAAGAGAGAGCTTGTGCAGAGAAACTCCCGTTTTTAAACCCCTCAGATCTTGTGAGACCCATTCAACTATCATGAGAATAGCACGGGAAAGACCTACCCCTACGATTCAGTTATCTTCCACCAGGGTCCCTCCCACAACATGTGGGAATTCAAGATGAGATTTGGGTGGGGGACACAGCCAAACCATATAATTCCACCTCTGGCCCCTCCCAAATCTCATGTCCTCACATTCAACACCAGTTACGCCTCCCCAGTAATCCCCACAAAGTCTTAACTCATTCCAGCATTAACTCAAAATCCATAGTCCAAAGTCTCATCTAAGACAAAGCAAGTCCCTTCTACCTATGACCCTGTAAAATCCAAAGCAAATTAGTTACTTCCTAGATAACATGGGGGTGCAGGCATTGGGTAAATACAACCATAACAAGTGGGAGAAATTGGCCAAAACAAAGGGGCTACAGGCCCCATACAAGTCCAAAATCCAGCAGGGCAATCAAATCTTAAATTTCCAAAATGATAACCTTTGACTCACATCCAGGTCATGCTGATGAAAGAAGTGGGTTTCCATGGTCTTGGGCAACTCTACCCCTGTGGCTTTGCAGAGTACAGCCTCCCTGCCAGCTGCCTTCATGGGCTGGCATTGAGTATCTGAAGCTTTTCCAGGCATATGATGCAAGCTGTCAGTGTATCTACCATTCTGGGGGCTGGAGGATGGTGGCCCTCTTCTTACAGCTCCACTAGGTAGTGCCCTAGTAGGGACTCTGTGTGGGGGCTCCGACCCCAGATTTCCATTCCACATTGCCCTAGCAGGGGTTCTCCATGAAAGCCCCACCCTTGCAGCAAACTTCTGCCTGGACATCCAGGCATTTCTTTATATCCTCTGAAATCTAGGCAAAGGTTCCCAAAACCCAATTCTTGACCTCTGTGCACTGACAGGCTCAACAGTACACAGAAGCAGCCAAGGCTTAAGGCTTGCATCCTCTGAAGCCACAGCCCAAGCTCCACATTGGCCCCTTTCAGCTATAGCTGGAGCAGCTGGGAGGCAGGGCACCAAGTCCCTAGGCTACACACAGCATGGGCACCCCAGGCCTGGCCCAGGAACCCACTTTTTCCTCCTAGACCTCAGGGTCTGTGATGGGAGGGGCTTCCGTGAAGACCTCTGGCATGCCCTGGAGACATTTTCCCCACTGTCTTAGGGATTAACATTCAGCTCCACATTATTTATGCAAATTTATGCAGCTGGCTTAAATTTCTCCTCAGAATATGGGATTTTCTTTTCTATCATATTGTCAGGCTGCAAACTTTTTCTGAACTTTTATGCTCTTCATCCCCTGTAAAATTGAATGTCTTTAGTAGCACCCAAGTCACCTCTTGAATACTTTGCTACTTAGAAATTTCTTCCACCAGGTACCCTAAATCTTCTCTCTCAAGTCCAAAGTTCCACAAATCTCTAGGGCAGGAGCAAAATGCCACCCATCTCTTTGCTAAAACATAACCAGAATCACCTTTGCTCCAGTTCCCAACAAGATCCTCATCGCCATCTGAGACCACCTCAGCATGGATTTCATCGTCCATATTGCCATCAGCATTTTGAGCAAAGCCATTCAACAAGTTGCTATGAAGTTCCAAACTTGGTACAGCAATCATAGCATTGTGTTCAGAGAAGAATTCATGGTCAGGGCTCCAGTCCTTCAGAGATGGGCTAGCATGAAACTAACCAAACTAGGGCCAAGTACAAATATGTGGTGAGAAGCCGAGATGCCATTACCAGTATATGGACTCAGAAATGGGGAACATGGAAGCCAAGTCATAAGATGTGGCTACTCACTGGGTTATAGGAGTTCAGGAATGAGGTAGGAGTCAACTTGTCGATCTTTCAGAACTATAGTGTGTTGGCCTTCAGAGGCTGAAGTGTTGTCTACAAGTCACAGTGTACTTTGAGAACAGATGGTGGCCTGAGAAGGAGATTGGGGCCAACTGATCCAGCTAGAGAAAGTTCAGTTGTGGAAGGGAACACAGTGAATCAGCAGAGCAGGGCTTCTCAGTGAGACCACCTTCTTCAATATCCCTTTTTGCAGACAAGGAAACTTAAACACTAAATAGACATTTTCTAAGAAAAAAAATATTTTTAGCATTTGTAACATATTTCCAAACACATTATCAGGATTTACTTAGGTTTTATCATACTTTTACTGCCATCAATAGTGATCATATGTTTTTGTATTTCTCTGTCAAGAGTGTCATATATCATAAGCTTTGTGAGTTCTTCATTATTAGGAAAAGTCTTTATTTTGCATGTATCTACAAATGGCAATTTTTCTTTATGTAAAATTCAGCCAGGTGTGGTGGCTCATGCTTGTAATCACAGCACTTTGGGAGGTCAAGTGGGCAGATCACCTGAACTCGGGAGTTTGAGACCAACGTGGTCAACATGGCAAAACCCTGTCTCTACCAAAAATACAAAAATTATCCAGGCATGGTGCTGTGCACCTGTAATCCCAGCTACTAGGGAGGCTGAGGCAGGAGAATTGCTTGAACCTGGGAGGCAGCGGCTGCGGTGAGCCGAGATAGCACCACTGCACACCAGCCTGGGTGACAGAGCAAGGCTCCATCTCAAAATAATAATAATAAAATACAATAACTTTCTACATCACCAGATCATTTCTATAACATTGTTTTCTATAGTGTTAGGGATGAGAAGTTTGATACTCCTTACACTATAAGTAAATAGTAGTCCACTGAAAAACTATTAATTATTTTTGGACTTTGAAGCTGTACCAAGATAGATATAAATATTAATCTTTTAAGATAATGTTCTTATAGTATTCTTTAATTATTTTTTAGAATCCATTTGCTTCTATTCCTCCATCTGGAACTCCTATAAGGCAGATAATGCACCTGCTGGATTTATTCTCTGTGTGTTTTCTTTCGTGGTGTGTCTATATTCATTTGCTATGCTTTTGAGGAGAATTTCTTGATCTCATTTTCTTAACGTTAATCAGTTTTGAGCAGCTTGGTTTAGGTGCATGCCATTGTACCAGTGAACTGTGGTCAGTAGGGAGATGATCTGTTAGAGTTAGTAACTGAATTAAGTCTCCATCTTGACTTTGTGTTGTATTTTACAAATATTGAATAGCCCACAGGTTGTTAATTCATTTAAACAGTATTTATTAAGTATCTGTTTTATGCTGTGTAGCATTTGAAGTGCTAGAGATAATAGTGATGAACCGGGCAGGTACAAAGACCCATCACGTGAAACTTTCTAAAGGAGTTACAGAGGAAATAAATGAATAAATAAATCAGTAAAATACATCAGCTGATGATAAGTGCTATGGAAAGAAGAAGGAAGAAATAAAAATTTGGGTCCGAGGAAGACAGAAGTTTATGAATTTGAGTGTTCATACACAATACTACACACCATTGATGTTTGGAGAAAAGTTTGAAAGAAGAGAGTGAGTGACAGTGTATATCTGAAGGAAGAGCTTTGTAAGTACTACAAATAGCATGTACAACATCTTGGACTGGGAGCATCTTTGTCCTGTGAAGGAATAGCAAGAAGGCAGCAACATGCAGCGGGAGGTGAGGTGCAGAAGAGGTTAGGTTGCCTGGTGGTTGCTGCTACTGCGGTTTCATCACTTGAAAAAGCAAGCGATGCCCTGTGCTCGAAAAGGTTAAAATCAGCTCTAGTTTTGTATCGTGGTCAAGGTAAATTATACTTGCCTGTGCTCTAGTTACATATTGCTACTTATAAATACATCAAAATTTAGTGACTTGAAATAAAAATTATTTTATTGTAGTTATATAATATAGTGTTATACATACAGTGATTTCATTACTGTGTCAGTCAGAAACTTGGGTTAGGCTTGACTGGGTGATGCTTTAGCTCCAAATGGTTCCAGCTGCAGACACTGTGGTGTTTAGTTAACAGATGCACTGATGTGGAGGGGCCAGGATTGCCTCACTTACATGTCTGTGGCCTTGTTGACAATGGTTAGGGGCTTGAGCCCATTTGTGAATGTCAACTAAAGTGCATACCTTTGGTCTTGTCTCTTCAGCATGATAGTCTTAGGGTAATTGGACTTCTTACATGGCAGATTAGGGACCCCAAGGAACATTCTTAGCTTATTATTATCTTTTTCCATGGCTTTTCAGGCAATTAACAAATGTCAGCTGACTCTAACATCCTTATAATTATCAAAGACCCATGCTGTTTAAGTCCCACAGCATAACCCATGCTTCATTTTCCACTTCATCTCATTCCAGTTCACCGGCATGTAGGAAGTTATCACATTTCCACTTATTGTTGCCGGTATAGACTTTATGGGTCTTTGGCCAATTAGTGATCCACTCTAAAATACCAACATGCAGTTTCTAGGAAGTCAGATCAAATACAACCAGCCTATCCACACTAGGCAACAGCTGGGAAAGTCCCATTGTTATCTATCCTAGTCAATTTCATTTTCGGCTTCGGTTTCCTACAGAGAATTTTTTAAAATCCCCCTTTCTGTTAGTTCACATTTTGTATTCAGATAGTCTACTTTCTAGAGCAGGAAAAAAGGGGTGTGAAGTTGTTTGCCAGTATCTCCATTACCACCTTTCTTTTTCTGTGTTCTCCCAAATTCAGAACCTGAGAGAAAGGCCTGACTAAAAAGAGTTTTCATTAGAAAAATGATCCTAAAAGAAAATATAAAGGAACAGGATAGAGGATCACGGAAGTAAAACAAGGAAGGAGGATAGACCAACAAAATAATGTTATTGATTTGGTCACCACTGGGGGTGACTGCTATTCCATTTCACCACAGATTTCTAAAACATGTTATGAGAGGCACATCAGAATGGAACACACAGAAAACAAAAAGGAAAAGCATTTCCTCATTGGCTCCTGTTATGCATAATAACTTTCTCACAATTCTGTGTTGTATATGAAAAGGTGTTGCACGAGTTCTTGCTGGCATGCTAATTGCAGAAGCATCAAAAATATAAAGCCAGTGATGCCTGTGCAAAGCTGCTGAAATGATGATATCAACAGAGGATGTAAGAAGATATGAGGCCAATGGAATTTTCAAATTTTTACAAGTGGTTTTCAATACACCTGAGAACCTAACACCGGGCATAAAATTATCTGACTGTTCTAATTTCAGTGTTTGGGCTTTCCTATTTTTTTGTCTGAAAATATCTTTATTTTTAGTTTTAATACTAATTAATTTTTACAATAGTTAGAATTTTAGTTGGTTTTTTTGTTTGTTTTTATTTATTAAATGCTATTTGTATAGAGTTAGGAGTACAAATGCAGGTTTCTTACATGCCTATATTGTGTAGTGATGGAATCTTGGCTCTTAAAGTATCCATCACCTATATAGTGAACATTGTACCCAATAGGTAATTTTTCCACCCTCGTCCACTTCTACCCACCTATCTTCTATAGTTTCCAATGTCTATTATTTATAGAAACCAAATTGAAATATATTGCCACTGCAGCTAGGGATGGCCCCCAAAGATATCGTTGTGAAGTGTTCTCTCTGGACAGATTTTAAATCGTTAACAGGTAAGAAAATTGGTGCAAAGGAAAAGGTGGCCTGAAGTAAGGCTATATACAGAATCTTGAGCAGTGGAGACTGCTTTATGTAGTTGGCCTTGGCTTAGAAGGGGCACAACTGTAGGATCAGATATTAAGAGGTTTATAGGTAAATCTCTAGGCGTGGGTGTTTAAAGTGTGCGGATCTTTATGTCTTAAGTCAATGTCAACCAGAGAATACAGGTTTTAAAGAGACACTGAACAACCAGGTGGCTAAAATTACTCATCCAGTAGATTTGAGCCAGCCTTTATCCTCAGTTACCCAGTGTTTGCACAGAATAGATATGGTGGCAGGGATGAAATCTTTGCATGGACTCATCAACCTAGGCTCCCTTTCACCAAGGCAGTATCAGTACATGTTAAATATTGTATTGGTCCAAAGATAACAAAAATTGACATTGAGCCTTCAGTATGTTACCACCCTTCAAGAAGACCAACCAGACCTCTAGATGTCAAGGTAATCACGTCAGTCTTTTTGCACCCTGGAGGAGGCCGTTTTTTGTTTGTTTGTTTGTTTGTTTCTTTGTTTGTTTTAACAGAAGTTGATATAAATTCTGGGTATGGATATTCCCTGTTTAGAGTGGTTTGCCCAGCATCTATTCAAGGACTTGTGATGTCTGTTGAAATGTCATAAAATCCTACTAAACATCAGCCTAGAGAAAGTTTTGAAAGTTTTGACTTTACAATAAAGAGGCACAACAGTGCAAATGTAACCATGGAATCCACTAGTCCTTATACATTATTGAAAAGCTGCCAGCCTAACAGAAATTGGAATGGTCAGTAGAGATGAAGCTAAGATACACTGTGGGGTTGGGGATTGCCACTCAGTAGGCAGCATGTAATTGGGTAACTAAAGGATATTCTATGCTAGCTAGAATATATGAGCCTGGGAACCAAAACTGAGTTAAAGTAGGAGTATTCTCCATTGAATCACTTGTGAATTTGTGATCCATTGTCTAGTCTGCTGGACTAGAGGGTCAGTTTTCAGGGTGATGTTAAGCAGTTTTTCTACCAGTGATCATAATAAAGTTCTACTAAATCTGAAACTACAGCTGCCACCTGGCCATTTTATGAATTTCATGTTTGTAGACAAACCAGCAGTCAATGAAAAGGATTTATCTAGTGGCAAGCTTATGTTTTCTGTGAGGAAATAGTATGTAATGGAAGCAGGGAAGAGTATGGCTGGCACTCAAAGGATTCTCTGGGATACTCTTGGTGCTCCCATGGCCTGTTAAGATGTATTGACAGTGACCGAGCCTTATTGAAGCAAAGAAATAGGTTTTCTTGTTTCTCAAGAATGAAGAATTGTGTCTCTCTACTGAGAAGCCAACCTAGACAAGCAGAACTGCTGGTCGAGTATAAGCAAAACCTAGAATGGGTAATAGAGGGGAAGATCTTGAATATCAATTATGATCATAAAATCAGTTGTAGCAGGGAGGACCACAGCTTAAACTTTCCAATTGTGTATATATTAAAAGAAAAACAAAAATAAAAAAAACCTAATGAACAGCCACAAAACTGAAAAAACCATTAAGGAAAGCTTGAACTTTGCATAAAATAGAGGTAATATGGATGAGACTCCCATAGCATCTGTGAAGGCCATCTCCCCTCGTCACTCACCCTTGCACATTCCAATGGCATCTCACTGCAAACATCAGAGATCTTTCATCTAAGGATTTTCTCTCAGCCCACACATGAGCCAAGTCAGGAGTACAAGGGAGTTATGCTTTCAGGACCAGTCCCTACCCAGAAGTGAAAGGAAGTTGGAAGAAATGTACCCCAGGTTTCTAACCCATCCAAGAGGGAAATTGGAGGCAGGTTTTACATTGTTTCCTGGAGTCACCTGAGGAGATCTGAGCTCCTGTTCTCACAGCAAAACCTGCTAGATATGTTCCCAGTCACTGGTTTTGTTCCATTCCAGTTTTCACTTTCCTACTGACCTATCTGGTTTCTTATGAGCACCTTCCAAATAAATATCCCTTGCTCACAAATCCTTGTCTAGGCACTAAGCCTCCAAAAGTACAGCCGAACAGCCACTCTGTTCATTGTAAATTAAAGATAGAGAAAACTGTCTTGTAGGATTGAAATCAGGATAATATGAGATATTTAGTGTCCAGATCTTAGAATCTATTTATTAAAAAGCAACAATGATTATGATCATGATTATTCACTCAGCAAACACAAAAGTCTATAATAAAGTGCTCAGGTTTCAACCTTAAGATCCATTTATTAGTAGCTCTGTGATTTTGGGCAAGTTACTAAATGTTTCTGTGTCCCAGCTCTTGTAAAATTGGGAGGAAACATTTGTTGGAAGAATTAAAATAGGGAAATCCACACAAAGTAGTGAAAGCTGTGCAGGGGACATTACAAATGTCTAATAAATAATATCCTTGTTATCATTCACTGTGTACTAAGTGCCAAAAACTTTGCCCTTGCCTGTGAGTTAAAGTTCTTAGCTATTGAACCTACTGTGAAAGCAATAAACTTAGTCCTGTGTGAGTGGACCTAACATTTCACAACATTAGACTTCAAAAATCATAAGAGCTTTATCCCTGACCTACTGCCAAACTGGCGATTAACGTCAACATATTTCAAGCTAGCTTTGAAATACCACATACTTTGAACAATTGTGAAAGATCTCAAAGTTCTGTTTAGTAACAACATGCAGCTTCTAGAAAGTCCGGTCAAATACACCCAGCCTATCCACACTAGGCAACAGTGGGGAAATTCCCATTGTTACCCAGCTTAGTCACTTAATTTCACTTTCGGTTTCTGTTTCCTATGGAGAATTTTGAAAAATCCCCTTGTCTGTTAGTTCATATTTTGTATTCATATCGTCTGCTTTCTAGAGCAGGAAAAAAGGGGTGGCGAGAAAAAAAGTCCCCAGGACTGAGTGAGGAAAAAGTACATGAGAAATCACCAAAGCTAAAGCAAGGGACGAGAGTTCGAACTCTTAGCAAGTTCTCATAGAAGCAGCTTTCTTACTAGCTCTAAAAGACCTCTTCTTCCGATTTTACAATCAAGGTAAGATTGGGGCAAGGGAGGAAGAGATTTGCAAGGTTCGGTTGATTTTAAAAACATTCTACAAAGGCTAGGATGCAGCTTAAGCTGATGTGGTATATTAGACCTCAGTAAAAACTAAGCAAAATTAATTACCAGCTGTGCTTGCCTCCTTTTGAATTAGACACCAATGTGTGTGATGATTAAACTAAGAGTTTGAAATGCCTTCAAAATATTTTTCTTCCTTTGCAATTTTATGACTTATTGAAGATTATAATTTCCACTTAAGTTACCTTTGTCCTTCATAAAATCCGATTCAGCTGGTTTGAACTGCAGCTTGAAAGTGTCGAGAACTATGATTGTCATTATATTCATGAGAAAGAACAATGGATAAGATGCAAATGTAAATAGCTTACTAACATTGTTAAGGACAAAAAAAAGTGTTGAATCCCAGAGAGACGTTTCATGAAAACAGCAGTATATTTTTAGTCATAGTCTTTTACTTTGTTCTACCTTTAGAAATAGCCCTGACTGAGGTTGCTTATCAGTTTAAGGAGATTTGGGGCTGAGACTATAGGGTCCTCTAAATATACAATCATGTCGTCTGTAGAGACAATTTGACTTTCTCCTTTCCTAATTGAATACCCTTTATTTCTTTTCCTTGCCTGATTGCTCTGGCTAGAACTTCCAATACTATATTGAATAGGAGTGGTGAGAGAGGGCATCCTTGTCTAGTGCCGGATTTCAAAGGGAATGCTTTCAGTTTTTGCCCATTCAGTATGATATTGGCTGTGGGTTTGTCGTAAATAGCTTTGATTATTTTGAGATACGTTCCATCCATACCTAGTTTATTGAGAGTTTTTAGCATAAAGGGCTGTTGAATTTTGTCGAAGGCTTTCTCTACATCTATTGAGATAATCATGTGTTTTTTGTCTTTGGTTCTGTTTATGTGGTGAATTACATTTATAGACTTGTGTATGTTGAACCAGCCTTGCATCCCCAGGATGAAGCCTACTTGATCATGATGGATAAGCTTTTTGATGTGCTGTTGCAATCAGTTTGCCAATGTTTTATTTTTGCATCTATGTTCATCATGGATATTGGCCTGAAGTTTTCTTTTCTTATTGAGTCTCTGCTGGGATTTGATATCAGGATGATGTTGGTCTCATAAAATGATTTGGGGAAGATTCCCTCTTTTTGGATTGTTTGGAATAGTTTCAGAAGGAGTGGTACCAGCTTCTCTTTGTATGTCTGATAGAATTCGGCTGTGAACCCATATGGACCTGGGCTTTTTTGGTTGGTGGGCTATTAATTGCTGCCTCAACTTCAGCCCTTGTTATTGGTCTATTCAGGTTTTCAACTACTTCCTGGTTTAGGCTTGGGAGGGTGCAAGTTTCCAGGAATTTATCCATTTCTTCCAGGTTTAGTGGTTTGTGTGCATAGAGTTGCTTGCAGTAATCTCTGATAGTGGTTTGTATTTTCGTGGAATCTGTGGTGATACCCCCTTTATCATTTTTTATTGCATCTATTTGATTATTCTCTCTTTTCTTTTTTATTAATCTGGCTAGTGGTCTATTTTGTTGATCTTTTCAAAAAACCAGCTCCTGGATTTATTGATTTTTTGAAGGTTTTTTTGTGTATGTCCTTCAGTTCTGTTCTGATCTTCGGTATTTCTTGTCTTCTGCTGGCTTTTGAGTTTTTTTTTATCTTGCTCCTCCAGCTCTTTCAATTTTGACGATAGGGTGTTGACTTTGTATCTTTCCTTGCTTCTCATGTGGGCATTTATTGCTATAAATTTTCCTCCAGACACTGTTTTAAATGTGTCCCAGAGATTCTGGTATGTTGTGTCTTTGTTCTCGTTGGTTTCGAAGAACATCTTTATTTCTGCCTTCATTTCATTGTTTATCCAGTCAACATTCAAGAACCAGTTGTTCAGTTTCCGTGAAGTTGTGTGGTTCTCAGTTAGTTTCTTAATCCCGAGTTCTAATTTGATTGCACTGTGGTCTGAGAGACTGTTTGTTATGATTTCCATTCTATTGAATTTTACGAGGAGTGATTTGCTTCCAATTATGTGCTCAATTTTAGAGTAGGTGTGATGTGGTGCTGATAAGAACGTATATTCTGTGGATTTGGGGTGGAAAGTTCTGTAAATGTCTATTAGGTTTTCTTGGTCCAGGTCTGAGTTCAAGTCCTGGATATCCCTGTTAATTTTCTGTCTTGTTGATCTGTCTAATATTGACAGTGGAGTGTTAAAGTCTCCCACTATTATTGTGTGGAAATCTAAGTCTCTTTGTAGGTCATTAAGAACTTGCTTTATGCATCTGGGTGCTCCTGTATTGGGTGTGTATATATTTAGGATAGTTAGCTCTTCTTGTTGCATTGATCCTTTTACCATTATGTAATGCCCTTCTTTGTCTCTTTTGATCTTTGTTGGTTTAGAGTTTATTTTATCGGAGACTAGGATTGCAGCTCCTGCTGTTTTTTGCTCTCCATTTGCTTGGTAAATCTTCCTCCATCCATTTATTTTGAGCCTGTTGTATCCTTGCATGTGAGATGGGTTTCCTGGATATAGCACACCAATGAGTTTTGACATTTTACCCAATTTGCCAGTCTGTGTCTTTTGACTGGGGCATTTAGCCCATTTAAATTTAAGGTTAATATTGTTATGTGTGAATTTGATCCTGCCATTTTGATGCTAGCTGGTTGTTTTGCCCATTAGTTGATGCAGTTTCTTCTTGTGTCAATGCTCTTTACCATAAAATCAATATACAAAAATCACAAGCATTCCTATACACCAATAACAGACTTAAAGAGAGCCAAATCAAGAACAAACTGCCATTCACAATTGCTACAAAGAGAATAAAATACCTAAGAATACAACTAACAAAGGATGAAAAGGACCTCTTCAAGGAGAACTACAAATCACTGCTCAACGAAATAAGAGAGGACACAAACAGATGGAAAAACATCCCATGCTCATGGTTAGGAAGAATCAATATTGTGAAAATGGCCATACTGCCCAAAGTAATTTATAGATTCAACACTATCCCCATCAAGCTACCAATTACCTTCTTCACAGAACTGGAAAAAACCACTTTAAACTTCATATGGAACCAAAAGAGAGCCTGCTTAGCCAAGTCACTGTTGGTGGGAGTGTAAATTAGTTCAACCATTGCGGAACACAGTGTGGCGATTCCTCAAGGACCTAGAAATAGAAATTCCATTTGACCCAGCAATCCCATTACTGGGTATACATCCAAAGGATTATAAATTGTTCTGTTATAAGAACACATGCACATGTATGTTCATTGCAGCACTGTTTACAATAGCAAAGACTTGGAACTAACCCAAATGTCCATTGATGATAGACTGGACAGGGAAAATGTGGCACATATACTCCATGGAATACTATGCAGCCATAAAAAATGATGAGCTCATGCCCTTTGTAGGGACCTGGATGAATCTGGAAACCATCATTCTCAGCAAACTGACACAGGAACAGAGAATCAAGCACCCCATGTTCTCACTGATAGGTGGGTGTTGAACAATGAGAACACATGGACATAGTGAGGGGAGCATCACACACTGAGGTCTGTCGGAGGGGACTAGGAGAGGGACAGTGGGGGGTAGGGAGTTGGGGAGGGATAACATGCGGAGAAATGCCAGATATAGGTGAGGGGGATGGAGGCAGCAAACCACATTGCCACATGTTTACCTATGCAAAATCCTGCATGTTCTTTACATGTACCTCAGAACCTAAAATGCAATAAAATATATATTTAAAAAAAAAACTGGCAACATAAGAAGACCCATCTCTGAAAATAAAAAATTAGCCAGGTGTGCTGGCACACACCTGTGGTCCTAGCTACTCGGGAGGCTGAGGCAAGAGGATTGCTTGAGCCCAGGAGGCTAAGGATGCAGTGAGCTGTGATCACACCACTGCACTCTAGACTTAGTAATAAAGAAAGACAATGTGTTAAATATTCTTGTGCCCCATAATGAAGTATGACAGTGGCAAAAGAATAGATGAACAGGGCCGGGCAAGGTGGCTCACACCTGTAATCCCAGCACTTTGGGAGGCCAAGGCAGGTGGATCACAAAGTCAAGAGATCGACACCATCCTGGCTAACGTGGCGAAACCCTGTCTCTACTAAAAATACAAAATTAGCCAAGCATGGTGATGGGCACCTGTAATCCCAGCTACTCGGGAGGTTGAGGCAGGAGAAGAAAAAACAAATAAATAGCCCTGACTATTCTGTATGATTCATGCAGCACTGTTCACAATAGCAAAGATTTGGAACCAACCCAAATGCCCATCAATGATAGATTGGATAAAGAAAATATGGCACATATACCACATGGAATACTATGTAGTCATAAAAAAAATGAGTGCATGTCCTTTGCAGGGACATGGATAAAGCTGGAAATCATTTTCAGCAAACTAACACAGAAATAGAAAACCAGACACCACATGTTGTCACTCATAAGTGGGAGTCGAACAATGAGAAAACATGGACACAGGGAGGGGAACATCACACACCAGGGCCTGTCAGGGGCTGGGGGTTTGGGGAGGGATAGCATTAGGAGAAATACTTAATGCAGATGACAGGTTGACGGATGCAGCAAACCACCATGGCACGTGTATACCTATCTAACAAACCTACACGTTCTGCACATGTATCCCAGAACCTGGAATATAATAATAAAAATAAGTAAAATAAAATAATACTTTAGTAAAAAAAAGAAAAAAAAGAGGAAAGAAATAGCCCCGACTTAATTCATGTTGGCTTCTTGGCATCTACTCACTTAACTAGCCCCTTTTGTGTTGGGTTCTGTTTCTACTACTCTCTTGCCTTTACAACTATAAATCACCTAATTTAACAGTTGCCCAACTGGACCCTTCAATACTGTCTGGCAACTTTGTTCACTCCTTGAAATTCTCTCCTTTGAATTTTTTACCATGACACATACTTCAAGCATTTTGTACTTGTTTGATTTCCATTTATATCCTTAGTAAGAGCTTTTTCCTTTTCATCCAAATTCAAACCAAAAGCTATGCAAAATAAGCAAAAGCCAGCAACAACCACTACATATACATATGCAGGCACAAACCCCAAACTATAACTGTATGGTTGAAAACAGATGTTTTCTTTCAGAAATCCTTTCAGAAATCTTTCAGAAATCCGCCACCACTTCTGAGCATTTTCTCTTATTATTTTTTGGCAGTTTCCTTCTTTGCACTTTTAAAAATCTCCTGCAGCTCTATCTCTCTCTCTCATAAGCCAGCAGTTATTACTGATGTTAATAAATAGTTGTTTATTTACTTTTACTGTTTTAGAAAACAAGCTAAGAGTTGAGTAAAATGCCAGAGAGATACAGATAGCCAGTTGTAGGGCTGGGGTCGGAAATCAAGTCCTATTTACTGAAAGGGCAAAATGTGCATTTTGTGCATGTATACTGAACCATTCTTGCATTGTTTTTATTTGCAAAAGGTTATAGGACTCAAACAGGGAGAATGCATCCCAGAGCACTCATCGCAGGCTAAGTTCTGAATAACAGAGCAACAGTTATGTTTGTGGCTTGAACACATTAAATCTGCAATAATGTTTTAGAAATTTGGCTTTACTAAAAGCATTAAAGGTGCTATCCAGAAAACATTAGGGTACAGCATGTAAAATACTATTATTAATATAGATATACAGTGCTATCATCATTCGTAAGGAAGTCTGAACACTCAAATTTATTCCCTTTCCCACTAGTGACAACATCCCAAAGCATAAGATCTTGTAAGTTCTCAATGTCTGCTTACAGATCTGGCTTATGTATCTTCTGTTTTTCTAGCTAATTGCTGTAGATCGTCACTGCAAGGTGCCCATAACTTTCTAGTGTAAAAATTATTCTGGCCTCTGCTGCATGCAAATCAGGCAACCAGAATTCTACAAATATAAGGTACTAATGGTGCACTGAAAGTGGATTAGAATGAGGAAATAGTCGGCATTTGAGTCTAAATTCATTGCAGAATTGCCTCTTTCTGGATCAGGCTAGCACTCGGCATTTTCTGACTCCCATGTCCTAGTGCTACACCATTTGCAAATGGATCTCCTATTATCTGCTGCCAAGCAGTTTCTGTTTTAATGTTTGCGTCAACATCATGATTTCCAGGGCATTACCTATGAGGAAGCAGGGAGAATGGGCCTTTATAATTGAACAATGACAGTTTTTACAATCTGCCAGTAAAGATATGGAGAATCCAGGCCTTTTCATTGTAAGATTTTAGTGAAAGAATGGGTCAAACAGATGGTGAAGTTTTTAGCTTCTTTAGTAAATAAGCACCTTTAAAATGGAAGGAGACTATGATAAGGCTGTTGGGAGCATTTGAGAGCAGGCCTTAAGCCTGGGGTAGCAGGCCTTAAAGAAACTGGCCATAAACAGAATATGTATAGCACTGTGACATACTTGTGATGGCAGTGCTGCATATTGCTAGAGGTTGTTGGTTTACTGGAGCCGGGGGAAGAAAGACCTGACCCTCCCGCCCATATTGCTAGAGGTTGTTGGTTTACTGGAGCCGGGAAAGAAAGACCTGACCCTCCCTTTGGTGGAAGACGGCTGGGGGGCTTCTGAACCATCAACAATAGCATGAGCGACAGGTGCCGTAATGATAAGTTCCAGCTGCAGTAGATAAGTGAGCCAAAGCCTGTTTCTTGCCACTCAAAAATGCTTTGTTCCCTTCGAAGAATGTTTTTGGTTAAATGATGATTATCACTTGCTGTCAATAAATGTGTGGGTCAGACTCTGTTCTGAGGCTCTCAGCTGGGAATGCTGAGGCCCCCCGTCTGTCCCACACCTTTTTGCTCTCTACCTCTCTGTCTGTTTCTTAATTCCTTCAGCACCGCCTGGTTTGGGGTCTCTGCGACAGAGCTGGACTCAGCAAAGGCAAAGTAGAAAAGCACATTTTTATGGCATTTGCTTGTTCTCATATAGCTTAAATTTTTTTTTAACCAGATTCTTCAGGTTATAGGGATTGATGCTCAGAAGTTAGAAAAAAAACAGATTAGGTGTTGTTAAAGGAAGTTGTTTTATTCGTTCAATCATAAAATAATCATTCATTGAAGTTTTGGTTTAATAAAGCACATTAATAACTATTTAAAAATTAAGCATATCTCTAAGAAGCAAACAACTGTGATTTCTTAGATAATGCTGCATAATGACTTGGTATTATTTAATATAATGCAGTTTGACTGGACATAGACCTAACTAAGAAAAAAACGATGTTGACATAAAGTAAAAGGAACAGTGTAATATATAAATAATGTCATAAAAAATTAATATAGGGACCCAGGGCTGTAAAAGCTAAAAAACATAAATAAGCCAAAAACCAGTGGAATAAGAGTTAGATTCAAACTAGTTGGTTAGATACAGGAATGGAGCTTTGTATGCCTATCAAATACTTAAGAACCAGTAGGGTAGCCATAGTAGACCTATAAAAGGCCTAGGACTTATTTTACTGTGGCTGTCTTTGCAATCTCTCTTTATTTTTAAACAATTTCTTTCAGAAACGTAGGCAATGCTGGGGAGTAGTGTGTCCCCAGGTTCAGTAAGTAAAATGACTTTCTTTGCTTATTAAACAAACACTAGAAATTCCAGTCCATCCCACCCGTTCTGTTGCAGGAAAAGTAACATCCTAGACATGGCTCCGGAGATCCACATGTCAGACCCTGTGTGCCTCATTGAGAACTTTAATGAGCATCTGAAGGTTAATCAGGAAGCTTTGGAGATCCTGTCTGCCATTACGCAGCCTGTGGTGGTCGTGGCGATCGTGGGCCTCTATCGCACTGGCAAATCCTACCTGTTGAACAAGCTGTCTGGGAAGAACAAGGGTGAGTGGCACCAGAAAAGCTCTGCCAAGCCCTTCTGTCCGTTCACACAGTCACCACCCAGTACAGGGAAGTGAGGAGAGAAAGTAAGACATGAGGATGAATATTAAAAACCAATATTTAGGCCACAGCTGGTCTTTTTAGCTTCTGAAAGATGAAGGGCAGTTCTCTGTTCCTGACAAATCATTTCTTTTTTTTTCGTCATCTTAATTTCTTCCTGTAAAATGTATAATATGTTCTCCTTGTAAGGAGTAAGACATCAATGAATAATTTCCATATACATAATTATAAACTAGCAGCATTCTATAGTGTAATATTTTTTATTTAAATATCAAAGTTCCAACCTATGGTATTTGATATTATTTTTCCATTTCTGTATCATCATTCAAGTCAATACTGGTTGTACTTTCTGCTGTCTCATCTTGCTTTCCTTAAACTCTAGCTGCATGAGCAAGCAAATCCCCAGTTTCCAGTTTCTCTCCTATTACAACCTCTTACTCTCCCCGGCAGGCTTCTCTGTTGCATCTACGGTGCAGTCTCATACCAAGGGAATCTGGATATGGTGTATGCCTCATCCCAACAGGCCAAATCACACATTAGTTCTGCTTGACACTGAGGGCCTGGGAGATGTAGAAAAGGTAAGGAAGAAGGATGCCTTTTTAAACCTCCTAATCTCTGAACAGTCTTTCCACAGGGAGATTTTGGGTTTATTTTTATAAATGTGTAGTTCCACCTGACCAATGTATATCCCCCATTGTTTTCCTTTGTATTTTTAATAGTCAGAGTTTGGAAGCCTGAAGTAAGAAAATACATTTATAAGCCAGAATCAGAACTTTGTTGATGTTGAGCTAGGCAGTTAACTCAAATTCAGAAAGGTGGTACAGATAAAATCACTGTTACAAACCTGATCCTGCGATTATGCTAGTTAATAGTGGGTGCTATTCTTAAATGAACTTGTGTTCCAGTCAAAGCTCTAGCACTTGTAGCTTTCTGACTTTAATAAGAGAAGTAACTCTCTCCAAATGTCCTGTTTTCTCTTTGGTCTTTCTTATTCAACTCATTACTTAAAAACAGTAGGAACATGGGCCTTTCCTAGTTATATGCTGGTAAGTACTTAACAACCAGCTCACTGACAAAAAAACAAAAACAACCATGATCTGTAGCACTTGACTATTTTCTAAATTCTCCCATCATAATTGATTTCAAGCTACCAAAGTGAATTCACTAAACTCAGACTTGGGAAGACACAGCTGGCTGTCATGAGTTGGTATGAGGGGGCTCCAGCACACACCTGGATCTTTCTCTTGAACTTCCATTGTTTTCTTGTGTTTTTTTTTTTCTTTGTTTTTGATTTGTCAAGACTCAAAGATGATAAGTCCCAATTTGAGCCTCAGTTTCCTTACCTACAAAATGGAGATAGTAACTATAAACCCATCTCACAGCATTTTGTTAGAATTTGATAAAATCATTAATGTGAGCTGCATTATTGATACTACTTATTCAATAAAATAGGTATATGTACTGTGTATATAGGCCAATTTTGTTTTACGTGCTGGAAAACCTCTGTTTTAAGTACTCTGATCACCCCACTAACTTTAACTATCCCTTTTGCAAATATTTAACAGTAGCTATAAGAGGAATTGGTGAGTTAATAAGATATTGATCAGTATAAAATTATCAATGTTAACAAGAGAACTATTCTAAGTTAATATTGCTAACAATCTTTGTCTTGTTCCAAAAAAAAAAAAAAAAAGGCTTTATACACCAAGAGCCTATTTTTAAATATTGCTCTTCTGGGAATCCCATAAGACACGACTTAAATTTGGTCTAACTTCTAGGCTGACAACAAGAATGATATCCAAATATTTGCACTGGCACTCTTACTGAGCAGCACTTTTGTATACAATACCATGAACAAAATCGATCAAGGAGCTATAGACCTACTGCAGTATCCTTCTGTGGTACAGGGTGGCATCAAAGTCCGAGAAAACTCTTCTCTTTACCAGATGGGTGTCTGTGAGACCTTGTGAAACACAAAAATTGAAACATGATAAACATTGAAAGTACAAAGAAAGGAGTCCTTATATTTACTGACAAAATGATAATTTGGTTAAGACTCATAGGGAAAATAAAGGTTTGGGTAGACATGGAATTAAGTATGAGTTTGGATACAGTCCTATTTCTGCCAGTTTTCTTTAATTGCATCTCAGCAATGTGACAGAACTGACAGATCTGCTCAAGGCAAGAACCTCACCTGACCTTGACGGGGTTGAAGATGCTGCTGACTCTGAGAGCTTCTTTCCAGATTTAGTGTGGACTCTGAGAGATTTCTGCTTAGACCTGGAAATAGATGGGCAACTCATCACAGCAGATGCATATCTGGAGAATTCACTGAGGCCAAAGCAAGGTAACAGGGACTTCAGTTTTGGAAAGATTTATAAAAAAGTATTCTAAGAAATTACCTCTTTTGTTTAGGTGGTTAAATTTACGGATTTCTATATATGTTCACCTAGCTTGCCTACAAAATAAATAACGAATATTATTAATTTATAATGAACAAGTAGGTTCAATATTAAGTTGCATTATTGCCCGATTCATAGAACAAATTTCTTTTCTTTGTGACTTTCCCTGATTAGTTACCTTTTTTCTTTTTCTTAAGATTTATGAAGATATATTAATCTGGGTGACATCAGGCGAAAGGACATTTATTTGAGGTAAATAAGTGAAAATGAAAGTAAATTCTATGCTAAATAAATCCTATTTTTTATTCTCCAGGTAGTGATCAAAGAGTTCAAAACTTCAATTTGCCCCGTCTGTGTATACAGAAGTTCTTTCCAAAAAAGAAATGCTTTATCTTTGACTTACCTGCTCACCAAAAGAAGCTTGCCCAACTTGAAACACTGCCTGATGATGAGCTAGAGCATGAATTTGTGCAACAAGTGGCAGAGTTCTGTTCCTACATCTTCAGCCATTCTATGACCAAGACTCTTCCAGGTGGCATCAAAGTCAATGGATCTCGTGAGTATAATTTTTAGGATTTTCCTTCAATTTAATGTAAACGATAATGGACACTTTTAGTAAGATTATACTTGCAGTGTCAATAAGAATTGCTACCGTGAAAATCATATGTATCATTTATTAAGTTTCTGTGGGTATCACATATTACTAGTGTGCGTTTTTTGTAGTAATACCTTTAAAGTTATATAAAATAGGAACAAAACATGAAGATAAGATAAAATTAAAGATCTGTTGAACTGGATTAATCCACACAGGCTGGCAGCGTTTGTTCAACAACTATATTGGAGTTTTATTAGGTGTCATAGTCTTTGATAGGCACAAGATGAGCAAGACATACATGTTTACTGTATAAGTGAAACTTCACTGATACAAACTTTAAACAAAGGCCCAAATTGTCTAGAACCCTAAAAGAAATCTAAGCAGACTTCTGAGTCTAGTTTTTCTTAAGAACTCTATGTCTCAGAACTCTGTAAATAATTGCTACATTATAGGAGGAAGTTGAGTGGAAACAAAAGCGAGCAAATGACAAGACATAAAACAGGAAAGTTCAAACAAACATTAAGAGAAATCTGGTTTAAATTGCTTACTTTGTACTTTTTCAGAGAAGGGTAGCTCTCATCATAGCTTAATTATACTAAGTAAAATAGGAAAAGGAATTCTGAAGAGAACAGAAAGCTGAGGAAAGAAAAGGGCAAGATTGAAGGGATAGAAGTCTATAGCATTGTATTCAAGCATATTCAAATGAATATGCTTGACTTTTATATGATCCTCTTCTCATTTCTCCATCAGAGAAGGATGAAATGTGGACAATCACAAACATCTTAAAATTTCCTCTTTTCTTATTTGAACACAGTTTCCTTTCCCAAAGAATGAGAAACTTGGCTTCCTGATCACATAATTTCCCAAATAAACTTATTTGGGCAACTTGACTACTGTCCATAATGCTAAAAAGTTTCAGGCAATGTAACTATTAAATGGACATTCTCAGAAATTACTATATCGATCATATTTTCTTTCTTTGCAAATCATATAAACATTTCTTTCTTCCATGGAGGTCTAAAGAACTTGGTGCTGACCTATGTCAATGGCATCAGCAGTGGGGATCTGCCTTGCATGGAGAACACAGTCCTGGCCTTGGCCCAAATAGAGAACTCAGCCGCAGTGCAAAAGGCCGTTGCTCACTATGACCAGCAGATGGGCCAGAAGGTGCAGCTGCCCACGGAAACTCTCCAGGAGCTGCTGGACCTGCACAGGGACAGTGAGAGGGAGGCCACTGAAGTCTTCATGAAGAACTCTTTCAAGGATGTGGACCAAAGTTTCCAGAAAGAATTGGAGGTGATATTTTTGTTTTTAGTTCATGGGGATTATGGTCAATCGAAGACAAAGTATTGCTACGAATGATAAAATAGAACTTAGTTAAGAAAAGAAATTCATACTAGATTGGAAAACAATAATCAATATATAGCCATGATACCACTTTTATTCCAAAAACAAACGAACATGTAACTACTCTGGACTTTGTAGATTCTGAAGTTTTCACATATGCACACATTTACCATGTTATACCCATGGACTAAATTTTAATTAATTTTCTGCCTTTAAACAATTGCATTTATAAAGTATTAAATTTCCTTTATTAATCAAGCATACAGAATTACCAATTGAATCCACTAAAATATGTTGCATGCAGGATTAATAGAATAAATTGTTATCCTTCCAGCCAACTATTCTATTCTCCTTTATCATTGGAAATCCCAAGTAAAACACTGAAATAATAAAAGAAATGTTGTAGGCTGAATTTAAAATTAAAGCATGAAGCTAGACTTCTGTGGCATGAAGATTACACCTAAAGCAGAAATAACAAGAGATTCAAAACCAAAAGTAAATGTTATTTTTCTGTAGAGTATTATCCTTGGAATTTTTCCAGGTTTGGTGGGAAGGATATAGTCTTGCTTGTATGTGTCTTCCTCTAAGTTTCTAGAAAAAAATATAGATTCTTTTTGAGAATTATTTCCAGAAATACTGAAGTATTGCTAACATCTTTTCCATGGGTTTTTAATTTCTTTGAAGACTCTACTAGATGCAAAGCGGAATGACATTTGTAAACAGAACTTGGAAGCATCCTCAGATCGCTGCTCTGCTTTACTTACGGATATTTTTGGTCCTCTAGAAGAAGCAGTGAAGCAGGGAATTTATTCTAAACCAGGGGGCCATAATCTCTTCATTCAGAAAATGGAAGAGCTGAAGACAAAGTACTATCAGGAGCCTAGGAAAGGAATACAGGTATCCCTGGTTCTACCTATTAATTGTGGAGAATTCCTGAGGGACTTCTTAGAAAAAAACAGTGAGAACAGGAAACACGCCATGTATACAGGCACACAGATGAGGTCTCTCCCTAGCAGTAACCATTTTATTGAGTAAGCATTCATGGAAAAACAATGTGCCTGGTGTTGGTGTTCCTAGCACAGAATTTATACTCTAATGGTAGCAGTGGGATTAAATTGAACCATGACCATAATCACAACTTGTTTTGTGAGCATCAACATTCATTGCAACAAAGAAGCCTTTATGTTCATATTGGTCAGAATCTTAATACTTGAAACTAACTTAAGAAACACCATTGGCTTACACATATTAAAAGCAAAATATTTAAATATTTTAGTTTAGTTTCAAGTATAAATACATACAGGAGTTTAAATAATAATATTCATTTCCTCCTTCCTTTTTTCTGTCTTTTTTGTTTCCTTTTCCTGACTTAATTGGCTTCATTTCCAGGCAGGCTCACCCCACATGACAATAAAGATGACACCAACAGGTCCAAGCTTAACTAGTCCTTACTGCCCTCAGTCTCGGGGAAAGACAGTGTCTTTTTCCCAGCATAAATCAGTCTTTCGAGCACACAAGCATCATCAATTTTCATACGTTTGTGGTGTTTTTCTACCTGTGAACAAGTCCTTTGCGTCTAGTGGACTTACATGCCCTGACCATGGGGTCATGCCCAAACTTGTGACAGGAGAGGGTGTTCCACAAGCTCCTGGAACGAACAAGACCTAAAGATGTTTACGACATTCCTAATCACCATTTCCTGCTTCTAACTGCATGTTTTTTGGGTTACTAGGCTGAAGAAGTTCTACAGAAATATTTAAAGTCCAAGAAGTCTGTGAATGATGCAATATTACAAGCCGACCAGGCTCTCACGGAGAAGGAAAAAAAGATGAAAGGTGAGAAAAAAGTGGAAATGAGGCAAGGCAGAAAAAAAACCTCTACAAATTTTAAATTAATTTAGCCTGGCCCTCATAGGATCTTAAACTAGCGCAAGAATGGCAAAGAGACTTCTTAGCTCCTCAAGCCACATCTGACTGTGGCGTGATCCTGCATTGTGGTTACCTGGAAAGGAAAAACAACCCCTGGGAATTTTCTCCAGGAAGCCGGAACAATCATAAATAAAAGTGGGAGGCAGAAGGAAGGGGCACATTAATCCTAGAGAAGTTGATCTTTTTCTCCTCAGAGGAACAAGTGAAAGCAGAGGCTGCAAAGGCTAACGCAAGAAGGTTGGAGGAAATTCAAAAGTGGAACCAGCAAATGATGCAGAAGCGGGAGAGAGTCCATCAGGAACAAGTGAGACGAATGGAGAGAGAAAAACAAAATTGGCTGGCAGAGCTACAGAGGACGCAGGAACAACGGATGCAGGTATTTATCAACTGTTTCATCTCTCCCCTCCCTGTAATCATGAGGGTATGAAGCAGTGGGAAAGGGAGAGGCAGCATGCTACTGTGGCTCTCAGCAAGGAGTCTGGAGCCAGAATGCCTGCGTATGAACCCAAGCTCCACCTGTTAGTAAGTATATGGTTTAGGCAAGTTATCTATCCCCTCTATGTCTCATTTCCCTCTTATGTAAAATGAAGACAGTGATTATATCTATGTAGGGTTATTTTGATAATGAAATGAGTTAAATATTTGTGTTTAAATGGGGCCTGGTACAGAGTAAGCACTTATGTTGTTAAATAAAAACCAAGGCATTTCTAGGCTGCAGTGATTGGTCTCTCCTATTAACTTGTTAATTGCCCTGGACAATCTTTTGCTTTGGTCATAGATGCTTTCATAATTTGATTTCATGTTATAGTGTCTATGCCCCTGTTTTTGCCTGGATCGTCTCTGTTCTGAAGGCCTTTAATCTGCCAGTTTGTTTCATCTAGTCCTTTAGTTTTATTTACCAATCACTGTCAGTAGTTACCAAACACTCTCCAGTAGTTCTTATTTATCAATTATTGTCATAGACTTTACACGCCTGATCTCATCTAATTCACTCACTGTAAAGCAGAAGTACTGCATCCTCATTTTTCTGATGGGATAAATGGGGTTTCAAAGAGATAATAACTGCCAACATCACACAAGCCTCGTACATTAACAAAACTGCCTTCCAAATGAGTAGAATCTGCAATGTTTTTGCTTCTGCACACCTAGCGTGAAATTCCTGTCAGCACCCCAATGAGACAAATGACATCCTACTTCTCCTTGGCTTGCCAGTCTGTAGGTACTAGTTCTTCAGAAGTTACTCTAAAATATTTCTGATTGCAGCTTCTTCCGAAAGAGCAGTATGAGCAACACGTGGTTATTTCTGTCTTTCCTCTTTTCTCCCACTTCTGCTGCCAAAACTGTGGTGATCTGAACAAATTATCTCATCTAAGGATTAGAAAGCCCACCTGATTCCATGTTATTTAGATACAATGTTTTTGTTTCAACCTCTTCTCTTAGAAATATATCTAGCATTCTCCTACGTGTGAATGAGAATTGAAGTCAAGATGTGACTAAGATTGCCCAAGGAAATTTTGTGGTTTAAGGGAGAAGGAGCTTTGGTATGCAATCCTAGGGATACCAATATTTCAGGGGTGAGAAATGACAGTTTTGGAACTAGAGAAAGACAAAAGGGGTGAATAATTACAGAAATAGGTTAGATGTACTTGAATGGAAGAGAGATGTTCAGGAACTGTTTATTGCTACTGTCGATGAAAAGAAGTAAGGACAAGTGAGTGATTTAGGCAATCAGAAGGTGTTTGATCTTACTTTCTATTTATCACACTTTAGGAACAAGCTGCACAGCTCAGAGCAACATTCGAAGCTGAAAACAGAAGACTTCACCATGAGCTCCAGCATGTCCAGAGGAATGTTAATTGTGACAATCCATGTGTCTTACTCTAAAGTGCTAAATGTGGGAGCTTCCTTTTTTGACTCTTTGTCCCTGATGACACAACGGAACAAGAAACTACAGAACTCGGGACAATCAACATTTAAATAAACTTTATAATTATTTTTTCAAACTTTCATATAGACTTATAAGATTATGATGCTGATATCTGGTAAAATGTACATCTCAATAATCCCGTAGTTTAAATGATTATTGCTTCCTTTATGAGATAATAAGTTATATTATTATCATTAAGAGGCAATGAATCACTGCATTCATTTATGCGTGATATTGGGATGGATTCATCAGGAGATGCCCTCTGTTGCATCTCAATGCCATCTGTCTAATTTCTCATATTTGTCTCAGGGTATTTTGTTACCTAGAGCAGCAGTTTCTAACCCTCGGGTCATAGACAGGCCATAGGTCTGTGGCCTTTTAGGAACCCTGCCACACAGCAGGAGGTGAGCAGCAGGTAAGAGAGCATTGCCACTGTGGGTAACACCCCCCATGGGCACCAAGGAAGGAGAACTGTCCAGACCCCAGGCACAACTGGTCCCTGAAGTATATCTTAGTTTATAGTATTACTGCTCAGCTGTTTCCTTTATATAATCCTTCATATATAATCATATATTAGTTTATAGAATTAGTGCTTGAAGTGTAACTTACTGCTTACATATATCTAGCATACTTAGTCCTATATAATTTTTCTATATAATCATGTAGGTATTGTATTCGGAGCTGTACTGACACATTTAGTGCTGATTTATATAATCCTTCTATATAACCACATAGTAGTTTGTAGTAGGAGGAATGCCTAGAGCAGTCGCAGAATAGAAGCAGTACATGGGAAAGCAGCCAGACCAGGACTAGAACCAAAGATCCAGGTGGTGACATCCCTGCCTGAAAGGGCATACGCTGTATGGCAGGCTTGGAGCAAGAGCCTCTCCTCCTGATAAAGGAGTTGTATTCCCTTCAATCCAGTTCCTGTGAAAAGTAGGCCTCAAGCCTGAGATCCTGGAAGTAACCGAGGGAGAAGAACACCTCTGCTGTGACCAGTCACAGCGGCTGTATACCCTGTCAGTCTTTTCCCACTTCTGTGCTAGCTCAAAGGATCCTCCCATAAATATCTGAAGAACACAAGTCTGTCAGCTCTCACTGCATTAAGCTTACAGTATCCTTCTATTAGAAATCCTTTGAAGTTTCCAGCCCCCAGATAAGAAGTGTTGCACATGACACCTGTTGCACACAGCCCCCTCCTTGCCTCGGTGACCTAATGGGGGTGGACCCCTTTTCTGTACACGACCCTCTACTACTGCGCACGGCACAGCCCCCTCCTGTGCACAGCCCACCTCTGTGCCCAGTTGACATAATGAGGTGGTCCTCTTGCTTGTAACTCACATGATTATATATACCCTATTACTAAGCCTATAGATGATGACCTCACTCATGATCCTGCCCCCAGCTTGTACCTAATAAATACAGATGCTCTGGGGCATTTGGGGGCCGCTGCTGATCTCTGCTCACAGATGGTGTGGCCCCCTGGGTCCAGATGCTCTTCATCTGTTCTTCAGTGTCCTGTCTCTTTATCTCTTGGATCCTGCACCTCAACACAGCGTAAGGGACACCCCACGATGCTGTGGGGCCTCCACAGCCCTACATACCACCTAAGCTCCATCTCCTGTCAGATCAGCAGTGGCATTAGATCCTCACAGGAGTGGGAACCCTATTAACTTGACCAAAGTCTGGGTGCAGTTGGGCATCATTCCTGCTAATGGTCATGTGCTGGGTGCTGTCAGAGGAAAGTATCAATGGTAAAGTGGAAATGATGTGCAGCTTTCAAATGGGTGGAGGCGGCTATTCTTTGGACAGTGAGATAATTCTTTGGCACTGTCAATAGACAATCTCTGTAGAGAAATTCCGAGCTGAAAGCCAATAATGTTATCATCAAATAGAGATTCCTCAGATGAAAGGAATTGCCAGCATGGAAATTGTGTTATAGACTTAAGTGCTAAAGAAGAAGCCTTTTCTTTTTTGTTCACCCTCACCAAGAACATAAATAGGACATTTATAACCTGAAACAATTTATATTGGACTTAATAATTATGTATAATATGCTTATAATCCTTTAGATCTTATAAATATGCGGTATAAGGAATGTTATATAATATGCCAAAAATCTGAGTGCATTTAATTTAATGCTTACTTACAGTCTTAAAGTTAAATGATCTTAATTCTTTGCAATCGTCTAGGAAAGACGATTGATTTTTGTTAAAGTATATATCTTACATATCTATTCGTACAGATTTTAACCATAAAAACATTTTGGGAAAACCATAAATTAGTTCCTTTGTTTTTGTTTTTCTCAATAGTTAAAAGTATATAGAGAAAGACTGAATTTCCTTAAGGAGATTAAGAATTGCTTTAAGACTAGAATTAAAACACATTATATTACATCTTTTTATGTACTTTTTGATCCTTTGTTTTGTATATCTCCAGTAAAACTTTTTTTTTGTTGACATTATAAAAACATTACCAAACATTACACAAAGCTCTGTTTTTCTCCCTCAAAAGTACTTACTTATCTAAGGACTTTCCCACACAGGTAATATGATAGGAGCTTGAATTTTTTTAGTCATCAAAATATGATTTGCTTATATACAGAAAAAAGAAAAATTTTAGTATCTGCTCCTTTTACTGTTCTTTGAAGAGTTTTAATGTGAGAAATGTTTAATATCAGATAGGATGTGGTATTACTTAGCAGTATTTCTAGATTTGTACTGAAGTTCAGAAGGTACCAGCATATTCAACTGAGCATTTGCCTAGCAATACCCTATAATTACCTTTCCAAGCTGTGTAATTTATAAAGAAAAAAATGCATTTTATCATCCAAGGAAATGTTATGGGTAAAAAGAATAGCTCTATCTCCAAATTAAATATTTGTATCTTTATTAAACACCTTAAACAAATTTTTTAAAATCCTGAGATTCAGCAAAATTAAGTCATTTATCTAAGGCTTCACACCTTGTTACTGTTAACCTAGACCATGTTACAAAGTAGTTGATTTCTAGTCTAATACTCTTTCTATTATATCTCCCCCACCAAAAACCAGAGAGGCATGCTGCTTTCACTAGTGGTCCCCATTTCCTTCCCCACCAGCTTCCCTGGCTCCCACTCATCCTCAGATATTTCGTCTCATAGGATAGAGATGTGTCATTGGGTGCAAAAAAACAAGAAAAGACACTGTAAGGTAAACATTGATGGTTTCTTGAAGCTACCAGTAAGTAGTTTATATTTTCTGACTTACTTTGTCTTACTGTTGTGAAATCAACTGATTTAGTTTTAAATGTAATGAAAATCAAGGCCCTAGATTCTCCCCTAGACCCTGCAGATGGAATGCAACCTTGTTAACATCTTGATTTAAGCCTCATAGGCTTCTGAATTCCACAATCGTAAGATAATAAGCTTCTGTTATTTTAAGCCACGAAATTGGTAAATAATTTGTTATAGCAGCAATAGGAAACTAATGTAATGTCTTTATTAATTAACATTATGAATAGTTATTTATACTAGCTAAGAGATATTTAGAATTTATTATGTGTCACTTTATTACGGTTACTATAGTGATTCATCTGTTGCTCACAAAAACCCTACAAACATTAAACATATAGTATTGTTTTATGGCAATTATTATTTTAAGTAATGTTATCAATGTATGTTAGTGTTATCATTATTAAAATTATTATTGTTAAGGCATGGAAATTAAATACATTAAGGACAATACCACAGAAGGTGTTTTGAATTTAGACCCCACATCAATAATCATCTTGTGGTACCTTCTTATCTTGCTTAACGATATGATTTGGCTGTGTCCCCACGCAAATCTCATCTTGAGTTGTAGCTCCCATAATCCCCCCATGAGGGAGGGACCTGGTGAGAGGTAATTGAATCATAGGGGTGGGTTTTCCTGTGTTGTTTTCATGCTGGTGAATAAGTCTTATGAGATCTAATGGTTTTATAAAGGGCAATTCCCCTGCACATGCTCTCTTGACTGCCACCATGCAAGATGTGCCTTTTTTCCTCCTTCACCTTCTGCCATGATTGTGAGGCCTCCCCACAATCAATTTTAATTATTTTAAGGTAATTAAAATCAAAAGCATAGCTTCAAAACAATGTATAAGAATTCAGCACAAAGTAAATAGGTAAAGAAATTTCCAAAATGAAGTAGAGAAAATGTGGTAATGACTCTAGTGTATAAAGATCACCAACAGATTGGGAGGCCCAGGCAGGCAGATCACCTGAGTTTGGGAGTTCGAGATCAGCCTGACCAACATGGAGAAACCCAATCTCTACTAAAAATACAAAAGTAGCTGGGCATGGTAGCACATTCCTGTAATCCTAGCTACTTGGGAGGCCGGAATCAGGAGAATCAATTGAACCTGGGAGGCAGAGGTTGCAGTGAGCCAAGATTGCACCATTGCACTGCAACCTGGGCAACAAGAGCAAAACTCTGTCTCAAAAAAAAAAAAAATCACCAACAGAATAGAAAGTCCAAAAAATAGACTTTATAGGAATAAAACAGGGTAAAGATAGACTTCTTCGTAGGTTGGGACTACTGGATGGCCGTTTAGGAAAAGATCAAGTTATCACCAGACCTCGCACACAATACACTGAGATAAGAAAAAGGAACCACACTCAAATTGAAAAAAGATAAAATGTAAAAATATCAAAATGCATTTGAAGAAATCAAGGTTATGTTCTTCATAAACCTATAGAGGAGAGGGCCTTTCTAAATGTGACTCAAAACTCCCTAGAAATATCTCCTGACCCCCGTCAAGTCAGTTTCAGCACAATCTTTTGTTCCCTTTCAAAGCAATATTTTAGTAAGTTACATCTCATTCTCTCTGTTTTTCAAAAGTATTTAATGTGACACATACTGAAGAGTACAAAAAACATAAAATGTGCAATATTTAAATTTAAATAAATTACAAAATGAACACGCAAGTAACAACCCAGGTACACAAATTCAGCATTACTAAAACACTAAAGGTGTATATGACAACTTCTGACAACCCTGCTAGAGCCAACTAATATCACAACTTACACAACTATTTTCTAGGATTTTATTATAAATGTGTTAGCTCCTAAGGTAATTTTGTTTGGCCTGTCTTCAAACTTTATTTAAATGAAATTACATTGTATTCTTTTATGTCTTGCTTCATTTGTTAATAAAATCTTTATAAGATTCATCTAGTTCATTGTAGGTGGTTGTAAGCTATGTACAGGCTACTGTTTAAAGATAACAATTCATTCTACTATTAATACATATCTGGATTTTCAGGTTTACCTTATGAAATGTTATTAAGTACATTCTTTTTTTTTTTGAGATGAAGTCTCATTCTGTCACCCAGGCTGGAGTGAAGTGGCAAGATCTCAGCTCCCTGCAACATCCACATCCAGAGTTCAAGCAACTCTCGTGCTTCAGCCTTCCAAGTAGTTGGAACTACAGGTGCACATCACCATGCCTGGCTAATTTTTGCATTTTTAGTGGAGACAGGTTCTCACCATGTTGGCCAGGCTGGTCTTGAGCTCCTGGCCTCAGGTGATCCACCTGCCTAGGCTCCCCAAAGTGCTGTGATTATAGGTATGAGCCACTGCACCCAGGTGGAGCATTCTTGAACATATACACTGGCACATGTATATATAAAATTCCCTCTGTAACACTAAAGTCATAGAGAATGTATATCCAGCTTTTCTTATTTGTTAAATCTTTTATTAATTTTAATTTTTGTGGATACATAGGAGTATATGTTATGGCGTACATGAGATGCCTTGATACAGACATGCTGTGCATAATAATCATACGGAGAGTGGGGTATCTGTCTACTCAAGCATTTATCATTTGCATTACAAACAATCTGTACACTTTTAATAATTTTAAGTAGTATAATTAAATTATTGTTGACTATAATCACCCCTTTGTGCTATCAAATATTAGGTCTCATTCATTCTTCTTAACTATATTTTTTGTACTCTTTAAACATCTTCACTTCACCTGTACCCCACTACACTTCTCAGGCTCTGGTAAACATCTTGTACTCTCTATGGTTATGAATTCAATTGTTTTTTTAGATCCTGCAAATAAGTGAGAACATGTGATGTTTGTTTTAATAAGCTGGGTTTATTTCACTTAACATAATGATCTCCAGTTCCATCCAAGTTGTTGCAAATTACAGGATCTCATTATTTTTATGGCTGAAGAGCACTCCATTGTGTGAAAGTATCACATTTTCTGTATGCATTCGTCTGTCGATGGATACTTAGCTTGCTTCCAATCTTGGCTATTGTGAACAATGCTGCAACGAACATGGCTGTGCAGATATCCCTTTGGTATACAGTTGTTCTTTCTTTTGAGTATATACCTAGCAGTGGGATTGCTGGATCATATGGTAGCTTAATTTTTAGTTTTTTGAGGAAACCCCAAACTGTACTAATTTACATTTCCACCAACAGTGTTCAAGGACTTCCTTTTCTCCACAACCTTGCCAGCATTTGTTACTGACTGTTTTTTGGACGTAAGCCATTTTAACTGGGGTGAGATGATATCTCATTGTAGTTTTGATTCACATTTCTCTGATTATTCATGATGTTGAGCACCTTTTCACATGACTGTTTTCCATTCATAAGTCTTCTTTTGGGAAATGTCTATTCAAATCTTTTGCCTATTTTTTGATTTTTTCCTATGGAGTTGTTTAAGCTCCTTAAATTTTCTAGTTATTAATCCTTTGTCAGATGGGTAGTCTTGCATTCTCTGTGTTGTGCCTTCACTTTGTTGATGGATTCATTTGCTGTGCAGAACTTTTGAACTTAATGTGATCCCATTTGTCCATTTTTGCTTTAGTTGCCTGTGCTTGAGGGGTATTGGGATATTACCCAAAAAACTTTTGCCCAGACCAATGTCCTAGAAAGTTTTCTCTAGTGTTTCTTTTAGTAGTTTTATGGTTTGAGATCTTAGATATAAGTCTTTAATCCACTTCAATTTGATTTTTATATACGTCAAGGGATAGGGGCCTAGTTTCATTCTTTTGCATGTGAATATCCAGTTTTCCCAGCATCATTTATTTAAGATATCATCTTTTCTTTAATGTATGTGCTTGACAGCTTTGTTGAGAATGAGTTTACTATAGGTGTGTGGATTTCCTTCTGGGTTCTCTATTCTGTTCCATCGGTCTATGTGTCTGTTTTCATGCCACTATTATGCTGCTTTGGTTACTATTGTTCTGTAATTTGAAGTTGATAATGTGATTCTTCCAGTTTTGTTCTTTTTGCTCAGGTTATCTTTGGCTATTCTGGGTGTTTTATGGTTTCATATAAATTTTATGATAGCTATTTTTCTATTTCTGTGTAGAATGTCATTATTATTTTGATAGAGAAAGCATTGAATCTGTAGATTGCTTTCAATGGGTGGTATGGACATTTTAACAATGTTGATTCTTCCAATCCATGAACATGGAATATCTTTCCATATTTTTCTGTCCAATTTCCTTCATCAGTGTCTTACAATTTTCCTTATAGAGATCTTTCTCTTTTTAAGTCAATTCTTAGGTAGTTCATTTTATTTGTGGCTATTTTAAATGGGATTACTTTTATTTATTTTTCACATTATGTACTGTAGGCATACAGAAATGTTACTGATATTTGTATGTTGATTTTGTATCCTGCAAATTTACTAAATTGGCTTATTAGTTTCTGACCCCATAAAAATGTAAACAACCATCCAAGAATAATATAAACATCTCTACACACAAAAAAAAAAACACCTAGAAAATCTAGAAGAAATGGAAACATTCCTGGATGCATACAAACTCCCAAGACTAAACCAGGAAGATGTCAAATCCCTTAACAGACCAATAACAAGTTCTGAAATTGAGACAGTAATTAACACCCTACTAACCAAAAATGTCCAGAACTAGATGGATTTATGGTAAAACTCTACCAAACACACAAAGGGGAGATGCTACCATTCATTCTGAAACTATTCTAAACAAATGAAAAGGAGGGACTTCTCCCTAACTCATTTTATAAGGACAGCATCATCTTGATACCAAAACCTAGCAGAGTCCCAACAACAAATAAGAAAACTGTAGGCCAATATCCCTGATTAACATTGATGCAAAAATTCTCAATAAAATACAGGCAAACCAACTCCAGCAACAAATCAAAAAGCTTATCCACCATGGTGAAGTTGGCTTCATCCCTGGGATACAAGGTTGGTTCAACATATGCAAATCAATAAAATTAATTATATAATTAATCACATAAAAAGAACTAATGACAAAACCCACTTGATTATCTCAATAGACAGAAAAGGTCTTCAATAAAATTCAACATCCCGTTATGTTAAAAATTCTCAATAAACTAGGTATGATAGAACATACCTCAAAATAATAAAAGCCATTTATGGCAAACCCACAGCCAGTATCATACTGAATGGGCAAAAGCTGGAGGCATTCTTTTTGAAAACCAGCACAAGACAAAGATGTCCTCTCTCACCACTCCTATTCAACATAGTATTGGAAGTTCTGGCCAGGGCAATCAAGCAAAAGAAAGAAAGAAAGCATATTCAAATAGGATGAAAGAAAGTGAAATTGTCTCAGTTTGCAGACAACATGATCCTATATCTAGAAAACCCCATCATCTCAGCCCAAAAGTTTCTTAAACTAATAAGCAACTTCAGCAAAGTCTCAAGATACAAAATCAATGTGCAAAATTCACAAGCATTCCTATACACCAACAATAGATAAGCAGTTATATTGAATGAACTCCCATTCACAAATCACTGCTCAAAAAAATCAGAAAGGACACAAACAAATGGAAAAAATATTCTGTGCTCATGGATAGGAAGAATCAATATCGTGAAAATGGCCATACTGCCCAAAATAATTTATAGATTTAATGCTGTTCTCATCAAAGAACCATTAATATTCTTCACAGAAATACAAAAAACTACTATAAAATTCATCAGGAACTAAAAAATAGCCCATATAGGCAAGACAATCCTAAGCAAAAAGAACAAAGCTGGAGACATCACACTACCCAACTTCAAACTATACTACAAGTCTACAGTAACCAAAACAGCATGGTACTGGTAACGAAACAGACACATAAAATCAGTGGAATAGACTAGAGATCTAAGAAATCAGATCACACATCAACAACCATCTGATCTTCAACAAACCTGACAAAAACAAGCAATGGAGAAAAGATTCCCTATTTAATGAATGGTGCTAGGAAAATTCACTGACCATATGTAGAAAACTGAAACTGGACCCCTTCATTACACTTTGTACAAAAATTAGCTCAACATGGATTAAAGACTTCAATGTAAAACCCAAAACCATAAAAACCCTAGCAGAAAATCTAGGCAATACCATTCAGGACATAGGCATGGGCAAAGATTTTATGATGAAATCACCAAAAGCAATTGTGACAAAAGCCAAAATTGACAAATGGGATCTAATTAAACTAAAAAGTTCCTGCACAGCAAAAGAAACTATCATCAGAGTGAACAGAAAACCTACAGAATGGGAGAAAATCTTTGCAATCTACCCGTCTTATAAAGGTTTAATATCTACAAGGAACTTAAAAAAATTACAAGGAAGAAACAACTTCATCAAAAAGTGGGCAAAGGACATGAACAGAGACTTCTCAAAAGAAGACTTTTATGTGGCCAACAAATGTATAGAAAAAAGCTCAATATCACTGAAAATTAGATAAACACAAATCAAAACAACAATGAAGTATCATCTCAGGATAGTCAGAATGGCAATTATCAAAAAGTCAAGAAACAACAGATGCTGGCAAGGCTGTGGAGAAATAGAAATGCTTTTACACCACTGGTAGTAATGTAAATTAGTTCAACCACTGTGGAAGACAATGTGGCAATTCCTCAAGGATATAGAGCCAGAAATACCATTTGACCCAGCAATCCCATGACTTAATATATACCCAAAGGAATATAAATTATTTTATTATAAAAATACATGCACACATGTTTATTGCAGCACAATTCACAATAGCAAAGGCATGTAATCAACCCAAATGCCAATTAATGATAGACTGGATAAAGAAATGGAATACTATACAGTCATAAAAAGGAATCAGATCATGTCCTTTGCAGGGACATTGTTGGAGCTGGAAGCCATTATCCTCAGCAAACTAACACAGAAATAGAAAACCAAACACTACATGCTCTCACTCATTCAGGAGCAGGTGGTTTAACTTCCATGTACTTGTATTGTTTTGGTATATCTTATTTGTATTGATTTCTATTTTTATTGCACTGCGGTCTGATAATATAGAAGGTATGATTTTGATTTTCTTGAATTTGTTGAAACATGCCTTGGGGTTGAGCATGCGGTCATTCTTAGAGTATGTGCCATGTGCAGAGAAGAGAAATGTGTATTCTGTTGCTGAGTGAAGTGTTCTGTAGATGTCTATTAGGTCCAATTGGTCAAGTGTTGAATTTAAGTGCGTGATATCTTTGTTAGTTTTCTGCCTTGATGATCTATCTAACACTGTCAGTGAGTGTTGATGCTTCCCACTATTACTGTGTGCTTGTCTACATCTCTTCATAGATCTCTAAAAACTTGTTTTACAAACCTGGGTGTCCTAATGGTGGGTGCATTTATATTTAAGGCATGTACATGTTCTTGTTAGATTGAAGTCTTTATAATTATTTAATGTCCTTCTTTGTTCTTTTTGTTTATTGTTGGTTTATAGTCTGATTTGTCTGACATAAGAATGCATTAGATCTTTTTTTTCTGTTTGCCTAACATATTTTTCTCCATCCCTTTACTTTGAGCCTGTGGATGTCATTACTTGTGAGATGGGTCCCTCAAATACAGGATACAGTTGGGTCTTGCTTCTTTATCCAACTTTTTACTCTGTGCCTTTTAAGTGAGGCAGCCCATTTACAGTCAAGATCATTATTGTATGTAAAGATTTGATCCTGTCACCATGCTGTGAGCTGGTTGCTATGCAAACTTGATTGTATAGTTGCTTTATAGTGTCAATGGCCTATGTACTTAAGTGTGTTTTTTTAGGTGCCATGGTTAGCACTCCCTTTAGGACCTCTTATAAGGCAGGTCTAGCTGTAACAAATTATCTTAATGTTTGCTTGTTTGAAAAGGATTTCATTTCTCCTTTGCTTATAAAACTTGCTTTGGTAAAATATTACATTCTTGTTTAGAATTTTGTTTCTTTAAGAATGTTGATAATGGGCCCCTAATATCATCTGGCATGTAAAATTTTGGCTGAAAGGTCCACTGTTAGCCCCACAGTTTCTTTTGTAAGTGACCTGGCCCTTATCTCTAGCTGCCTTTAAGATTTTTTATTTTACATTGACCTTGGACAACCTGACGATTCTATGTCTTGAGGACGTTTATCTTGTATAGTATCTTATAGGTGCTCTCTGAATTTTTGAAATTTGTATGGCAAACTCTCTACTAAGATTCAGAATATTTTCTTGAACTATATCCTCGAATATGTTTTCCAAGTTGCTTGCTCTCTTTCTTTCTCTTTTGGGGAGTGCCAATGAGTCATAGGTTTGGTCTCTTTACATAATCCTATATTTCTCAGAAGTTATGTTTTTAAATATTTTCCTTATTGTTGTCTGTCTGTGTTGTTTCAAAAGAGCAGCCGTCTA
This sequence comes from Sapajus apella, assembly GCF_009761245.1. NCBI lineage: Eukaryota > Metazoa > Chordata > Mammalia > Primates > Cebidae > Sapajus > Sapajus apella. Next base: position 2,445,670 of record NW_022437004.1, on the reverse strand, counting down.
GCTCAGATTCCTTCCCCAGTTTAGTCTATTCTGTTCTTAATGCTTCCAGTTGTATTTTGAAATTCCTGTAGTGAATTTTTTATTTCCAAAAGTTCAGTTTGGTTCTTTCTTAAAATAGTTATGTTCTCTTTCAACTCTTGTATTGTTTCACTGTTTTACCTGGATTAAGTTTTAACTTTCTCCTGTATCTTGTTGAGACTCCTTGCCATCTGGATTCTGTCTTCTATGTCTGATATTTTAGTCATTTCAATGTGCTTAAGAAAAATTGCTGGGGAGTTAATGTGATCATTTGGACTTAAGAAGACACTGACTTTTTTAGTTTACTGGAGTTCTTGCACTGGATTTTTTCACATTTGTGAAGGCTGGTGTTTCTTTATTGTTTAACGTTGCTCTCCTTTGGATTGGGATTTTTGTTTTTATGTTCTTTACTGCCCTTAATTGTGGTGCAAATTGGGTATAGTTCAATGGCTTCATTTCTGGATGCTTTCAGTGGGTCATGGCTCAGCTATGCATTCCTGAGCTGTGTTCTAACACTATATGTCTGGGACTGGGGCTTTTACTTTGTCATCTCAACCCTTGAGTTTGAGCACTGACTGGGCTGGCATGGCCAAATACCCCCAGTCTACTGGAAACGGCACTCCATCGGGGGCCGTGGGCAAAAGCACACTGTAGGGGTGACAAAGGAGCTGCGGGCATAAGCGTTCCATCAAGATGGTAGGCAAGCCATGGTCAGAAGCACTCCTGTGGAGCAACAGTGGGATCATGAACAAAAAGCTGTCAGCAGAAGCACTCTCGTAGGGCAGTGGGAGCATCCAGCCAAAGCACTGTTGTGATGGCCACTGGCAAAAGCACTCTAGTGAGTTGGCTGAGGCTACACCGTGAGCTGACAGGATCAGACAGGGACTCTTAGAGGCGCTGGCAGTCTGAGAGGCATGTAGATTAGACTCACTCTGGTGCCATGGCAAAGACATCCCTGTTCTCTCCAGGTCCAGCAGATTACACGGGTCAGTGCCACTTAACAGAAGTATAGAGAACCTTGGTGAATGAGCACCTATGGGCATGTTCGCAACAATGCCCATGCCAGACCACCTGGGCTCTGCACAGATTTATGTTCTTACTCTGCCTACTCTCAGAGCAGTTCCCCTTGCCCACTCATATGTACATGAGTGTCATAGAGTCTCATGCAGCTACGATTTTGGAGGTCAAAGGCAAGAGTGGGTTGCACTGCTTTTATTTCACTCATCTCTTTCGTGGGAACCATACAGGGCTTGGAATGTGTCCTGATGCTTGGCAATACTGTGCAAGGTCCCCAGCCTCCTATCACTTCAGTCTGGCATCTAGGTCATCTCTCTATCCACTCTCAGTACATTTTCTTATATAATCTGTTTGGAGGATGTCTGTTTACTCAATACTCTGGTCTCTCTCAGTGGGAGTTCTTCCTGAATGTGTCTAGTCAGCCATCTTGTCCTCCCTCCACCAATCATTTAAATTGTCATGTATGAATTTAAAACATCAAAGAAAAAATAGAATAAACAATGTTACTAGGAGGAGGTGGATTTTTAAGAAAAGGAAATTGTATGCTACATAGAGTTTTGGGGATTTTCAAAATGCTTATTATAAAATCCAGTAAAAAATTTTAAAAGTGAGTGCTAACTTAATATATACCCTTAAATTACTTGGCTCATTCAGGCCTAGAGTCACTGGTGGTTTCCTACGTGGATGCCATCAACAGTGGAACAGTCCCTTGCTTGGAGAACCCAGTTACAACTCTGGCCCAGCATTAGAATTCAGTGGCTGCTCAGAAGGCAACCAACCACTACAGACAGCATATGGCCCAGTGAGTAGGTTCCCCACAGACATGCCCTAGGAGCTGCTGGAGGTACATGTAGCCTTTGAGAAGGAAGCCATTGCAGTCTTCATGGAGTTCTCCTTTAAGGATGACAAGCTGGAATTCCACAAAGAGCTCATGGTAATTTTAGTATTTCTCCTTCTTGATTCCTCCCTTTCTAAAATGATGCTTAAAATCTGCTTTTTTGATTCCATGGTTCATCCCTTATTTGTCGTAGGACGTGCCTGGATTCTTGTGAGTGACAAGGTCCTACAGTGTGACAGATCACACTTTATCTAAAAAGTAGCCATTTAATTTATTTTCTATTGTTACCAAACAATTTATTATAAATGTAGCAGCTTAAAACAGCAAACATGTATCAGCTTACAGCTCTTTAGGACAGAAATCCAGCACAAGGTGTCTGTTCAGGGCATCCCGAAGCTGAAAACAAAATGTTAGTCAAACTGAGTCCCCACGTGCAGGCTCTGGGGAATACTCAAATCTTAATCAGCTTGTTGACAGAATTTAATCCCTTGGATTATAATTTACAAGTGCAAGTAAAAAATTGTTTGCTATGTATCTCCTAAGCGAGGGACTGTTCCACTCTTAATGGCATCCACGTAGGAAACCACCAGTGACACTAGCCCTGAATGAGCCATTGGAAGGATTAATGAAGGGTTCCAAACCCTTTACAGAGAAAACTTACTGAGTGGATTGCTTTCTCATGTCTACATTTTTATCTATAGCAATAGAAATCCACCGAAGAAACTCTACTCTCAGCCACGTTGAACTTTCTATTGCTCATCATTAATGGGTAGATCACTGTTCATCACAGTACAGTGAAAGAACCATGCAGTTTACAGGGTTCAACCCCATCATGTTACAGTAAATGAGCCTGACATCAAAGAAATTAAGAGTCATCACAAGATTATACAAAGAATTGGTCAGAAATGAGACTAAAACAAGTTTCCCAACTCCTGTATTTTCCATGTTCCTGTCCACTCTAAGGCCATCAGACTTTTTGTTCACTGATTAAACAATGTGATTGCTTTTTAGCTAAGTATACGGGATTCAAAGACTAAAGTCATTCTTTTGTTATTAAGATGCTAATGATCTTTCCTGAGATACAGATAAATATTAGCCAATTAAATATAGTGTGATAAGGATTATCTGGCATAAGCATATGGTAAAAATAATGACAATGGTGATAATAATAATAAGATTAATAATGCAGCCACAGATTTAGCACTTTCTATACAATGTATACAGTAAGCAACCCAAAGTTAGGTGCTTCACATGAAGATTAACTCTCAGAGTATTAGGAATTACATGCTACTATTATCCACATTTTACAGCTGAGAAATGTGACGCCCAGAGGAATTAGTGAATTACAAAAGTCACAAAGCCTGTAATGAAGAGGACTGGTTGAGTAGTTTAGTGTACTTGACAGCCACTCAAAACTCAGAAGGAGCGGGTAGATCACGAGATCAAGAGATCGAGACCATCCTGGTCAACATGGTGAAACCCCGTCTCTACAAAAAATACAAAAATTAGCTGGGCATAGTGGCGCAGCCTGCAGTCCCAGCTACTCAGAAGGCAGAGGCAAGAGAATTGCTTGAACCCAGGTGGCGGAGGTTGCAGTGAGCCGAGATCGCAGCATTGCACTCCAGCCTGGGTAACAAAAGAGAAACTCTGTCTAAAAAAAAAAAAAAAAAAAAAAAAAAAGAAAGAACTCAGAAGGCAGCTCAGGAAAGCTTTCTATAAAAAGAAATAGAGTGTCAAGATGAAGCAGTGGATGTTATCTGGGCTAAAATGGTATAGTCAAGCAACCTGGCAGAAGTAAAGAATATACAAACACATTAATGTTTTGCAGAAACACATTAACTTTGTTGGCTCCTGTGGTGGGTAGAACTTGTAATTGATATCATAGTCATGGAAGAAAAGGAAGCACGGAGGATCTTAAGGAGGATGCAAAATGTAGAAGGTCAGATTTGTGGTGTTATAGAACAATAATTTACCCAGCAAGAGACCAGATCTTTGGGGCAAGACATTTTTCTGCTCCTTCTTGTTTCCACTGCAGCAGAAAATCGGTGAACCAGAGACCAACGAGGTTACTGGAGGATTTATTTAAGGCATACGCTGGATCAGTAGATTCACAGCCAAAGGACTGAGTGCAGGACAAAGAAACCAAGTGTCTTTTATGTATCTTAAGGTGTGAAAAGTAGCCAGTTTACAGAAGCAATAACAAAGGCAGTTAATCAATACAGTGGCAAGCTTACACATGACTCTGGTATGCACGCCAGGTGACCTTATCTTGAGCCCAGGCTAGTCCAGACTGGTCCTGCAGGGCTCTGTACTGACCTCTTCTTTGATGTTTGCAGCTCTATCCTGTTTGGACATTTCCCATAGCCTTCACTGCGTCATTTAGATAGAAAACAGGCAAGCAATACATGGTAAATTCTTAGGCTTACTCATATTGAGACTGGGTTCTGGGGCATGGGGGAGGCTCAGCTGCCCCACTGGGATGTGTTCTTCCAGGCTCTTGGTCCCTCACTCACCCAAGAATGGTAGGGAGGACCCCACCAGCTGCGGTGGGCTCGTAAGTAAATATCGGACCCCAAAGAGCTTTGCAGAAAGTGACTTATTTAGGCAGAGAGAGAGAAAAAGAAAATAGAGCAGCTCTCCTGTGTTGTGAGAGGGGATCCAGATATGGAGTCTGCCTGGATGAGTGAGAAGGGAACTTTTAACCTGGGAGTAATTCCCGCCTCATTCAAATTTTCTGTCCTATGAAAGGAGTGCCTTTAAACTTCTGCTGAAGTGATTGATCTTTGATTATTTTTCCATGCGTGTGAAAGTTAAACAAAGACCTCTAAGTTCTTGGATGGAGATGTGGATGGACATATGGCTCTGGGAAGTTCTTGCCTTTGAAACTATGCCCCCGTGGGGATCCAGGAAAAGAATGCATTCCCTCAACATCAGGAGGGTAGGGATGTGGAAGAAAATGTATGTTTTCCTCCAGATGCTGAGGGAGTATTGGGAAAGTCTTCAGAGCACATTCCCTTGAGCTCTGGCTTCTGAGATAACGTTCTCAAGTTTTCTTGCCAAGCCTGAGCCTGTTGACTGTCTTTAGACTAACACAGAGAGCTTGTTTTTCTTCTTTGTATGATTTTCTTCTTTTTCTGTTCTTTAATTTCTGCCTCACCACAGGCAAATGAGGCACTCTATCACTTCCTGCAGTCACAGGTAGCAATAGAAGAGAGTCCATCCTGCAGTCAGGCGAAGCCCTCACCATTGGAGGGAAAGCCATTGCAGGTACAGGGGCAAAGCTCAGGTTAAAGCAAAGCAGGTAGGTTCCTGAAATGCCCTCTGAGAGATCTGACAGGAAAACCTTTCTAAAATGGAGAGCTTCATCTCCTGTGGTTCACATAATCTGCTAAATCTGAAAATAACAAGGGGAAGTATGTGGTTGTACATCAACAAGACAGTCAGATAGATGTTATTAGAATTAGCATTAGTGTATAATGCTATTAGAAACGGCATAAAGCTGCTCACCCAGAAGGATATGATTATCACAACAACGAACTGGAAAGCACAAGACAGGCCTTTTAACCTTATTTTCATTATGGCTTCTCGATAAGGCTGGAATAGTGCCTAGAATGGCTTCTAAAGTCCAATCCCACATTTATAAAGTTGGTGAATTAGAAGGAACAGACTTTTCAGGGCCAACTCAACATTTGTTGAATCCTTTCCTGCTGTCTATTGTTTTAAGTCTCTGCCGGGCTAGGATGAACTAGTTGTAATTATGTGAGTTAATCTCTTGACTGTAGGCCTTTGCACATCGTTTACAGACTTCTTTAAATACCCCTAGCTTCCTCAGTCCAATATCTTTACTCCTTAGCCTTTGTTTCTCTTTAAGTTTTCCTATTTCCTCACTCTAAGACTGAATATATTATCCCTCCCCTGTGCTGCCATTGTGCATTCAGGGATTCCTGACACAGAAATTTTTATTGTGAAAGTTGTGATTGTGAAAATTGAAATCATCTATTTGCAGCTGTCTCCCTTACATCTGTTTATCCCAGATATTTGGTCTTCATGATTGATCTTTAGCTTCCAGTATGAAGTACACCACAAAAGCACCAAGTGTTCAAAAAATGTTGGTTGAATAAGTACTTGTGACGTCATCTCATAGGGCTCCAATTTAGAATATCCTCACTACATTAGCTGCTCTGTGGGATTCTCAAAATAATAGACACAATCTTAGAAATTAGTGCACAGTTAATCAAGCAAAAAGGATATAAACATGCATCTGAATCTGCTGTCTTGCTTTTGCTAAGGGAACAGACTCACCATGTGCTGTTTTCCTCAAGTTTCTTACCCATGACAATTACCCAGCAATATGACCCTGTCTTTGACTCACGGCACAATGATTACATTTAAATAGTAAAGAAAGTACTAGACTCATGCAAACTTTCCATTTCCATCATAGCTTTTCTTTCACTGCAGGGTGTTTCTGCTGAAATAGAACCAAGCTTTTTATACGAATAGAGGATCAATTTCTCACTGAAAATGATGCAGGCTGACAGAGGGGTGGAATACATACGTTGTTCATAAAGCTGCCAAACAGTCACACTGTGATTGCTCCCTATTTCTTCCTTCCTTCTACAATCTTAAGAATACAGCTCTGCTTTCTTGAGGGTGTTAAGGCATTGTATAACTACTTTCCAAGTTTCTCCAACTAAAGTCACTGGAATGAGAAGTCTTGCATCTGAGCTAGTCCCCCTCGATCCACTGGTGTCTATTCCTTGTCTAATAGAAGGAATGAGGAGGCAGTAATGAGTTCTGCTTCCCTACAAAGTCTCCCCAGCACACATGACCAGAACATACAACCCTCATGAGCTTCTACATTACTCAGTTGCCTCTTCCTCAGGACATACCATCAATGATGTGGCACGAAGCTAATTAGATTCAGTTAGGGCTAGAAGAAGGGAAAAGGCACAGTTGTCCAACCCGCACTGAGGGACTAGGAAGAGAGATAATAGCAGGGTGTTTCAGAGAATAGCATGAGAGACCCTGTTTTGCTTTATTTTTTTCCAAATCACATACACAAAATGCTAGAATTCTATATCCTTGTTTTAGAAGAAGCTTCCTTCTCCAACTATCCATTCTAAAAATGTTTTTAAAATCTTATATTCTAATTTTCATTCTGCTTCCTTAGCCTCAATGCTGAACTACAGGAAGCCTTTCTCTATAGGGGACCAGCCCCATTGAGATTACAACAAAGTGACATATTACAGCAAACTCATGAAGCTAGTTCACTGCATCACATTTTGTGCAGTACATTTCCAGTTTCTTTTTTCCTATATTTCTCTATGACCAACAATATCCAAAAGTGCTTTCTGTGTTGTTTTTTAGCTTTCTGTTACAGTGGCTATTGACTTTGTTTTTAGTGTAAGACTTTTATATGCCTGTAAATCTTGACTCTAGACAGAATTTCTTATGTACCCCCAGATTTATAATGCTGAAGATTTACACTAAGAAGATAACTGAATTGAAGCTGCTTAAAGCCTTTCTTTCCAGGATCCCTATGCAAATCTGGTTATCGTCAGTTTAGTGCTCCATCTCCTTGTGTTTCATGAGATTCATGATGTTAAATGAGATTCTTTCTATTCTGCAAATACATGTCAAGGTCCAAAATCTGAGAACACTTGGATTCAAATAACCATTCATTTTGTTACTGGGAATTTTGCATTGGGATTTTTTTTTTTTAACCCAAATTGATTAACAAACCTGGAGCTCTGGATCAGAAATTTTGGTTTTTGTGATAGTGAGGGAAGAATTGCAGACTAACACCAAAACGAACACTTAAAGCAAAGTTTATTGAAGCACAGAAATATACTGTTAAAGGAAAGCAGGCTGATTTCTGTGAAGTGAAATCAACACCTCTTTACAAAACTTCAGTTGTTTATATGCGGTTTCTGGGGAAGAGCTGAGGTTTGAGGTGTGTCTGAATGGCAAGATAATGCTGTTTGATTGGTAGTTTATGGTTATATAACTAAAGCTAAACTGTACATGTTCCTACCCATTAAAGCCTACAGTTGGCGGGGCAGTGGGAGTGTGTGTAAAGTCCATGTAAATTTTATTATAATAATAATACTATAAGCTTGGAGTGACCGCAAGGACACGGTTTTATGTTATTGGGTATGCCTCACTTTAGGGGATTTCCACCTGTGCCCTAGTTTCTCCTTTCACAGTACATGTTGTCCTCAGGCTTTACCACAAACCTCATTTGTTAGGGTGAAGTTCCGGCTGTTTGGGGTTGAATTCACGTGGGCTAGAGGCTGTCTTAGTGACAGCCTTTCTGCTATCCTTTTTTATCCCCTCCCAGCTGCTAATGTTTCTTTAACCACCTCGCCATTTCATAGCAAAGTGCTGGGCCAGCTTTTACAGAAATAAATTAAATTCGTAGGCCATTCCAATTCAACGAAGCTGGCACTTATCAGCCTCTATTATTTTAGGAAAACATTTTAATTATAATTCCTTTCTTACCAATAAACTATTTTATTTATTGTGATAAAAAAGTCATAACACAACTGTCATAGCCATTTATTAACATATAGTTCAGTTGTGTTAAGTATTATGTTGCAAAAGTAATTGCAGTTTTTGCCATTACTTTTAATTGATGCACTTACAGTTTGATAATTTCTTTTTCACAGTTAAGGGAGGATTTTTCTGGGATAGCTGGGCCACTGAGTAGCCTACGTACACTATTCAGGTTTGGGATGTAGCGCATCAAGCATGTCCCCTGGTAGAAATAACTCTTTTCTAGGAAGCAAGATATCTGGAACCAAGATACCTAAATGTTTTTTTTAGGTATGGACAGCACAAATTCCCTCCACCCCTAAAGAAATAACTACGAGTGATAGTAAGTAGGACCACTAGTCTCTTTACCCTGGACTCCAAACCTGTGTATTAGACCTGTTGGCTACACCCCAACTTACAATAACTGTGAGTTTAAGTTGTTTGCTACAAGCTGGAGAATGGTATCCCATTCACATAGAGGAGCATGCCTAAACTGGTCATTCAGTTACATTTTTAAAAGTCTACTTCACAGCTCTCTTTGGCCACCAAATTTTAAATGCTCTGGTATATGGTAGAATCAATGGAATCCTAGTCACGTGATTTTAAATTCATTCTATATTGTGTAAATGATGAAACCCATCCACAAGAATAGAGGGAAAAAAGGTTATATTGGGAGGAAGACATTGATGCCATGCCATGCCATGGTCCTAGTGGCCAGAAGAGAAGGAGTTAACTGAAGAGTTGTATCTTTAATGGAGGATTTTAAGTTTTCCTCCAAATTTGGCTGCACAATCAAGTAGGACAGTCCCTTGTTTTCCTGTTATTGTGAAGGGCAGAGAGATATCATGCCTGATCAGAGTGAGCTCCTGTCAGGTCATACAGGACTGTGGTTTCTATTTCCCTCATATCCAAGTAAATGTAAGAACCAAGACAAAAATCAGTTGGAATGTAAATCACTTCTATGCTTTATTTAGGTGGGCAAGTATCGCGTTGCTTAAGATTCACACTATACTCCTGTAATTGTCATGTGATTATTATTCCAATATTATTAAAGAGTAGTAAAGGTGAGTAAGAGGTTAAACACTCCTGATGAAGTATGTATAGATTCAAGAAAATTAGAGGAATGTGCAGCACTGAATAAATCCTCCAGTACAGTGGATTAATGTCGTATCTTTAGGTGTGTATCAGATCTTGCTTCCTCCTCCAGTGTAGTTTTAATGGACACAAAGACTCCCACATGCAAAATCCAATATTAAAGTCGATAAACTTTGAATATGTAAACGCTTCGATACCCCCCCGTCACTCCTGCAAATGGTAAAAGGAAACATTAAGCTAGGAATTACTTTCTGCTTTTATAAATGGAATCTGAAGAGGTTTAGTCTGAGCACTGTTGGTGCAAAGTGAGGGTTTAGTTTGAGCATTGTTTGTGCAGTGAGACCTGGCACCCAAGTAACAAATTAAAATTCCTCAATTAAAACAGATAATCTCTGACAAGTGTTGTGTGTTAAGGGGGGTAGTTTTTGAGGTATGGCGTAACCGCAGTGTTCATACATATGCCTTCCTTATACCAAACCAGATGTGTTGAGAGTCAGAAGGGACCAAACGAGCTTACTCTTGTTAAAGTATTTCCCAACTGGATCTCCAGAAGAAGTGATATGCTTTTGAAGTATTGAACGCGAGATTAAAATAACACCAAGACAAAAGTATGCCAAATTGCAGGGTCTTTATTGCCTGTGGCCACAGAGGACCCACGTCTCTCCAACCTGTAGCCCCGGGCTCGGGGAGAGAGGGGTTTTTAAGCTGAAAAACCACATCCTGGTTTTAGGAGCGAGAGGGTGAGGGGCGGGGGTGGGGCTGAAGGGATTCAGACATTCTGAGGGACAGGGGATTCCATAAATCACCTCCTGGGCAGAGATGAGGGTGGGGGTCTCCAGACATTCCAAGGGCTAGGGGACTTTTTGTCACTCCGATTGTTACCTAAGTGGTTTACAGAAGTCAAGATAAGCGTTAGTTTACACATTGTCTGGGTAGTGGTGGAAATTACAGATCTTAGTTACTTATTACAAGTCGCAAGGGCCAAGACGGAATTAGCTTGGGCTGCTTATTCTGGTACTGATAAGAAAAGGTAAGCAGCTTTACATAGTGGGCATTTTTCAGAGCAAGCTAGCAGCTTTACTTACAGAAGCCAAACACAGCTTTACCTTATAAAATGGCGTTGCTCAGGTTCTGGCTCTAGGCCCGCTATAGCACACTTTCCCAGTAATCTCCTTTGCAAGTCACTGAACCTGTTCTCTAAGGGAGTCAGAGCAATGAGTATGTGTAATGTCAGTGTGAGGGATAAATAACCAAAATCTAGAGCTGAAAGGGTAGAAATAAGTGAAGCAGCATAGCCTGAACCAGCCTGGACATGAGGCACAGAAGACTAACCTGGGTCTCTCCAAAAGCAGCCTGAGACACTGTAGACTTTTATAAACTCAAAAATATGCAATACTAGAATTGCAGTATAATAGCCTAATTTGAGACACTTTCTTCCCATTGATCTATTCTGCAAATTAAATGACCTGTAATTTCAGTTTTCCCTTTAAGCCGCATGTTCCAGGTACAATAAGACTGAATTGAGGGTATACTTTTCTCAGGTGATGCACCTCCAATTCATCTTGAAGAAAGTGACATCACAGCCATCTCAGCAAGGGAGTTCCATTGCCTGACTTTTTGAGTACTTCTAAAAGCTTGTCTTTATCCTGTCTGTTTCCATGCTCAATAATGTCCTAGGTGCTTTTACTTTGCCTTATTTTTACTGTTTTGCACAGTGACTATTCTATACTATTCTAGTATTCCCCAAAGCTATGAATCTTATCTCTCAAGGACCATTGTTCCTGTGTTCCCAGGTTCTTCCTAACTGAAAAATTTACATGGAATAAGTTTCTTAACTGGAACTAATTCAAGTCGGTGTTTCTCAAACTCAGAAGGACTGGTCTATCTTCAGGTTTGTGGTCTTTCACCAGTCTCTATTTAGCAAGGTGTTAAAGTTAAACTCTTTCCGTATGAGAATTTTCAGTAATCCCAAAGCTGAGTATACTATGGGTCAAAAACAAACTTTCTAAAATAAGATGTTAAATCACTGGTCCTGGAGTTAAATTAATAGAATATTTAAAAAGTCATTTTCATCAAGGCTCATTAAACTCCTTTATTATAAGAAACCATTTTAATAGTTATTCTTTTATCTGTTCATATTTTTGTGGATTAGACTTATGGAATATAATTTTACAAAATTTTTTTCCTTGCAGCATTTACAAATCATGGAAGCTGGAAGTAGGACTTCAAATTTATTTATTTTTCCTCCACTGAAAATAACATAAATCATGTTTTAGAGCAAAAAAACTAACTAGCTTTACATTCTGTATTTCTAGGCTCACATCTTTATATCCTCATTTTAAAAAATGAGAGAGACAAGGAAAAAAGGAAAATATCTAGGGTAAGCGAGTGAGAGACAGAGAGGGAGACACTTTTTGGATCTAGGTAACTGAAGAAGGACTGCTTTTATTTGGTCTTAGGTCATATGCTCACCTTTTCTCTAAAACAGTATTTATGAGTCAGAAAGAATGGAACTACTATAATTGTCTCAGATTAAGTTCTTGTCTTGAATCTGCCAAGTTTAATTTTAAGAGTTCAAAAAATTTTAATATTATTGCACATACTGTTAGAGTTATAATGTATCTTTCAGCTCTAACTATTGTATGATTAGATTTTACAAGATAAACCAATGGCAATTTAACTAAGGTTTATATTTATCTAGCTGCTCTTGTTGTTATATATGGCCAAAAAATTAAGTATACACACAGAAAAATATATATATGCGTGTGCACACAGAAACACAAGGATGAGTATTTTGATTATTAGTGAAAACAACATTGTGTTAAATATACATATATATATTCAAAAAAAGAAAAAAGAGAAAAATGAGGAATTAAAAAAACAATTTTTAATTAAGAAAGCAAGCTTCTTCCTTCACAGAGTTACTCCTAAGACAGGCTGTTTTATGTTTTAAGCGTACTATACTATTTTTTGTTTACATTTCCACTGTAAAGGGAATGCACTGTATTTATTGGGAGCATCAAGGAAACCTCTACCAATGATGAAGGAGGAACAAATCTGGGTTTCCAAAGCCCAATGTGGAAGAAGTTGACTTTCTTCCTGTCTCATGCCACACAGTCTCCTGCCTCAGCAAAAATGAAGGAAATGCCAACAGTTAAATCCGCAAGAAATGCATGTCTTTTCAATGTTGGTTTTCCCCATTGGATGCTTAATTGGATGACTGTTATATTGAAATCAACCCAACAGTCTCATAGACAGTTTTTTTCTTACAAACATAGAGATTGTCCCTTGTGGTCTTAGGGCTTGTAACTTACATTTGTTTTACCTTAGTTCCTTCCTCAAGAAAGGACCCCCAGGCCTCTCAAAGAGTATCAAAGAACTGAAACTCACCAGAGTAATCAATTCAGTCAATGGGACACCAGGCCCCTCATTAATCATGATTGTTTCTTTACTCCTCCCTAGTTCCTGTTTTTCCACACATAGTTACATTTCTTCCCTACTAGTAAACTCTTAATTTTAGTTGGTCAAGGAGATGGATCTCAGACTGAACTCCCATTTCCTCAGCTGTAGCACGCAGCTAAAGCCTTCTTCCCTGGCAATCTTCATCATCTCAGTGATTGGTTTTATGTGAGGTGAGCATCAGGGGTTAGACCAAACCCCTAGTGTTTTGTTATCAATATCTTGTTTGATTTTTCAGCTACTAAAAAGAACATTTCATTTGAGGGGAGCCAGACACAGGAGAGCTGAAGGGGTTAGCAAGGACAGCTAAGAACTTGTGCCCTGGCTGCAGGTTCCGTACCAGGTAAATTCATATCTGTTACAGAAACGCAGGTCCTGCTGCTCACCACACAGAAAGCCAATTATCGAGACAATGATTATTGCCAAGGAAAAAAGCTTTAATGGGGTGCTGAAGCCAAGGAGATGGGAAATCAGTCTCAAATCAATCTCCTTGACCAACTAAAATTAGGGGTTTATACAGCACGGAAGAAATGTAACCATGTGTGAGAAAACAAGAACCCGAAAGGAGTAAGGAAGCCATCAGGATGAATGAGGGGCCTGGCATCTCATTGTCTAGATGCCATGATCTGCTCAGTTCAGTTCTTTGATACTTTTTGAGAGGTCTTGGGGTTCTTTCCTGAGGAAGGAAGTCATATAAAGCACACAAGTTTCAAGCTTTAAGACCAGAAGGATCAATTTTTATGTTTCTCAAAAAAAAAACCTGTCTATGGGACTATTAGATCAGTTTTAGTCCCCCCTTTCTATTGATCAATTCCTCAATATGGGGGATCTGGTCACTGACCTTTCTGGCTGCTTCCTGCTGAGGAAGGGCATCACAGACAGCTCCCTCCTCAGGGTGACTACATGGCCACCCAAGAATCAAAGGTTAACTCAATACTATAATTTTCTTCTAAAACACATTTTTTCTCTCTCCAGTCCCCTACTTCCACCAAAGACAAATCACAGCAGGACCAACCTACCTGCAAAATAAATTTCAGACTCATATAGTTGGTCTGATTACCCACACAAAGTGCAGCAAGAATCATTGTCCACATAAGCTCTCCTAAATTGGCTTTGCTAAAACCTCTCACAAGGCCATTTCAGTCAAAGCCCTGGGAAAATAACCAGTTCCTCCAACTGTGTGCCATTATAAAACAGGTTCTTATTAAACATATATAAACAAACACATTGCCACGAATTAAGAAAATTTACAAATAGTTCAATACACATAAAGTACGTTTGAAGGCTATAAATAGTGCAAAAGAAAAAAATTCTCCAGACTGAAAAACAGAAGAAAAAGAATTATCAATATTTCAAACAAAAAAGTCATAAGAATTATTTCAGTCCTTCAGTTATTCCATTCATGCAATCAACTCTTGCTCTGCTTCATATTGGGTTAGCAATCTGTTTGAACATATTAGCCTTTTAATTTGAGTCCAGCAAGTTTTATCTCTAATCCAGTGGCACCATCTCCAAAGCTATCAGAAACCTGCATTCAAGAGTCATTTTCATGAACTTCCCCCAAAGAAGTAAGCCCCAGACTGCAGCTGATTATAAGTCACTTTTTGAGAGGAATCAAAGCAAAACAAGTGTGGATTACAAAAGCCTTAGGACAACCATAGTGAAACACACAGTTGACAAGGAACTTTAGTTATTTCTGTGGTGTACAATATCTAACATAATAATCATAATTGTTACTGACAACATGTGTTAATACATCAGAATTTCAGGAATGCCATATAATCTTGGAACACATATTAACAACACATATACATCAATATAACCCAAAGTTAAATACCACTTTAAATTTGACAATGCTTCCTGTATAATTCTAATGTAAATAAACGTAATATGTCTCTCTTGGACTTCAGGAAACCTAATATCCAAAAAAAAGTTAGTTTAAGGTAAAAAAGACAGAATTTGAACTTGAAATTTTGCTGTTGGAAAGTCTATCAAATATCAAACGTTTAAGACACTTGATATCAGAAAATAGGATCACAAGCTAGCATAAAACAGTCATTCATTTTGCCAAAATACATGTGGTATTTGGTTTTCTATTCTTGCATCAGTTTGCTGAGAATGATGGTTTCCAGATTCATCCATATCCCTACAAAGAACATGAACTCATTGTTTTTTATAGCTGCATAGTAGTCCATGGTGTATATGTGCCATGTTTTCTTTGCCCAGTCTATCATTGATGAGCATTTGGGTTGGTTTCTCTTAAAGAACAGATCAATGCTCCAGGAAAACCCTGTTATTCTGACACAAGGCCTAGATGCTGGCCTTGCATCAGTGTGCTTTTGATATTAATGTTTAACTTACAGAAAAACTCTGAACTCATCTTATCCCTCAAAATCAGCCCTTACTATCTCATATGCCTACCTCTTCAGCAATAGTCCCTGAGCCTAGAGGGATTCAGTAGTTTTAATTTCTGGTCCTGTGTCTCACGAAAGCAATTCATTTTGATTGTCACCTTCTCCCAGGTCTGAAAATGAGGCTTCAACTGGGGTCAACACTCAAAATTTAGCAGGAGTCAGTGCTTTTTTCAGACCCAGGAGTCAAAGCCCTATAACCTAACAGCACAGGAATTAGTTAATAGAATATTTATACTACAGAAAGTTCTATCATTCTCTCTAACATATTACAAATTAAAACACTGTGATTTGGTATCTAAGAGTTACCACCTGTAGCACTGCAAACCACTGTGTTAGTTAGGTTACTCACTTCATATGTCCAATTGCTAGCATTCTAGTAACATAACTGTGACCCAAAAGCATCAGAAATGTGATAAGCTCTATACCCAGCTTATCAAAGAAAGACAACTAACTTTTCTCTCCGTCATTTAAAAGAATGGTAATGAAAAGAAAATCCGTTTTGGAAATTCAATATGAGGATGAATAAACAACTCTTTGTATTTAAATATTGTACAACAAAACAATAAGAAAGTAAGGACAAGCATACAGTAATGTCTCCTTCGGCTCTTTTAAAAGAGCATCATCACATATTTCCAAGATTGGTTTCTAGATACAGTACTGACAGCTAATTAGGTAACTTTGACCACTAAAATCTTCAAATCAGTGGAACACTTGTACGTATATTGTTTTCAAGTACACACATCAAAGCCCATGATAAATGGCTTGAGATCAAAGATCACTAGAAAGTCTCACATTTTTTTTTACTACTTCATCCAAGTGAGTATCACTTCATTTTAATAATGGTAAACACAACTAAATCACTTTGAGAGAAATCCCAATAATATAATTTCCTGCAGGACAAGGCAATCTTTCCTAACATTAACAATTTGCACCCATGTCACAGTTTTTCTTCATAACCTAAAGGAAAAGATCTGAAACCAACTCAAATTATTGATTGAATTGAATTACCTTGAAAATAAATGCCATTTAAACATTTTTATTCTCACATACTTTTTCAAATAACAAATTTAATAAGGCACAATTACTGCTCAGAACTTATAAAATTAAGTATTTTATTCTTTTTCCAGGAAGCTTAAAGCTCCTGTAGCTCTCTAGATCATTAGAGGTAAGCAAAACCTACCAAATTTTAAATGGCTGGTGTGCTTCATCAATTTTTGCAGGCTTGACAAAGGTGGCTTAGGAATTCTACATAGATAGAACAAATGACGACTTGTTAGAAATGTACAGGAAACAAAATGAATAGTCATAGAGCCAAATAAAAAGCCTTCCATTAGAAACCAAAAACATCGATGGTTTTATATATGTGTGTACATAAGTATATTAAACACACACAATCACCAAAACACAATCCAACTGCTGCAACAGCAAGCAAGCCCCAAGAGTGTCCATAATGAAACAGTCAAGAGTGCTTCGCTCTCCCAGGCAGTTGGACTTGTTCAACCTGCAAAAGGAAATCCCTTTAAAAATTTCCCAAAGTGAGAGGAGGAGATCCTGCCATCTGGGCCCTCAAAAGACACTCATCTATCTGGACGCAGATGTCAAATTTCAGAGGAAGCTCCTTCTAGACAATCAGAAACGTGGTTGGAGCTGCCTGTGGCAGGACCAGAGAGAAACCAAAACTCACTTTCAGCCAGAATTGGGCAGGCAGCTGCTTAGCAGGGTTTCTGAGACTCATACCTTCAGCAGTGGAGCCACAGGCAAGGTGTTTCTGTTACAGAAGCACCAGGTGTTCGTCTGTGCTCAGCACACAGAAAGCCAATCACTGACACAAGGAACACTATTCCTTGCAAATAATCATCTGAGTGATTGGCTTTCTGTGCAGCAAGCAGCAAGACCTAGACCACATCCCTGGTGTTTCGGTAACAATCCCAGGGCAGCTCTGGGTTCCTCTTTCCTGACTCATCCTCCATGTGTGCCCTCCCTATCAGCCCTTCCCACTGGGTCAGCTCTTGCCTATTTGTCCTCTTCATGGGATATTATGCCCTGCACTTGCTTGCATCCATGAGAGCAGTGTCACTGTTTCTGTCCAAAGTCAGTCTTTAACCTTCATTTGGAATTCCATCCTCCCTGTCTTCTTAGACAGCTGATTTTTAAAAAATCAAATAAAATTCTTATATTCATATATCACTTAGTATATAAAAGTATATGTATTAGATGTTGGTAAGGGTTATGGAGAAAAATAAGCAGGAGACGGGGATATGGTGTTGGGGGTTGCATTTACATATAGGATGGTCAGGGAAGGTGTCTTTGAGAGATGCAATGGAGGGATCAGTGACCTTGATGAGAATAGATGTCATGTATTCTTGGGAGCAGGAACCAGTGCAGGCGTGACAGTGAGAGAAGCAAGAGAGTTAAAGAATGTAGTGCTCTCTCAATGTAGAACAGAACCTGTCTTTACAGTACCTAGATTAATGTATCTAACTGGAAGAAATGTATATTGTGTTTAGGCTGGCAGAGAAGAGAGCCAATAGCGAGGGAGTTTGATGGTCTGTCCAGATGGCATAGAGTCCTACATCTGGGAAGCTCTACTTTGATTGTTTTCATCTCAATAGGTAGAGTGTTTCTTGACACCAAGAGACGGGTAACCTTCGAAAAGGTTTGCCTGTTCCTTTATTGTCTCTAAGATATGCTAAGCAACTTTCATGTGTTCTCAAACTGTTTCCAGCCTTCTGCCTATGGTGGGTTGCTTTGTACGGTCATTCAGGCAGTCCTTGTGCCTGAATGGGAAGAGATCTCAGTAGGGTCTTCCTACAAGTCAAAGCTGAGGTCTCTGGGAACATCTGGGCTGCTTCTACTTCACCAGAGGGAGGTGTGCTCATTACAGAGGGAGGTGTCATTGTTATGAGTCTGTGTAATGCCTAAGTATAGCTCTGTATCACCTGGCGCAAGTGAATGGTAGTATGCATACCAACCCTCTTATCTCATTTGAAAAACTGAATAAAATATTTAACAGTAACCAAGCATAACTTTTGGATAAAGAACGGCTCCCTACATAATTTTTCAGCATTATATTTTCTCTCCGCATTTTGTTAGAATAGACAATATTGTCCATTTGTTTCTTATGAGAAACTAATTTTTTCATTACGTGCTTAACATTTCAGATACTTTTGTGCCTGTATATATATATATATTTTTTTTTGAGACGGAGTTTCGCTCTTGTTGCCCAGGCTGGAGTGCAATGGCACGATCTCGGCTCACCGCAACCTCCGCCTCCTGGGTTCAGGCAATTCTCCTGCCTCAGCCTCCTGAGTAGCTGGGATTACAGGCACACACCACCATGCCCAGCTGATTTTTTGTATTTTTAGTAGAGGCGGGGTTTCACCATGTTGACCAGGATGGTCTCGATCTCTTGACCTCGTGATCCACCCGCCTCGGCCTCCCAAAGTGCTGGGATTACAGGCGTGAGCCACAGCGCCGGGCCCATATCTTATTTTTTGACATGTACTCAGCTACCCACCCAAGGTGAAACACTAGACATTACTCTTAATATGTCTTTCTCACTTTAACAGTAAGAATAATTGTATATTACATTTTTCTCGCTTTAAACACTCTCTTTGAAACATTTTTACTTAGCTTCCTTCTGCTTATTTCTCTGTGCCACTTTAGAAACTTTTGTTGACTCATTCTTCCTTCAATCTGTATTAGTTCACCATACTTTTTATTTTGACACCATATTATGCATGTGTCTATCATGGCACTTTTCCTTTTTATGATGCAATAAATGATTTATTGTCTTTTTTTGTCCAATACACCATAAGTTCTTGAGATATTATTTGCTACTGTTGAAAAAGCTGACACTGACCTTCCAATATCCATCTTTTTATTGTTCTATTGTGATGGAAAATCTGATTTTTACATGGGTATGTGGCAATCCATTAGAGAAAAAAAATGCTTCAGACTTTTTTGCATTAGGGCAGCCATCAGGTGTAATTCTATGATCAGTATTCAGGAGATGCCCTTTCAAGGGAAGTAGCCTCTTCCTTCCATTCTTCTTCTGCTGGATGGAAGGTTCATGTGATGGCAAGCCATCTTGGACCATGAGGTGGCATGTTAAAGGATGGTTGAAGCAGGAAATAGAGGGAAATAGTATTCTAATAACTTTGTGAAACAGAATCCAGGACTCTTTATCTTAGTACTTATATAAGAAAGGGCAATAAGTTTTAGCTTTTAAACCACCATTTGCTTAAGTTTACCTATTACTCATAGATGAACTAAATCCAGCTGATACAGATTCTAAGGCATTTTGAAGGTTGTAACTCTGTGTTTTTTGTTCATATTGCTAACAGTGGGCATGGCATTGGGCTCATAAAATATATAATGATCTCTAGGGCAAGGGCAAAATAGCACCAGTCTCTTTGTTAAAGCATACCAAGAGTGACCTTTAGCTTAGTTCCCAATAAGTTCCTCATCTCCATCTGAGACCATATAGCCTGGACTTTATTGTTGATATCATTATTGGCATTTTGGTCAAAACCATTCAGTAAGGCTCTAGGATGTTCCAGACTTTCCCACACCTTCCTGTCTTCCTCATCGCCCTCCAAACGGTTCCAACTTCTGCCTGTTACCCAGTTCCAAAGTCACTTCCACATTTTCAGGTATAGCCGTACCCCTGTCGGTACCAATTTTCTGTATTAGTCCATTCTCACACTGCTATAAAGAATTACTTGAGAATAGGTAATTTATGAAGAAAAGAGATTTAATTGACTCATAGTTCCACAGGCTTAACAGGAAGCATGACTGGGAGGTCTCAGGAAACTTAAAATCACAGTGGAAGGCAAAGAGGAAGCAAGCACCTTTTTCACATGGTGGCAGGAGAGAGGGCGGGAGGAAAGGGGGAAGTGCCACACACTTTTCAACCTTCAGATCTCATAAGAACTCAATCACTATCATGAGAATAGCAAGGGGGAAATCTACCCTCACGATCCAATCGCCCCCCTCCAGGCCCCTCCTCCAATTCCACATGAGATTTGGATGAGGACACAAATCCAAACCATACCACTTATTATATATCTAAAAGTGTTTATTTTAGGAAGTTGATTCTGACAGGTTAGTTTTCAGCAAGTAATATAGTGAGAAAAATAGATCACTGTTGAATTCTTGCTTCAACCACTGACTATGAAATATGTAACCAATCGTTTTGCTTATATCTTTACTGCCTTCATTTCATCTACTAGAACAGATGAAATACTTTATGTTTCTTTTAAGGATTAATGCATAATGTACATAAAGCATCCACACCAGGCATAGATAAATATTCATTAGCTAGAATATTATTTTTAAAAGAATGAGACTTTAGACACCAATTATACCCTTTTATCATCATCAATTTTACGAACAGTAATGAACGTAATGGAGAAAGAGCTCTATAATCTGCCAGTGCAAGTCTACATACTTTTCCCTTGGAGGTTGTTACGTAGACTTCACAAGCAGGAAGCTGATATGCTCATGCCTTGACAGCCATTAGAAATGACTTTGGAATCTTATATTCATTCCACTGAGATACTCTTCTGGATTTGCAGCTTACCATGGAACCTGAACACATCAGGATAACCCTCATTTGTTTAGTGGAAAGCCAGAAAGAGCAGCTGTTAGTGAATCTCAAACAGTAAAGCTTATTTACAAGATATCTCAGCCTGTGGTGATGGTGATTTCTGTAGGGCTACAATGCATAGGGAAATCCTACCTGATGAATCATCTTGCAAGACAGAACTGTGGTGAGTGTGGTCTTGACACAGAGACCATTAGTTTGGAATCATAATAATGCACCTGATTACACCAACTCTACGGTCTTCATAAGAAACAGACCAACTCTTCCCTATAAAAAAATTTCGAATTCCTACAACTAAATTTATACCTGGGGCTGCCTGTCTTATCTGCTATCACTGTTTTGTTGCTTTGTCCTCTTCCTTAGCAGGCTTCTGTGTGGGTTCTGCTATGAGGGCTGAAACCCAGGGCTCTGGATGTGGGCTCTCTCCAAGCAGAACCACACTGGGGGTCTGGGTTATGCAGGATGGTTAAGGCAGAGTCATAAAGACCTTTACTCTTGATTCTCAACATTTAATTAACTACCTTGATTCAACTTATCTGACGTATTTCTGCAAAATGAAAATATGGATCACGAAGAATGAGTTTAAGTTCTGTCTCCCTGAACTTTTCTCCTTGGTATGATCAAATACTTTGGAATATTAAAGGTAAGATCTTATTTTAACACTGAGGTGAACAATAGAATTGATAAATACTTATGAGCAGCTGAATTTCAAGGCTTTGTGCTAAGTACTATAGAAGGGCAGTAAACAAGGTAAAAGCCTAAAGCCTAGTTACGGAGACCGCACATACACAGTGTGATCAGTGCAGGGTGCCGTAGATGCACAGAAGTAGGGATCTAGCTCAGTTGTACAGACCAAATAAAACTTCTTGGAGGAAATAACATCTAGACCATAACTAGGGGAATCACTGGTAGCTATCAGTTAAAGCACATGGGAGTGACTGATTTGGAAACAGAAGCGTTGGAAATAGGGTTTCAGTAAAGTTATCCTTTAAATAACCTCCATAAAAGCTTCAGCTACATCAGGAACATCATAAAGGTCTTACTCCAAGTCTAAGGGCTTTGGAAATTAACTCTTCACTGACTTCTCTAAAAGCATGAACTTAGCCTATGTAAAATACTGTGAGATAATTTTAGATATTCCGTCTTCATAGTATTAAGGGCAATGTATGATTTTTCCTAATTTTACATCACTCTGAGTCTAAATCAAAATTAGCAACAGATCTTTGATATCTATTATTGTAAATGAAAGAAGGAAAAAGAGGAAGAGAGAAATGGAAACAGAGAAAAAAGAGAAAAGTGTTTTTCAGAAAAAAAAAAAATCTTATGTTTAAGTCTATCTGCATGGATAAGCAAATAATGCAGCCATGTAGTGCCAGAGCCTCAGAAAGGTCAATACTTGATTTGAAATTATTGTATTGAATTTCCTGATGATTTTTTTTAATGAGCCTCACATTCTCATTTGAATGTTTCGGTTCACCTTTCTAATATACTCTTTTATTTAATTTCAATGAAAATGTGGTGTTCCTGGGCACTACTGAGTATATTGGCTTGGATCAGTAATTAAATAGTAACTTGAAGTGTTACAGAATCATTTTTAAAAGTGTGAACTGCCCCTTGTGGTTAGAACTCAGAGATGTCATAAGTCCCCATCCTCCAAAACTTGATACCAGGTTTTTCAGTTACATGGCACTAAAAAAGGCCTGGATTAAATTGTGTCAAGCATTTAATAGCACGTAGCTGCAAACAGTCATATAATGTGTTTTTAGCCTGTGGATGCTGCTCCTTTGAAGCCAGAGTTCATTCCAAGTTGAATGTGGTGAGGCTCTATGGCCTTGAAGTTAGAACAAGTGGCAAAATTCTCTGTGGAGGGTGAAAGGCAGGGTTTTTCAACTGGAACATTGCACAGATGGCATAGACTTGGAGGCTCGTCTGATTTTATGTATTCTTACTGTGGTCTGAATGTTTGCACCTCCCCACCACCCCAAAGTATATGTTGACACCTAATCACCAATGTAATAGTATTAGACAGTGGGTTATTTAGGAGGTGAGAATAAACTTAGGTCATGAGAATGGAACTGGTGATACTAGTGCCCTTAGAAAAGAGGTTCCAGAAAGATGCCTTGCCCTTCACCGTGTGAGTACACATCAAGAGGCCACCAACTATGAACCAGAAATCAAACCCTTATTAGACCCCCAATCTGCTCATGCTTGTGTTTCTCAGCCTCCAGAAATGTGAGAAGTAAATTTCTGTTGTGTATAACTTATCCAGTTTATTTTATGTTTTTATAGAAGACCAAAGACACTTCTTCATGCTCTTCTGACCAATCACCTCTGTTAAACAACATTGATGTTATTACTTTTACCATCCTTTATGCCAGTTGACAAGAATTTGGTGTTGACATAGAATAAAGTACCTCTTCTTGAGGAGATCATTCCAGATTAGGTCATTCATATGCTTATCACTATCTTCAGAATGTATATTAAAGTAAATTTGTAAACACACACACACACACACACACACACACGACATTGACTATTCTGAACTATACTGAAGTAAGTACACAAAGATAACATAACCACTTGCCCTGTATGACCTACTCATGTCATAACTTCCTGTCTCCTTGACTGGCTCACTTGGATTAAAAGCATCTGCAACTCCATTATTTCCTCCAATTTCCTTCCAAAATCAATGAGCCAGTAAAACACCCTCATTTCAAAAATCTTTTCTTCGATATGTCTTGTAAATGAATTAAAAGTTAAACCACAAAATACAAAAACATAAAGACATTGCACTTTACTTTTTCAAAAAATATATAAATAAGAAGCTCAAAATCTGATATGGAAAATATTCAAAAAATCTTCAACTAAGATTCTTTTTATCAAAATAAAAGTTATTTCCTTCTTAAGAGTACGTGTGTGTATATCTGTTATTATTAAAACAGTCTTTGAAAATTCATATAATTCAGAAAGACTTTTTTAAAATCACCTGAGCTAGAATTACTAATTTTGGGGGGGGGGGTAGTGGTTGGTGAATACTTCTAGACTTTTATCTGTGTAACAGAGACATATTGCTATGTACATTTTCTATGTGCATAGACATATTGCTATGTGCAATCATTGCTATGTACACTTGTGAAGTGATAACTTTTTTTTGCGGGGGGGGGGGTGGGGAGACAGTGTCTCACTCTGTTGCCCAGGTTGGAGTGCAGTGGCATCACCAGGGCTCATTGCAGCCTTGACCTCCTGGGCTCAGACTCCCATCTCAGACTGCTGGCTAACTGGGACTATTGTAACAGGCACACGCCTTCACACCCAGCTAATTTATTTTTATTACTAATTGTAAAGATGGGGTTTCCCCATGTTTCCCGGGCTGGTTTCCAATTCCTGGACTCAAGTGACCTGCTCACCTTGGCCTCCCAAAATGCTTGGATTGCAGGAGTGAGCTACCACACCCAGCCTAAATTTCTTCTTGATTAACATTTCCATAATTATCTGAAGTTAGTAACGTTGGATTATCTGGAAAGCGGTGCCATTGGTGAAATTCAGGCGTTTCAAACACATTTACCAGGATTCAATCATCCCTGTACTTTTTCTCTCCTTACTTTTTTTTTTTTTTTTTAAGAGAGGCTTCCTAATATTAAAAAAAAATAATAAATGGTCGGAGAAAAAATCAGCTGATTTCGTATTACTGGTCCTATTTAAAACTAGATTTAGCTTTAGTTTCACTTTCAATATTGCTTACAGGAAATCAATGTCAAGTTTTGAATCAAAATAATCACCAGTAATTTTACCTGATTAAGTACCTAAAATTTTGGACTTAATAATTTGCAAATGTTTAATCAGACTATTAAACAAATAGGAAGATCTAAGGGATAGGCACAACTGGGGAATCATTACCCATTTATTCCAGATAGAAGATTTCCCAAATTCTGTTGACAAACTGGCTAGTCATTTCAGGACTGAGTCCATTTTTCTGCTAGCCTGGGTAAGACTCTTAATTATAAATTATGCTTTGTATGGTTCAATCATCCTGCTGTCCTTCACAAAAAGTCCAGTTTCGATGAAATGTTTGTGCTTTGAAAGAGAAGTATTTGCTTGCCACCACTGCATCCGGGCAATAATATTAGGCGATACACACATATCCACACACACACACACACACACACACACACACTCATTTTATGGTTAACGAAAAAATAACTTTACAAAGAGATGAGAAACAAAACCAGATGAGCATGTAAAAAAAAAAAAAATTAAAAGCAAACAAAAACTCAAACTTCTTCCCTGAGAAAATTACCCCTGAAAGACAGGGAGTAGATGAAACAACATTCATGTCTGCTGCTCTATATTCATTTTGGAGGCGAAAGATACCTAAGCCAAGGGTGGAAGAGGGTCAAACCTGGGTTTTAGGAGCCTGGTATGGAGGTACCAGCACTTCCAAGCTCCTTTAGTTTCCTGTCTTGCCAAAACAGGAAAATATCTCAACGGTTTAACTCCCCGCCAAACTCAAGTGCTTTCGATTTCGGTTTTCCCAAACCCTTATTTGGATGTCTGTAATCCCGGCTATGCTTTCGGCTTGTAAAAACAGTCCGTTTCACGAGGAGCCAGACGCAGGAGGACAGAGCAAGGGGAGAGCAAGCGCAGCTCTTCACGTTGCAGCGTCCGCGACACGTAAGTTCGCTCCTAAGCTTTGCCTTTCAAGTATATTGGGTTAAAGAACAATCAACAACGAATTCCCAAGCGCAGACTCCACACGGGGAGGGTAGAGACTTCACACTGGCGGGTGACGAAGGCAGCGGGGGGACCTCTCGGGGAAGTCGGTTGCTGCTTGAACCCCTGAGTGCTTTGCCCCGGGGGGCTCAGTGTCTCCACGTGGTCCTCAGGCGGCGACTGGGCGACGGCGTCTCCAGGATGCGCTGCTCCTCCTCGGGCTTCCTCCCAGAGCTGCGGCGAAGATCCCTGCTTGGGTCACGGAGGAATGGGGCCTGAAGTCCTTGCTCCCCGAATCATGGGGTCGCTTCCTCCCTCTTCCGTTCTCTGGCGTTTCCCGGCTGCCCCCTGCCGGGACACTGGGGAAACAGAAGATCCTTGCCACTGTCTATTTAAATCCTTAATAGTTATGACTCTATTTTTGTATGAGCCACATTTAGCATTCCAGCGATGCTACAGAGCTGCATTATGTGGAATTTCAGATCACTTTCACTCATCAACTGTTTAAAATAAGTTTAAGGTTTAATCATGTTTGATTATCATGCTGTGGCCCATGTGGCCCATGCAAGAAGTACATCAGAATAACATGAGGTACTGCTTGAAACAGGGTCCCAGGCATTTTTAATCATCACTCCAGATAACTGTCCTGTATTTTGAGAGAGAGCTACATTCTTTATCTCTTTTTCCTTCTTTTATGATTGTTCCCCTATCCAGCCTGCTCCTGCTTTTACCAATTCACTAAATCCATCTTCATCAATATCAATCAATGATCGGTTTCATTTTGTGTCTTTTCGAAGGCCTTCCTGACCAACCTTAACATACATTCAAATCCCAAAACACCATATCCCTTTTCCCTGCTAATTTTCTCCTGAGAAATATCATCAGCTAGTATACATATACACTTTTTTTGCTTGTTTGTTTTATTAATTTTCTGTCCCCCACTGCAATAGAGCTCAAAGAGGCAGGATTTTGTATCAATTCTGTTCCTTGCTTGATACTGAGAACTTAAAATGGTGTTTATTAGCACATGGTAGGTACTCAATACTATTTATTAAATTAATGAGAGAGCAAATTCTTCTGGAATGCCTGGAACCTTTTCTAACCACTCATCTCCTGTATGTAACATCCTGCCCCTACTTATTCCAAGAGTTTACTTTACTTGGGGCTCTGTCATCAGTGCCTTGATTTTCCTATTCTATTTTATGCATCACCTTGACAGCGCATTTTTAGCGTTCTTGTAAGAATCATAAATAATGTACATAAAGCATCTGTACTAGTCCTTGACATGCTAAATATTTTTTCATTAGAAACATACAAAATGTAGAAATTTGATATACCATCCCACAAGCAGAAAACTGATCTGTATGTGCCTTGGGTAGCCCTTACAGATGACTTCAAGGTCTTGTATTTTACTGTTTTTTTTTCTGGGTTACAGGTTACCCAGAATCTGAATCCATCATGATGGCCCCCATTTGTCTAGTGGAAAACCAGAAAGAGCAGCTGACAGTAAATTCAAAGGCATTACAGATTCTTGACAAGATTTCTCAGCCGGTGGTGGTGGTGGCCATTGTAGGGATATACCGTACAGGAAAATCCTATCTCATGAATCGTCTTGCAGGAAAAAACCATGGTGAGTGTGGCCCTGGGTCAGGAGCCATTTACTTGGAACCAGTGATAACATGGCTGATCACCTCCTCTAGGGTCATCCTAAAGAAGAGCATGACTTCTCCCAGTGAAGAAAACTTCTAATTCTCTCACCACTAAATTTAAAATCTCAACCATATGTGTGTATATATATATCTTTTGTCTAATAGTAAAGAACCATCTCAACCCTATCAAAAGATCCATTCCATGGGTCTTCTTGATCCCATCTACACTCACCTCTTCGGGGGCTCAGCTCCAGCAATTATGCCCTTTCTTTCTTATTCAACACTTTTGTGTAGGGTACCTGGTCACTTCAAATAGCACACAAACATAGTTTAATATACCCTGTTTTAAAAATAAATAAGAAGGACAGGCAGTATAATTCTTGCGTGTCCTCTATTTAAATTGGGCTACCATCCAATTTCTTGCTTCATTTTGTAGCAAAACTTTGATAAGTTATACTCCCTTCTATTTAGTCTTTCTAGTATGTGAACTATGACACATAGAGTACGTACAGCATACTTGTACAGTGAAGTTGATAAAGTGAATACGTGGGTAATCACTATTCAGATCAAGAAATAAAACATTCCTAAACATCCAAAAAGCATACACTGTCATACCTTCTCTAGAGCTCACCAATATTTTTGTTTTCAGGGCACAGTTCTTTGACTCTTGGTTTTTAAAAATGGTTCTGCTTAATATATATGCATTCTGAAAAATAGTTTAGTTTGGTCTGCTTTTAAACTTTACATAAAGGAATTTATATTGTGTGTATTCTTGGATATCTTGTTCCTTTGCTCAATAAGAAATGTGTAAGGTTTCTCCAGTTACCATGTGTACCCATTTTTATACCCTCAGACAGTATGCCACTACTTAAGGACAATATATTTGTTTGTTGTTGAACATTGATATTTTTCCAGTTTTTATTTTTAAGACTGTCATTAATACTCTATTATTTATATCCATTAATACTCTGTTACTTATGTTTATATCCTGTTGAACATTGGTATTTTTCCAGTTTTTATCTTTAATGAATAAAGTTGTCATTAACACTCTATTATTTATATCCTCTTATTAATAATAATAGAGATATAATATATACTATATATTATATAGTATATATTATCATTAATACTCTATTATTTCCTCTATTATTAACAATAATAGATATAATATATATACTATATATTATATAGTATTATTAATAGATATAATATATACTATATATTATATATTATTAATAATAATAGAGGAAATTAAGAGTATTAATGATAACCTTATTCATTGTCATTAATGAATACTAATAGAATATTAATGAATATTAATTGTCATTAATGAATATATAAATAAGTATTATTGATACTCTATTATTTATATGTTTATACATTTATATGTATATATTAAAACTTCCCTTGTGTAATATGCTCAGAAGTGGAATTTCTGAATCAGAGAGTAGGTAAAATTTCTAGATAAAGTCAAATAGCTTTTCAAAAAAAATTTTTTTTGGAGACAGAATCTCACTCTGTCACCAGGCGCCAGGCTAGAGTGCAGTGGCACAATCTCCGCTCACTACAATCTCTGCTCCTGGGTTCAAGCAAATTAGTGTCCTGCCTCAGCCTCCCGAGTAGCTGGTACAACAGGTGGGTGCCACCACGCCCAGCTAATTTTTGTATTTTTTAGTAGAGACGGGGTTTCACCATGTTGGCCAGGATGTTCTCGATCTCTTGACCTCGTGATCTGCCCGCCTCGGCCTCCCAAAGTGCTGGGATTACAGGTGTAAGCCACTGTGCCTGGCCAGCTTTTCAAAATTTAAATGCAATTTAGATGCTTATTGGCAGTGATTTAGAATTTTACATCCTGCAAGAAATTCAATGACATAAAGCCTTTTAACTTGTACTGACATGTTGAATGTATTACATGTTGTTTATTTCGCATGTTATTTATTTCACTGTAAGTTTAAGCACCTTTTCACATATTCATTGCAATTTTCATTTCTAATTTTTTGAAGGCTTTTTAAAAAATTTTTTGATACCAGGTTTCTCTTTTGGTTCTTATTGACTTTTAACACAATCTGCCTATGGCTCTGTTAGGTGCTCCTGTTTTCAAAGACCATGCAGCCATTTCTTCCCCCTAATGACCTACTTCCTCTTTGGCTCAGAAGCTCGGCACCATTAGGGAGTGAAACTCTGTCTACTAAACAAGTTTAAGAAAGAAAACAAGTTTGAGAAAATTCTTAATACATGTAAAGATTGGATTAGTTGTCCTGACTGAGATGGAAACAGCGGTTTTCCACTGCCAGCCACTTAAACATTTCTACAAGTTTAACCAATGTAAGCCTGGGACATCCTGGTCTATCCACTGTTACTGTTTGTTATTTTTCCTCTTCGCCGCAGGCTTCCCTCTGGGCTCCACCGTGCAGTCTGAAACCAAGGGCATCTGGATGTGGTGTATGCCCCACCCTACCAAGCCAAACTACACCCTGATCCTTCTGGACACTGAGGGCCTGGGCGATGTGGAAAAGGTAAGGCACTGCTCATGGTTGTCCTCTTATCTTTTAATTTTTCAGCTCCATTCAACTTCTGTACATACTTCTGTAAACTCTAATTATGAGTTTACAGAATCTAATTATGAATAATGAAGCTAAATTCTGTTTTCTAAAACTTCCTTATTAATTTCAAATACTGAGGCATATATAAGAATCGATCTTATTTAACACTGGGTTGAATGATATAATTTAAGAAATATGTATTGAAGAGATGAATTCTAGGGCTCTATACTGAGTTCTACAGATATGACAGTAAACAAGGTAAAGGCCAAGAGCCTAGTTGTGAAGACGAGAAATATAGGGTGTGATCGGTACAGAGTTTCAGATGCAAAAAATGAGAAACTAGTTCAGTCATTCAACTAAGAGAAAGCTTCTTGGAGAAAGCTATAACCCCTGGGACTGATGGGATCTACTATTTAAGATGTGGGGTTGGAGGATGGGACCATATAAAAATAGGGTTTTACTGAAGGAGTCTATTTCAGTAATTTTCAGAAAAGCATTAATTTTATCATTAACATTTTGGTCCAACTCCCTGAACTTTGGAGATGAATTCTGCATGGACTTCTTTAATAGCATGAATTAGACCCACAAAGAATATTGTAAGTGAGATAATTTTAGTTATTTTGTCTTAAAGTGTTAGGTGCAATCTGTCAATTCTCCTTATTTGAATTAGTCTCAGTCTGAATTAAAAGTAGCAGCAGTAGATCTTTGGCTTCCATTATTGAAAAAAAGCATAGAAGTTGGGGGAAGGAAGCACAGACTTAGCAATATGAACTTTAAATTTCAGGATTAAAAGTCTGAATTATTCTTAGTATAATACCAAAGTGAAACATTTATTCTTAATATACTATAGTTTTCATAAACTCCTTTTTATGTAGTTGCATTTGTCAAGAGATCAGAACGTATCAAAATATAAACTGATGGCGGCAGCAGAACTACTCGCTGACCTTAGAACTTGTGATGTGATTTGGGTACCATCTAATTGGTGGGAGTGTAAACTAGTTCAACCATTGTGGAAGACAGTGTGGTGATTCCTTAAGGATCTAGAAATAGAAATACCATTTGACCCAGCAATCCCATTACTGGGTATACACCCAAAGGATTACAAATCGTTCTATTATAAAAACACATGCACACGTATCTTTATTGTGGCACTGTTCACAATAGCAAAGACTTGGAACCAACCCAAATGCCCATCAGTGATAGACTGGATAAAGAAAATGTGGCACATATACACCATGAAATACTATGCAGCCATAAAAAAAGGACGAGTTCATGTGCTTTGCAAGGACATGATCATTCTCAGCAAACTGACACAAGAACAGAAAACCAAACACCTCGTGTTTGAGAACATATGGACACAGGGATGTGAACATCATATACTGGGGTCTGTTGGGGGGTGGGGAGCTATGGGAGGAATAGCAGAGAGTGAGGATATAGGGGAGCGATAACATTAGGAGAAATACCTAATGTAGATGAGGGGGTGATGGGTGCAGCAAATCACCATGGCACCTGTATACCTATGTAACAAACCTGCACGTTCTGCACATGTACCCCAGAACTTAAAGTGTAATACAAAAAAGAAGTTCACACACACACACAAAATCCTTTAATGTCTTACCATGAATCTTGTTTCCAGCCTCCTCTTCCACTCCAGCATGCATACTTACTGCTTCAAGCCAGAGAAATAACTGTGTAATACCTTTTTATGACCATGCTCTGACAATTCTGACTTGGCTTCTGTTGATCTTTCCATCTGCCTTATTCCTTCTTCTTCACAAGTCCACACTCTATCAACTCTTGAAGTGCAGCTATTTTCAAACTGCTGCAAGCATGTGCCTGCCACACATAATCAGTTCTTGCTCCTGAATCCACAGAGTAACTATTCATATTTATGGGCCTCCTCCTCCTTTCTGTCTTTCTTATACTTTGTAACTTTGGGGCTTACTCCCCCAGCAGCGATTATTATTCTGATTGAATTTGTATATTGACATGTTTATCTGTTGCTCCAGAAAGTCATCTTCTTGAGGGCAGGGACTGTCATGAACTTTATATCCACAAAACCAAATGCAGTGTCTGCATTTTGTCAGAAGCACAATGAATAGTTTTTTAACTTAACTGAATAGCATTTGAGACCTTAATATGCCACGAGTGAGGACAAAATTGCAATGGAATAATTGCATGCTGATCACTTGACACCTATTATATTCTAGGCACTTTATTGAATATTTTAATCACAATGTAATTAATTTCTGTTGGTAGCTAAATGAGCTTACAGCCTGAGGATTAATGTAAAATCTAAATATGAAGTTTGAATTTAACATTGCCTTCAAAATTTATTTTTCCTAGTTTTCAACTATCATACAGCTGAAATAGCTAATGAACAACCAAATGAATGAATGAATGAATGAAGAGAATACTCCAAGTCCTTTGCTCTATATTCTTTCTAGGGTAACCCTAAGAATGACTCATGGATCTTTGCCCTGGCTGTGCTTCTAAGCAGCTGCTTTGTCTACAACAGCATGAGCACCATCAACCACCAGGCTCTGGAGCAGCTGCAGTATCCTTCCGGGAAGAGAAAAGCCAGGTTTTATGGCGTTTAGGGGAATGGAAACTGATACTGAGTCTTCTTTGCTGTGACCCAGTTGTCCTGGTTGAGTAAGAAGAGACACAGTGCAAAAGGGAATGTTTATAAAACTTGTTTCTAAGTGAGATGTTGAAATAATGGTATAGGGTGTTACTCCTTAGCTAAGATCCCAGCTACGTGACTCAACTAACACAGCTAATCAGGGCAAAATCCTGCCCCAGGACTGATGAAGTTGAGGACTCCAGCGAGTTTGTGAGTTTCTTTCCAGACTTTATTTGGGCTGTTCGAGATTTTACCCTGGAGCTGAAGTTAAATGGACACCCCATCACAGAAGATGAGTACCTGGAGAATGCCTTGAAGCTGATTCCAGGTATCAGAGCATGTCCCGGATGGGGGAATGTTCAGCAGTGGATGGGATCAACTAAGACCTGCCATTCAGCACCTGACACAAATGTTTATATTAGACTGGATTGAGGCCCATGCTCGTGGTGGTTGGTGATTGACAAGTGATTATGATTCTTGTGGTTATTTTTACTTGAAATTTCCCAGAGGCTGAAGTTTCAATTCATTGAAGAAGTTTAAAACTCAAAATTCTATCAAACAATTTTAGACCAATAAGTACCATGAAAATATATTGAGGATTACAATTAATATTATCACATCCTAAGGCTTATGTATTTGTGTTACTTGTTAACTTCAAGTGTTCCTTCTATTATATTTGGAGAAAATTAATAAATTAGAAGTTGGTAAACACAGAATCACAAGAAGCCAAATGATCTAATTTTGGAAATACATTTCATGCTGTCTGTTTTATTAGCCTGGGTAGTTATATTCTTTAGAGAAAAAGGAGATTTATACAGTAAATGATTCAGAAAATTTAAAAAATACACTGACATATGCTTCCAGTAAGACTGTCAAATCCTTCATTTTACTGTTTTCATAACATCACCTACTTCATTCTACAGCCTCATACAATATGTTGTCAATCTATTATAAATTTGTTAAACAGATGGTATTTAGCAGAGTGAATGCTGGTTGGCACCTACAATCAATATCCATCTTTGTTCACTTATTCATCCTTTCAACAAAAGTTTATTTTGAATAATCTATATATGCCCCAGAATCCCTCTGCAAGACAATGTCAGACCTAATATAATCTGACATTGAAAAGTGGCAAGGTCTCCAAGTTACATCTGGATTAACTTTAGATTGTTCAGATAAAGAAGTGTCTAAACATATTTATGGTGTTTATAATTTAGGGTTCTGATTTTGAAATATTTTTTACTTTTATTACTGTGTTGGTGATCATTCACCTTCTTCTTGATATTCTTCTTAGCAACATCTTATCCTTATTTCAATTTAGGGCCCATGTTTCACTTCTGACACAGGAATGTAATATCAATAAAATATTTCTGACAAATTTTTTATTTAGTTAATCATTCAAAAACATTTAATAAATAGTCTACCAGCTACCATACAAAGGCCAAGGAAACCAGTCATAAGTTTCTTCATCTTGTGTTAGATGTCTTCCCTTCCTCTGCAGTTCTTTCCTGACTCTCGGTCCTGTACAAAAATGGATTTTCCATGCCTTGGTTGGATTAGCACAAGGCTGCTTTGTATGATGGCATACAACAAAATTTACAAGGCAGAGGAGCTGCAGGGATGCAAAGATCCCTGGAAAAGTCCTCAGCCCCCTTGACTGCAGCCTGTCTCTTCATTGAGCTTTCTTTTTTATAATTCCACAGGCAAGAATCCCAAACTTCAAAATTCTAACATGCCTAGAGAGTGTATCAGGCATTTCTTTCCAAAACGGAAGTGCTTTGTCTTTGACCGGCCTACAAATGACAAACAATATTTAATTCATATGGACAAATTGCCAGAAGAAAATATGGAAAGGCTTTTCCTGAGGCAATCAGAAAACTTCTGTTCTTATATCTTCACCCATGCAAAGCCCAAGACCCTGAGAGAGGGAATCATTGTCACTGGAAACCGTGAGTCTTCTTTGTTGCAGAGCATGTCTGTGGTCCAGGGTGTGTTGAAGCTGTCGTGATTCTGCAAGTTTGTCAATAATATTGTTTACTTCTGTATAGGAATGCAGGCAGACCGTGCCACACATAGAAATGAATGTTTCTTAAAGTTTACTCATATGAGAATTTCTTGAGGCCTAATATATCTCACAGAATTAATACACTAATGGGGTAAACACAAACTTCTGAGGAGAGAAATCTACATGATGAGAAGTCCTATAGGGTTAGTGTTTCTCAGTGAGGATATATAATATATTTTATAAATTGACATTAGTCAAGAAACCAACATCAGGCCATGAGTTCCATGCAAGCTCATTAAGAGTTAGAGAAACAAATTTAAATGTTATATTAAGTATGGGACTGGCTTCATGGCATGAAACCTGTGGAGTCATCCACTCCTCATGGTGAGATGGGTCCATGCTTGATTCAATAGTCTATGTTGCTGTCTTCAAATAAAAATTGCTGTCTCCAAATAAAAATGCAAGTTCCCTTGTAAAGAATATCTGATGAAATGAGGGGACTTGCATTTTTATTTGGAAGTAGGACTCACAAATTATATAACTTAGTTTTCCTGCATAACAAACTCATTATATGGCATCCAAATGGAAATGTACTTTTCCATAAAACACGAAGACATGTTGGTTGCAATGAGTAATTAATTTTGTAATGTGAATCCAAGAGCCATATAAAACAGAAAATAGGAAAAATAGGGATGTTATTATAAATTCCTCAAGGAACTCATAGAGGAAGATGAAAAAGAAGGAGAGAAAGATTAAAGAAGAGGAGGGGGAAGAAAGGTCAAGATAACTCGAATTTTTGTAATTTTTAGAATGCTAAAACTTGTATAAATAATGAGTGAGAACTATAAATTTTCCTTAAATATATGTGATTCAGGGCTGGGGACTCTGGCAGTGACTTATGTAGATGCCATCAACAGTGGAGGAGTGCCTTGTCTGGAGAATGCAGTGACAACTCTGGCCCAGCGGGAGAACTCAGCAGCTGTGCAGAGGGCAGCCGACCACTACAGCCAGCAGATGGCCCAGCGGGTGAGGTTCCCCACAGACACACTCCAGGAGCTGCTGGATGTGCACATGGCCTGTGAGAGGGAAGCCATTGCAGTCTTCATGGAGCACTCCTTCAAGGATGAAAACCAGGAATTCCAGAGGAAGCTTGTGGTACTTTTAGCATTTATCCTTCCTGATTTCAGTTCTCCCCAAATAATGCGTAAAGTCCACCCTTTTGACCCCAGGGTTCATCTCCTTACCATTGTGGAAAGAATATGGTTTCTTGTGAATAATAGGGCTCTATGGGCTAGCGGCCACACTTCTTCTAGATGATGGTCACTTTTTTTTCTATTCCTGAAAAATAAATTATCATGAGTTTAGCAGCTTAAAACAACACACGTTATTAGATCATAGTTCTGTAGGTCAGAAGTCCTTGTCAGGGTGTCTGGGTACTCTGTTCAGTGTGCCACAGACCGAACACAGTGTTAAATGGGCTTAGATTTCATTTAGCGGCTCAGCAATGATGCATCAAATCCTTCTGTTTCTAATTGCCCTGAATTCCTCTTCTTACACCATCTAGAGAAAACCACTTTTAAGGGGCTCATGTGATTAAGTCATGCCCAACAGGGCACACTCCATTTCTTAAAGTCATCTTGTCCTACATAACATAATCTAATCACAGGGTTGGTATCTATCACATTAATAGGCCCAGGAACTATGCAGGTGTGGATACCAAGGAGTGAGGAATCTTATGGGACATCTTAAATCTCTTTACCATAGGCATATTTACTGAAAGTTTGTCTTTCGGTCTGTCTCAGACTAACCTAAAAGTAACAATAATCTCTTAATTCATAATGATAAAATCCAACTGGACTGTAACTTACAAGTACAAACAAAAGAAAATTCTGTTCCTGTATCCTCACATATTCAAACTCTTATTGAAGGAATACACAGATAGTTCATTTTTCTCATCAGAATATACTTAATTCATTACTGCAGAGTTGATTTTCCATGCCCATATTTTAATATGTAGCAACCTATGTTTTCTGGGGAATTTTTACTTCCAGCCAAAATTCAACTTTTTGCTGATCATGGTTGGGAGGTTTGGTCCCTGTTAATCATACCATAACTAAAAGAACTATAGAGTTTATGACTTCTAATTACACAAATTTGCAGATATTGTGCCTGACCCCTGGGGAGTTAAGGGGCTTTCCACAGGTCACACAGATAAATGATCAGATATTTGGGAACAAAACAAATCTTCTGACTTTTGGTCTACACTATATTTCAGTTCACTCTGAGGCCTTCAGACTACTCCTTCCAAGAGGATCGCAATTGGACCTTCCTTTCTAACACCTTCTTTCTACTGTTTTTCCCTAACTTTCTCTGGCAGGACACCATAGAGAAAAAGAAGGAAGACTTTGTGCTGCAGAATGAAGAGGCATCTGTCAAATATTGCCAGGCTGAGCTTAAGCGGCTTTCAGAGCACCTGACGGAAAGCATTTTGAGAGGAATTTTCTCTGTTCCTGGGGGGCACAATCTCTACTTAGAAGAAAAGAAACAGGTTGAGCAGAACTATAAGCTAGTGCCCTGCAAAGGAGTTAAGGTGAGGAATAAGGGGAGTGGGGGATGAATAACAGAAGATAGTCAGAGGGTCTTTGTTGCCCCTTCTGAAAATCTAAGAACATAGCGCTGCGTGTGGAGAGGAAGCAGAACATGATGCTATCTTGGCATTTTTAGTATTTAAATCCACAATTAGTTAGATACTCTTAAAGAAACATTTCCTCTCCAAGAGGATTTAACATCACGAATCCAGATGAAACAACTCACTTATATTTATTAATTAATGGGATAGTTTTTGTGCTAAGTACAGAGGATACCTTATGAAGCAAACAACTTTGTTTTCCGAAGCATATTGTCTTACCCGAGATGAACAAATTAATACTCGACTGGCTATGGTACCATTATGGTTATCATACTGGTATGTGCTAATATGATGATGATGATCATGATGATGATGATGATCAACAGAATGGTTCACACACACTGAGCATTCACTTCCTGTGTCAGAGGAAGTGATTTGTTGGATTATCGGTTTGATTCTCAGAATAATGTAAATTAGGTACCACTGTCTTCCACAGAGCCAGTTGAGAAATGTAATGCACAGAGAGGTTAATAAGGTGCCTAGGACAATGCAGCCAGCAAGTGATGGAGCTGATAGGGCTGACTTATGTACTCGACAGCCATTGGAAATTTTGAGGAAATTTTTGTCCTGTGTTCCATGAGGACTATACCAACTTAGGTTCCTACCAACCGTTTCTAAGAATTCCCTTTCCTCCATATCTTTGCCAACATTTGGTATCTTTTGACTTTTGGATAATGATCATTCTAAAATGTGTGAGATAAAATGTCACTGTGGTTTTGAGTTGCATTTCCCTGATGGTTAGTGATGCTGACTATGCTTTCACATACCTGTTTTCCAGGTCTTCTTTTCACAAATGTCTATTTAGGTTCCTTGCTCATTTTTAATAGGTTTATTGGTTTATTTTGCTATTTAGTTATATGACTTTTGTATTTTAGATATTAACCCCTTATCAGATTTGCAAGTGTTTTCTTCCATTCTGCATGGAAGAAAACTCTTTTACATTTTATTGTTTTCTTTGCTCTGCAGAAATTTTTAGTTTGATGTAGTCCTACTTATTTTTGCACTTGTTGCCTGTGTTTTTGATGTCAAATTCAAAAAACTGCTGCCGAGGCCAATATCAAGAAGTATTTTCCTTCTGTTTACTTCTTGGAGTTTTATGGTCTTACGGTTAAATCTTTAATCTATTTTTAGTTGATTTTTCTGTATAGTGTAAGATAAGGGTCCAGTTTTATTATTTTGAATATCCAGCTTTCCCTGCACCATTTGTTGAAGAGACTATCCTTTCTTTATGTGTACTCTTGTCACATTTGTTGAAAATTATTTGATCGTATATATGTAAATTTCCTCCCTGGCTGTCTATTCTGTTTTGTTGGTTTGTTTATCTGTTTTTACACCAGTACTATGCTACTTGATTACTGTAGCTTTGTAATAGATTATGAAATAAGGTAATTCAACACTTCCAACTTTGTTTTTGTCACTCAAGATGGCTGTGACTATTCAGGATCTTTTTTGTTTCTATATAAATTTTTGAATTAGTTTTCTTATTTCTTTGAAAAATTCACTGGAAATTTGATAGATATTGCATTAAATCCATAGATAATTTGAGGTAGTATGGACATCTTAACAATATTATTTCTTCCAATTAATGAACATGGGATATCTATTTATTTTATATTTTCTTTAACTTCTTCAACATTTTATAGTTTTCAGTATATATATCTTTCACCCCCTTGGTTAAATTTATTTATAAGTATTTTATTTCTTATGCTGTTATAAATGTAATTTTCTTATTTTTCATATAATATTTTATTAGTATATAGAAATGCAACTGATTTTGTATGTTAAATTTGTATCCTGCAACTTTAGCCAACTTAGTTTTAACAGCTTTTGATGGACTTGTGGTGTTTTCAAAAGAAATAAAATCACAATCCTGAAGAGAGATTTGTACTCCTATTCATTCCAGCATTGTTCATAATAGCAAGATATAAAAACAACTTTATATATATATATATATATATATATGTGTGTGTGTGTGTGTGTGTGTGTGTGTGTGTGTATATATATATATATTATTGCACTTTAGGTTCTGGGGTACCTGTGCAGAACATGCAGGATTGTTGCATAGGTACATTCATGGCAATGTGGTTTGCTGCCTCCATCCCCCCGTCGTCTATATCTGGCATTTCTCCCTATGTTATCCCTCCCCAACTTCCCTACCCCCCACTTTCCCTCCCCTATGCCTCCATAAAAACAACTTTTGTTTATCCACAGATAAATACATGTAAAAATGTGACATACACAAACATACATATGTATGTGTATACATACATATATAATAAAATGTTATTCAGCCTTAAAAAGAAGGAAATCCTGACATTTGTGGAAATATCAATGAACCTGCAGGAATTTAGACTTAGTGAAATAAGCCAGACTCAGAAAGACAAATATGGAGTGACTCATGTTTATGTGAGAAAAAAAATGCTGAACTCATGTTAACAGAGAGCTGAATGGTGGTTATCAAGGTCAGAGAGGTGGGGGAAAAGGGAAAATAATGATTGAAAGTAACTAATATTCGGCTATAATAAACACTTTCTGGATACCTAAGTACAGCATAGTGACTGTAGCTAAAAAAAGAATTATACTTGGAATTTGCTAAGAGAGTAAGATCTCAGGTGTTCGCAACAAAAGAAAACTCTATGAGATGATGGATAGGTTAATTGACTTGGCTGCAGTAATCATTTCACATATATCAAAATATCATGCTGTACAACTTAAATATACACAATTTCCATTTGTAAATAATTCCTCAATAAAATAAGAAACAAAACTCAGAATGCACCCTGACAAAGCTTCCAGAAAGAGTGACCGGGAATGCTAGTTGATGTATCCATAAAGGTTATCCTAGTCATGAAAATGTAGCACAGCTTCCAAACAGAAGAAAAGGATTGTGCAATACCGCAAACAACTGAGAATGTGTGTTTGTAGAACTGCCCATTTATGTTGTCAGGTTGTCCGTATCCTGGGGTGGGTGGTGAGCAGCATCCCTGGGAAAGGAAGCTGGACAGGTAGGAGGGAGGCTGCTGCACATGGTTTTTATGTCTTAAGAAAGAGCTTGGACTTTTTGTTGTGGCTGTGGAAGAAAAGAAATAACTGTGGGATCTTAAGAATTATGCAAAGTTTACAAGGTTAGATTTGTGACTTTATTGAACAATAATTTCGTCATCATAAGTTGAGATCTTTGCTGCCTGACAGGTCTTTGTTCTTTCTTGGCTCCTCAGGCAGACAAGGTCCTCTGGGATTTCCTGCAGTCACAGGTGGTTGTAGAGGAATCCATCCTGCAGTCAGACAGAGCCCTCACTGCTGGAGAGAAGGCCATAGCAGGTACAGGGGCAGGGCTCTCAGAGGGGCTGGTAGTTTACTGCAGTGCCTTCTTGCTGATCACACCGAAAGATATTCTGGATACAAGGAGCTTCAAAAGTCATAAACATTCCGTTAAAATATTAATAAGTTCTGCATACCAAATGTATAGCATAGCGACTATAGTTAAAAAATTATTATATACTTGGAATTTGCTTTCTCTTACTATAGATGAAGGAGCTTCTTCCTACTATGGAACATATACTCTGCTAAATCCCAAAATCTCAAGGGGATTGGGGTTGAACCTCCAGCCAGTGTCTTCACATCACATTATTCAACATTCTCTTCCAGACATGGCTAGTGAGACAATTCAGAGATTCCCAATCCCTCACTTTTGTGCTTTTCTCTAAGTCAGTTTGATCTGAGCTCAGGAGGGTAAAACTCAGGCAAAACTGTCATTTTCTTCCCTCTCTAAAACCTTTGTGCAATAGCGGAGCGGTCCATGAGGGAGGCAGCTGAAAAGGAACAGGAGTTGCTAAGACAAAAACAGAAGGAGCAGCAGCAAATAATGGAGGCTCAACAGAGAAGCTTCCAGGAAAACATAGCCCAACTGGAGAAGAAGATGGAGAAGGAAAGGGAAAACCTCCTCCGAGAGCATGAAAGGATGCTGGAACACAAGCTGAAGGTGAGTCTCAATGAAGCATGGCAGTGCTTGAGGGCCAATGCCTTGCTTCTTTAGGAAAGGAAGGACCAAAATTTTAGGCACAGTGATGATCTCAGAAGGAAACACAAAAGTTGTATGTTTCACTAAAATCTCAAATACATCTGAATTGTACTGAAGCCTGAAAGTCTACAAGACTCCAGCATCTTCTTCATGTTAGACTTTGGAGAGTACACATGACATCCCCCAGGGTATCAGGCTGCTGTTTGTGGTGATTATAGGATGGTCTTACTGTCCCCCAAGTAAATAGGACCTGAGTCCACCAATCCTTGGGATTTGGGGCACAACCCTCAAATATCTGAAATAGATCAATCTGGATGAAAATTTCAGATTTGGCTTGATAAAAAATGATATTGAAAGATCAGTAATTGCTCCATTTGTTTCTGTATCTGCCTGATTCATCCTATACAACTAGAGTAAAATACATTCCTTGTACCAGCCTGGAGCTTGACAACCAATGTTTTATACAGGGTCAGCAGTCCCTATTATTTTCTAGATGAGCATGGCCATGCTACATCAGTGGAAATTAGAATTAATTAGAATTAAACCTGCATTCCCTCTCAAAGGGCATTCTTTGTGCTGGAACAAAATTTCTTCCCACCTCCAGTGAGATGTTGCTTAAGGAATGTCACAAAGGTATAAACCATATATACTCCCACTATTCAGGTCCAACCACCTGGAAATGTTAGATGAACTCATCAAAGAGTTTTCTAAGATAATAGAGAAATAGACACGTATGCGTAACTGTTGAATTTGTTAAACACAAAACTCTCACTCCCTGCAGAGAATTGGGGATTTTCAAACGTGGACTATTCCCCTTTCATAGGTACAAAAAGAAATGCTTATTGAAGGATTTGAAAAGAAATCTGAGGAGTTAAATAAAGAGATTCATCGACTGAAAGAGGTGATTGAATCAGCCAAAAATGAAGAACCCTCAGTGCTTTCAAGGATCCTTGACACAGCTGGCAATATGATGATTGTAGCTCTACCTGGGGCTGCTAAGCTATTTGGAGTAGGGATGAAATGTCTTGGTTCACAGGTTTAAGAGCCTGAATATTCCTGGTAAGGAAATATAAAGTGAGGTTTATTTTATTTTAATAACATAGCACTGTTGATCATTTTGTAAGTATATGTGTTATAGAAGTTTCATGCAAGAAAAATTTAAAATTAAAAAGTGATTATCAAAGAATATCAGGGTCTGACATCCACAAAAAACAAACTTAATTTTGATTGAACTAATAATTTATAAAACTGGGAAACAAGTCAGAAGTAGTGGCATTATTGCTAGAAAAGGTTTGAGTAAAGCAAAAAGGCAACTGGTAAGATTAAGAAGCCATTAATAATTTGCAATTTATATTATAGTTACAGAAATAATTTCAGTTATAATTAACTCTTGCAAATTAATGAGAAGGGAGCAAGACCACAATTAAAAATTTTTTTTTGACTTTTAGATTCAGGGATACACGTGCAGGTTTGTTACACAGGTAAACTGCATGTCATAGGGGTTTGGTGTGCAGACAATTTTAAAACACAAGTATTAAGCATAGTACCCAACAGGTTTATTTTCTGATTCTCTGTCTCCTCCCAACCTTCACCCTCATGTAGATACCAGTGTCTCCTGTTCTTCTCTTAGAATCCATGCGTTCTCTGTTTGGTTTCCATTTAGAAGTGAGAACGTGGTATTTGGGATTCTGTTACTGTGTTAGTTCGCTTATGATAATGACTTCCATATTGCTACAAAGGGCATGATCTCATTTTTTTTTGTCTGCATAGTATTCAGTGGTGTTTGTATATACCACATTTGTATTATCCAGCCTACTGCTAATGGGCATTTAGGTTGATTCCATATCTTTGCTAT
This sequence comes from Sapajus apella, assembly GCF_009761245.1. Taxonomy (NCBI): domain Eukaryota; kingdom Metazoa; phylum Chordata; class Mammalia; order Primates; family Cebidae; genus Sapajus; species Sapajus apella. Next base: position 2,402,589 of record NW_022437004.1, on the reverse strand, counting down.
TGTGAATAGTGCTGCAGTGAACATACATATGCATGTAGCTTTATGGTACAATGATTTATATTTCCTTGGGAATACACATTCCTATGGGAATAATGGGATTGCTGAGTCAAATGTTAATTCCAAGTTATTTGAGGAATCACCAAGCTGCTTTCCATAGTGGCTGAACTAATTTACACTCCCACCAACAGTGTATATGTTCCATTTTCTCCTCAATCTTAACAGCATCTGTAGTTTTTTGACTTTTTCATCATAGCCATTCTGACTGGTGTGAGATGGTATCACATTGTGGTTTTTGATTTGCATTTCTATAGTGATTAGTGATGTTGAGCATTTTTATATGCTTTTTAAATGCATATATGTCTTATTTTGAAATCTGTTCGTTCATGTTCTTTGCCCACTTTCTTTTTAACGGGGTTGTTTGTTTATTGCTTGTAAATTTGTTGAAGTTTCTTATAAACTCTGGATATTAGATCGTTGTTGGATACACAGTTAGCAAACATTTTCTCCCATTTTATAGATTGTCTGTTACTTTGTTGATAGTTTTATTTTATTTTCTTTTTGTTTTTTGAAGTAGAGTCTCACTTTACCACCCAGGCTGGAATACAGTGGCACAAACATGGTGCATTGCAGTCTCAATCTCCCAGGCTCAAGCAGTTCTCTCAAAGGAATATTTCAAAGGAATATTCTATAGTCACTAAAATGAAAAAGGTCTATTTATACTAGTATGAGAAAGTATCCAAGATATATCATTAGAAAAAAAAAGATGCAGAAAGTATGCTATCAGTTACTTTAGGAACTAATGAATATGTGTGTACCTTCTTAGTTCCCTCTGAAAAAGTAAAAAATAGACTAGTATCCTGGTCATACCTGGAATGAACCTGAATAGTTAAGGTGAGAAATGAGAGGATAACTCTAAATCATATATGTCTTTAACATTTTATGTAAATTCATCATGTATTCAAACATGGATTAATACAATTATAAAAATTGAAATAACAATACATGGATGGGAGAGGTCCCACAACAGGATGAAAGTAATTAATATTCCTAGAAATAGCATAAGTCTGCTCAACAGGAAACATCTTCTCATTGGAACAGAGAACTAGAAGCAAGACAAAGCAAGAAAAATATGAACTAGAACAAGACAAAGCAAGAAAAATATGAAGCAACAACAGCAGAGATTTACTGAAAATGAAATATACTCCGCAGCGTGGGAGTGGGCCCAAGCATAGGGACTCAAGGTTCTGTTACAGAATTTGAGGGGGTTAAATACGCTCTAGAGTTTTCCGTTGTTTACTTTGTGTAAGCCCTATGTAAATAAAGATAATATTTCCTGTCATAGCTGAAATGTGAATTGGCCTCATGTTCCATTCCTCCAGATCATGTTTTCCTGCCTCATTTTCTCCCTGAGAAATGTAATTCCTATAAATCTTTATGGGAGGTGGAGGGACTGAGGATCTTTCTTCTGTAACTGCTTCATGCTGGCTTGGGGCGTAGTCCCTACCTACTGGGGATCATGGAACTCTTGCCTTTCTCTGTCTAGTGGAGGCAGGGTAGTTTCTTGATGGCCAGGGGTGGTGTCTTCACCAGGAACTGGCTGGAATGTTTGTTGCATGATCATCTGAAGCTTGAGGGTCTCTAGGTGAGAGGAAGTGAATTTGGTTAAAAGATTTAACTTAAACTTCAGGAGATGGACACCTATGCTGTTAAGAATGTTTGTGACAGAAATTTGCATGAGGAAAAACAAAAGCTGGTTATTCAATTAATTTTTTGTTCCATTTAGGTTAGTAGTTTTATACAAGGAAATTTGGTTATTTCTGTGGTCTACCATAGCTTAACATAATAACCACAATTGTAATTGATAGCATACACTTAGACATTTGAATTTTAGAAATATCAGACAATTTTGGGAGATATATTAGCATTATTCACAAAAGTATAACCTAAAGAAGATTGAACATAATTCTGGCAATCCTATGTACCTAAATATGTTAAATAATCCTGTTTGCCTCTTTTCTGAATGATTCAGGGGCCTCCTGATTCATCCAAAAAGCCAATCATCAGGAAAGACAATGTTGAAACTGAAGTTTGATTTTGGGAAGGCTGTTAAATATATTCAGAGTTTAAAACACTTGATATTATGAAATGGAATTCTTGATGACCATGAACTATTTATTTTGCCAACATGATTACTCAAATTTTAAAGAAGCAAAAACCTTTTATAACCCTTTATAAATTTTGCCAAAGAGCAGATTATTGCTTTAAGAAAACCTTGTTGTTTAATGTTCAGTTTACAGAAAAACCGTATTTAGTCAATATGTTCACACAGATAATTTCTTTTGCAAGATTAATTTTTAGAGACCTTCCACCACCTGTTTGAACTTTTAGTTTTTCTTATCTAATTTAAAACAATTCTTTAACCATAGGCAAGAATTTACCTTTCCATGCCTCCTTAATACTTTTAATACACACACACACACTATTGTTCTTACACACCTTGCATGTAAAACTATTTTAGTAGTCTCAAGTACATCTTATAATGGTGACTCTTAGCCATTTTAATTTTAATGTAAAACATGGTAAGTTATGTTAATTATGTACTAGGTGCTGATAAGGTTTGAATGTTTCCAGCATAGTTAGGAGCAGCCAACTCCACATGTCCTCAGTCCTTACCTAGCTGTAAAGCAGACAAGTCAGGCAATTTTCAAAGCCAAAGCAGTTTATGACCTTAAAGCATTTAGCAAACCTAATATTTGAACATAATTTAAAGCACATGTTTACATTTTGAAGACATTTGTATTTTACCAATAATCTTTAAAATCATATTTCTTTCCCAAAGATTACTCAGGTCACATGAAGTAAATAAAAGGTATTGCACTATTTACTTTTCTGACAAAATATTTGATTAAGCTCTCATTATTAAATCAATTAATTAAAGCTCTTTTTTTATTAATCAATACTGTTTAACAGGGGAGATGAACAGTGACTTTTACATTTCATTTAACCAGTTTGCACAGACAGAAAGAGGCTAGAGTCTCACTGGTAAGAAATTATTGCCCTTTTGCCAGCCTGTCAGGTTTCTGAGTTCTCTCTCCTTGAGCAGCCCTAGCAACCCTGTTCAACTGTATGCAGACAAACACATTGCTGTTAATTAAGAATATTCACAAATAGTTTACAAATTTTGGGGAAATTAGGCAGAGAGAGATAATATGACTCAAATTCTATTTATGAGAATCTACTCAACACATTTAAAGTATCAGGAAGCCTAAAATCCAAAAAGTTAGCTTAAGGTTAGAAGGCTGGTGTGTTCCATCCATTCCTGTGGGCCCAACAGAGGTAGCCTAGGAATTCCAGATAAATGGAACAAATGATGACTTGCTAGAAATTCATAGGAAACACAATAACTATTCACAGAAAGAAATAAGAAATTTAACTATATCTTCAAAAAATTACTAAACTACCAATACATTTATTTACAATACTTATTACTTTAATTTAATCAAGGCTAAGAGCTTTAACTATGAAAATGCTAATTAGCCAAATGTCTACAATTCTCTATCAGGTTTTAAAGAATATTCTATTATTTAAACTTTTCCACATCTTTTTGCCCTACTTAGTGGTGCCTCACTACATTGTTTCATACATAACCTTTTTAAATCTGTAATTTGAACTAACGTTTGGATAACTTCTGAATCAGACAAAATTATTTTTTTTCTCACTAATAGCATAACCCTTTCAGGCACATTTTGTTTACAGAATTATGAGTTAACTAGAATTCTTTTCATTAGTAACCTAAAACTTCAGTGAAATCCTAAAAAGCAAGAAATACTGAACTATCAGATACAGGCATTTATAGGTAAGAACAATTCCACAATTTTAGAAACATATTTCCCCATATCACAACCTTAATTGGGGATTGCCCATATACTAAATGAGCATCAAAAATAACTTTTAAGATTTTAATTTGCACAAAAAGTTTATCTGAAATATTTGTCCTATTCATTGTACTCAATTCTTTCACTTTTAACAAGCGAAACGTGAGACATCAATCAACATATGTAAAATGAACATTGGTTCAGTCCAGAAAAGTGGGACAACTGAAGGTGGGGAGGAGGCTTAGGGGCTTCCAGGTCACAGGTAGGTAGAAGACAAAGAGTTTATTCTTTAGAGTTTCTAATTAGCCTTTCCAAAGAAAGCAATCCGATGTGCATTTATCTTACTGAGCAGAGGGATGACTTTAAATAGAATGGGAGGAATGTTTGTCCCAAGCATTCCCAGCATGAAATTTCCCTTCAGCTTGGTGATTTTGGGGGTCCACGATATTTTCCTTTCATAAATTACTCTCATTCATCAAAAGAAGGCATACAAACCAAGATCATCTTGCATTAGCTGTGCTTATAGTTTTATAACCTTCTATGCCAGACACTGACATCTTAAAATGTCAAGCAAAGACAAACATAAAATCCAGAGAAAACGTATGCTGACAATTCTGAAGACATTTCTATTTTTATTCTACTGATAATTTTAAAAGCCAGCTTGTTTAGCAAAGTTATACTTAAATCACATGAACTTGAAAATTGCTTAGACTTACTTAATTTATGTGTGCTTTTTTACTCATAAGCCAATTTGCTAGACACACCATACAATAATAAGCATACATACAAATAAACATATCTAGACATGTATACACACACATAAATGAAGATCCAATAGTTGGGAACCTTAGCAATGAGATAGCAATACAAACTTGCTGGTTTTACTTTGTTTTCCCCAATAGATAATCCAATGAAGGCTGTTGTTAAATATACTGAGTTCTAACTTTCTCCTCAAAAATCAGTATGTCCACATTTTGTTTCCCTGTTCTTTGTTCTTCATTTTAAAGTTTAACTTACTTTTCTTCTTGCCCCTAGTTTCAATAAACAACCTTCCTGCCAGCTCTAATCAGTAGTTCACATCTGTTCCCCTGGTTACCTGCACCTATTCCTCTTGCCAAAACTTCACTTTCCCCTCACACATCCCCCTCCTAACCCACATATTTAGAGTTCTCACTCATCCTAGTCACCTGCTCCATCCTGAGTCACTCCTGGTCACCTGCTCCATCCTGAGTCACCCCTGGTCATCTGACCTGACCTGAGTCACCTTTAGTCACCTGTTCCATAATCATCTTTCCTGCTGAAACTGCTTACTCCAGGGGTACTCTAGCTCGTACCTTGCTCTCTTTTAAATAGCCAATCGGAATTAGCTTAGACTGTCTAGTCCAACCCTAGCCAATAGGGGAACAACATAGCAGTACAGCTACCTGCATCAGAGATAAGAAACCCTTCCCCTCCTTTGTTCAGGTGTGCTCTCATCATTGCTCCATCCGTGAGATGCATCCTTCTATAGAAGTAAATTGCCTTGCTGAGAAAATTTATATTTGAGTGCTATTTCTTTTGCAGCACCAAAAGTTTATTTCTAACAGCTGTGAACCAAAATTTTGGGTACAGCAGTTTCCATGGCAGTTTGATTTTTAAAGGTCAAAGCTCGCTGGACTCCAAAGATCACTGGGGCCAAACAGTACCAAAAGAGAGTGTCACATGTTAATCAGATCCCCTGCTTAGAACAGCAGCACAAAGGTCTGGATATATCCAACACCATCTCACTTTCCCATTAAACAGTAAAATCCAGACTCCAAACAGTATCGCAAATCCAAGAGAAAATTCTAAAGATGTCTTAGTGCTAGACCTCAGAACCTCTGCAGAATGTGTCCCTTTGGAGAGATTTAGGCCTGGGGGATACCCAGGGTGTTCTCCTGTGGAGTCCAACCTTAAGAGTGTCAGATGTCTCTGACCTTAGGTGGGCACCAGTGCCATATACATGTTTTCCCTCCAGATGCAGTGGCCTACTATGAGCTTTATAAGGATAGCCATAGTAATGATAGGAATTAGAGGTTGGGTGAGCTTTTTTTTTTGTCCTTAGCCAACAGAGTAGGGGAAGGGAAGAATTTAGCATAAGAAAAAAAGGTTTAAGCCACCTGAAACATATGTGCATTAACTCCAGGCTGTGCCACCTGTAGGGATCAGGGACCACAACTGGAAAAGATTTAAAAAAAAAAAAAGAGTCCTTCCTCCTTCCAGGCAAAGCAATTATCCCCATTGACTCTTTGGCCTTCAGGCAACACTGGGGAGTAACCCCCAGTCAGTTGCCCTCGAAGTGGAAGGAGCTGCTAGGAAGCAGTCACTGAAAGACTGAAAAAGAAAGACAGGAGAAAAAAAAATGGAAGACTCTGGTCCCTTAAGTGAACCCAGCTGTGGTGGTGAAGTGCTTCCACGTGGAAACTCCTTAGCTTCACTGGCCACAGCCAGAAACCTGCAGTTGCCTTTGTGTTTGGGTGCTGCCCACCAAGCGTCCTGAGTTGGAAAGGAAAAGACATGGAGAGAGAGAGAGAGAGAGAGAGGGAGAGAGAGAGAGAGATAGAGAGAGGGAGAAAGAGAGAGAGAGAGACAGAGAGATTCCCTTGTATGGAGCAGAAAGAAAAAGGAGAAAATGAATCCCAAACTTTGGTCTTACCTCCTCCTGGCTGACTCGCCAAATGTGTACTGGTAGAGGATGTCCAGATTATTGGCATCTCAAACAAAGAATTGGAAAATCTGGAAAGCCCCATGACTTTGGAGAGGTAAGGTAAAAGTCCAAAGTTCCAGCAAGAAAAAACAGGGAGAAAGCAGTGCAGCCAAATTCAGAACTAAAGAGAACAGAACAAAGACTCGTAACTTTCTCATTGAAGCTGCCTCCTTCCCAACTCTAGAAGATCTCTACTCTGGGTAAGACTAGGACTTACAAAGATTTAAAGATTTATGAGCATTCATTAGTTTTCTCTAAGTTGACCATCCCCAAGACAGGCTCCAGTCGAGCCAGCTGCAGGATACAAGTCCTGATGAAATCCTGGTCTTAGGTGGCTGCATGTCATGTCCCTTTGTGCACTCTAATTCCTGCTGGGTTGAATTAGGCTTCAGTAGGGGTGGAAGAGATACTCAGAGAAACTAATGTTCTAGGATTGTTATTTCTTTTCTGACACCATCTTAAATTACCGTTGTCTTTAAATATCTGCCTAATAGACTCTGTCACTTTCTTTATTGCCAACTTTTATAGCTCTAGGTAAATGAAGGTAGGCAACTTGGGATCTGCAAAAAGAGGCAACACATTATTGTAACTGAGGAGCTTGTAACATCTTTGTGCCACCACATTTTCTGGTTGATTTCTATTTTATGGTAGCATAGTGCATGCTACAGAATCGGACAGACCCCTTCCTCTATTCTCACTCATCTTCCATAGATATTCACTCTTTTCAGTTTCTAGTTTCCCTTCTTACTTGCCAGCAGATCCTGTAGGCCACTGCTCTAGGAGGAAATGGGTCAGGATCACAGAAAAATAAAAGGTGTTTTTGCCATCTTCTGCTGAAGCAATGGGAAGCCAAATAATTTAATATAAGCCTCCACTGGAAGAAGTCAGAAGTAACCAACTCTATAGTGGAAGCAAACCACTCTTTATCACAGGATAAGAATGAAAACTGCAGTATCTATCATATGCATTTACTTGTATCTTAAAGAGATCATATATTTTGTATCATGATCACATAAGTTACAAGGAGTTAGACATTCAACTTGAAAACACAAAATTAAGGCATTGAGGCATTACTATAGGAAGGCTTTTCACTCCTTTTAAGTTTGCAAAAATTATCAAAATACTCAAAGTATCAAGCTTTGGATAAAGATAGTATGATTACAATTGTGCATAGGCTACTCTCAATACAGCAGAGATCAGACAAAATACAAGCCATGGTTTTTCAAAGAATGTTTCCTGGTGTGACTTCATTACATGGAATAATTAAACACAATATGCAGGCTGATATACATGGAGGTAATGATGAATCAATCTTAAAATGCAGAGAGTTCAAAATCTGGTAATATAATTGAGTAAAAAATCAACGTAGTACATGTCAGGTGTGAGCTATCAGGCTTGCATGAATGACATGTGAATGCTGAGGCACAGTGAGAAGAAGCCTTTGGGTAACGTGAGTCCCACAGTCTCACCAGACCCTGTCCACAGAGGGGCTTGGAAGAAAACAGGACCAAGAATGGGTTAGAATGGTATCTATGTTTCAAAGTATAGGGATGTTATGAAACAATATTCCCCAGGTGAAAATTACTATTACTGTACACATGAGCTCAGCAGGCTCAGCTTTGCTCAGTCCAAAGATCTAAATGTGAACATGAAAAGCTTCCAAAGAAAATTTTGTAATTAATTCAAAAGTGCGAGAGTAGAACACCTAGGAAAAATTCCATTTTCTGGAAAATGACATACAGGATGAACTGGTGGGAATGCAAACTTGTACAACTTTCTGTAGAGGAAATTGGCAATATCTAAAAAATTATATACTCTCATCTTTTGACCAAGCAATCCCACGGGTAGGAATCTATCCTGAAATTACTCCTGTAACTATATAAAAATACACATGCACAAAGTTAACAGAATTATTCATTACAGCGTTGTTTGGAATTGCAAAATATTTGAAACAATCTAAATGCTCATATATTAAAGAGTGATTGAATAAACTGGGGTATAATCCACATAAAGGAGTAGATACATGTTAAAAGGATTTTAAAAGTTTTCTATGAACAGATGTGGAGGGATTTCCAAATTTCTATATGATGTGATCTTCATGTTAGAAAATATGAATAAGAAAATATGTAATTCTCATTTGTGAAAAGAAAATCCAAGAGGGGTAAACCAGAAACTAACAAGATTGGGTATCTGTGGAGGACAGGTGGGAATGTGGTAGAAAGAACAGAATACTGCAATGGGAGTAGAGTGCTAAGATGAAGGAAAAGTGACACTTCTCTCACTATAACTTTTTGAAAACCTTTGAATTTCAGAACCATGATGTTTCACAAACTCAAAAAATAAATCATACTTAAAATCAACCAAGATACCAAGATGTGAGGGAGGCCACAATGAAACACAAGCAGTAGCAAATGTGACTATTTTACAAATGAATAATTTAACCATACACAAGAGGGTGGAGAAGTAAAAAAACGAACCCAAACAACCTTGGAATGCAGTGTTTTGAGTGTGTATATAAGGCTAAAGACAAAAAGAATGGTACACTAATAATTTTCTGTAGTAGGTAAATTAATTTTTCCACAGACTTATTACCAGTTTTGAAACTACTATATGAAAATACTAGGATTGAGCAAGGAAGCAAATGTATTATGTATTAGGAGACCAAAGTCTAGCTTATTTAGAGAAAATAGTTTAAAAGGAAAGCTAAAAGATTGAATAAGCTCACATGTGTTGGATTGGAATTAGAAATAACAACAGAATCTCAAGCTTTATTATAGAAATGTTCAGATAAAAAATAAATATAGATGTGTGTATATATGTGTTAGCATTCATACACATATTTCTTAACTTTGCCCTTGAGTGGGTCTAGAAATAATGAGCACTCCTAGAGTGCTACCTTGGTGTCAAGGTACCATTATCCAATGAAAGAAACCAAAGACATTGGGAGAAATGGTGACTTTATTCTAGGGATAAAGCAGGAAAAATACAGATATTTTTCCTAGAATATGTTGTGCGGCCAAAAAGGAAAGAAGCACTAAAAATATGATGGAAGCATTAAAAAAAAACAAAAAACAAAAAACCTAGGATCCAGCTTGAAGAAGCTCTCAATGGTGAAATCTAGGACAAGTTGAGTAACAAAATAAATATTGATAGTAAAGTACTGAAACCCTCAGAATAAAACTAATACCTCTGAGTCTGCACTGATACAAATAAATGATTAAATCAGCAAACAAAAAAATAAAGAAGTAATAGCCCTTGCTCATGGTACAACTGCAGTTAATAAATATAGAAATAATAGTAGAAAACCCTTTTTAGTCAAACACCACAAAAGGAATCATAAATAAAAACTAAAAGTAGTGGCTGGAAAAAAAAAAGTATGATAAGATTATATCTGCAGACTCCAAACTGTTTCTCAAAGTGGAAGTTTATTTCTGTTTTTTTTTTTTGTTGTTGTTGTTCTTTAAGCTCTGGGGCACACGTGCACATCCCACAGGGTTGTTGCATAGGTACAGACATGCCATCATGGTTTGCAGTCTCCATCCCCCTGTCGCCTACATCAGGCATTTCTACCAGTGTTTTCCTTCCCCAGCCCTCCCACTCCCTGTTGTCCCTCCCCTACCCCGCAACCAACCCCAGTGTATGATGTTTCCCTCCCTGTGCCCACCTGTTCACATTGTTCAACACCCACCTATGAGTGAGAATATGCGGTGTTTGATTTTCTGTTTTTTTGTCAGTTTGTTGAGAATGATGGTTTCCAGATTTATCCATGTCCTACAAAGGACACGAACTCGTCATTTTTTATACCTGCATAGTATTCCATGGTGTATATGTGCCACATATTCTTTGTCCAGTCTATCATTGATGGGCATTTGGATTGGTCAGGTCTTTGCTATTGTAAACAGTGCTGCAATGAACATACGTGTGCATGTGTCTTTATAACAGAACGATTTATAATCCTTTGGGTATGTACCCAGTAATGGGATTGCTGGGTAAATGGAATTTCTTTTTCTAAATCCTTGAAGAATCACCACACTGTCTTCCACAATGGTTGAACTAATTTACACTCCCACCAATAGTGTAAAAGCATTCATATTTCTCCACGTCCTCTCCAGCATCTGTCTCCAGATTTTTAAATGAGTGCCATTCTAATTGGCCTAAGATGGTATCTCAATGTGATTTTGATTTGCATTTCTCTAATGACCAGTGATGATGAGCATGTTTTCATATGTTCGTTGGCCATATAAATGTCTTCTTCTGAAAAGTGTCTGTTCATATCCTTTGCCCACTTTTTGATGGGTTTGTTTGTTTTTTTCTTGTAAATCTGCTTTAGTTCTTTTTAGATTCTGGATATTAGCCTTTTGTCAGATGGGTAAATTGCAAAAATTTTTTCCCATTCTGTTGGTTACTGGTTCACTCTAATGCTTGTTTCTTTTGCTGTACAGAAACATTTAAGTATAATTAGATCCCGTTTGTCTATTTTGGCTTTTATTGCCATTGCTTTTGGTGTTTGAGTCATGAAGTCCTTTCCTATGCCTCTGTCCTGAATGGTATTGTCTAGGTTTTCTTCTAGGGTTTTTATGGTGTTAGGTCTTATGTTTAAGTCTTTAATCCATTTGGAGTTAATTTTAGTGTAAGGTATAAGGAAGGGGTCCAGTTTCTGCTTTCTGCACATGGCTAGCCAGTTTTCCCAGCACCATTTATTGAACAGGGAATCCTTTCCCTGTTGCTTATTTTTGTCAGGTTTGTCAAAGATTAAATGATTATAGATGTGTGGCGTTGCTTCTGAGACCTGTGTTCTGTTACATTGGTCTACACCCCTGTTTTGGTACCAGTATCATGCTGTTTTGGTTACTTCAGCCTTGTAGAATAATTTTTGAAGTCTGGTAGCGTGATGCCTCCAGCTTTGTTCTGTTTGCTTAGGATTGTCTTGGCTATACAAGCTCTCTTTTGGTTTCATATGAAGTTTAAAGTGGTTTTTTCCAGTTCTGTGAAGAAGGTCGATGGTAGCCTGATGGGGATAGCATTGAATCTGCAAATTACTTTGGGGAGTATGGCCATTTTCACAATAGTGATTCTTCCTAACCATAAGCATGGGATGTTTTTCCATCTGTTTGTGTTCTGTCTTATTTCCTTGATCAGTGGTTTGTAGTTCTCCTTGAAGAGGTCTTTTACCTCCTTTGTTAGTTGTATTCCTAGGTATTTTATTCTCTTTATAGCTACTGTGAATGGGAGTTAGATCATTTTTTATGGCTGTGTAGTATTCCATGGTGTATATGTGCTCTGAATTTCAGAATGATGTTTGGCTCTTTGTCTGTTATTGTTGTATAGGAAAGCTTGTGGTTTCTGCACATTGATTTTGTATCTGAGACTTTGCTGAAGTTGCTTATCAGCTTAAAGAGGTTTTGGGCTGAGATGATGGAGTATTCTTAATATATGATCATGTCGTCTGCAAAATGGAAACTTTTAGTGACAATGTGGCACATAACTCTTTATGGTGGAGAAATCTGGCAGCAAGCACTTTAACCAAGTGATCAAAGTTAAGATCAAAGCACCAGGAGAAATCATGTCAACATCATGAATCCATTAATATAAGACACTGAAAATGGCAGAGCATCACTTCTGTGACATTTGCAAAAGAAAAAGCATAACTTCAATCAATGAGAAAACATCAGAAAAACCCAAATTTAGGGATATTCCTCAAAAACCACAGGCCAGTACTCTTCTAAAATGTCAAAGACATGAAAGATAAAACAAGAATAAGGAACTATCAAAGATGCAAGGAAACCACAGAAACATAGTGACTAAACACAATGAGGGATCCTGGATTGGATCGTGAGCAGAAGGATGTTAGTGAGAAACTGGTGAAATGTGAATTCAGTGTGTAGATAGTTATTACTGTATCAATGTTAAAATACTGGTTTCAGTAATTGTTCTATGGTTATGTAAAATATTAACATTAGGAGAAGCTAGGGAAATGGTTTATGGAAACACTTCATACCTATTGTGCATCTTTTCTGTAATTCTATTTCAAAATGAAGTTATTTTAAAGGCAGCTAGTGGGCCAGTCTATAGGACAGCCTTAAAGGGCCACCAGTCTTCTTAAAAATGCACAAGAAAGAATGTTCAAGAACAGAAAATAAAAATGTATGCCCTATTGTAGAATTCAGCTTAACTGACTGACCAGACATTACTTTCCATTTCATTTTTTCCTTGCAGACAAGGTGTCGCCGTGAACATGGCATCAGCGATCCACATGCTGGGCCCAGTGTGCCTCATTGAGAACACTAAAGGGTACCTGGTGGTGAATCCAGAAGCTCTGGAGAACCTGTCTGCCATTACACAGCCTGTAGTAGTGGTGGCAATTGTAGGCCCCTACCGCACAGGCAAGTCCTACCTGATGAACAGGCTGGCTGGGAAGAACAAAGGTGAGTGACATCAGCAAAGCTTGGATGAGCCCCATCTGTCTACTTACACAGCCAATGTCCAGTAAGAAGATCAGATGAGAGAAAGTTGGTGCTGGGGATAAATACTGAAAGCTAACTTTGAATTCATGAATGAACACTTTACATTCACTATGGAGGATTTAAGTCAACTGACTCTTCCCACTTTGTCTTTATTTTCACATTTCATATGTAAATAAGGTGTTAATAAAAAATTAACTTAAATAATGCATTATTAAATATTTACTAAAATATTCATGCAGTCATAGCAAGTTTCCACAGAACTTTAAGATAAAGTGAATATTTCAATCCATGTTGGATATTCTAATTTCTATATTTCCATTTTTTGTAATTAAGGTCACTATTAGTTATAATTTTTCTTATCTCTTTTACATGAGACTGTTGTCCACTGTCAGGCAATCAGTGTGGCTTATAAAGCACCAGGCTACCAGTCAGAAGGCTGATGTTAAAGTGTAGTCTGTATGTCTTTCCAACTAAGTCAATCAGTTACCATTTCTACTTTTCAGTTTCATCATTCAGGAAATGAGTGATTTGACTACCATACCTTGAGTTCTTCTGTCAACTCAAAATAACAACAGATAGTCACTCTCCAAAGAAATGAATATATTCAGGAATAAGCAGGGGATTTATAAATTCTGGAAATGCATGCTATAACAAATCATGAGCTCATCCGGAAAGGTTAAGGGAGTGAGAAACTTTTAAAGGCAAAAAGGAGAAGTATATGCCAGTTGATGTAAAATAAAAGTTCATCGGTTTACAGGATCGTATTGCAGGTGGTGACATGCACATTGGATCTTGCTTGAGAGAGTTTTATGGATATAACCCTAACTGAAGTTTTATGGATATAAACCTGACTGATATAACCCTAACTAAAGTTTTATGGATATAACCCTGATTGCAGCAAGTAAGGCCACTTGCAAGGTTGTGGTTAGGACTGGCTATTACTGGAAGTACAGAAGTAGCCTTTGTTGTAAGGCTGTAGTTTGTAAATGTCCTTGATGGCAGTTCCCACTACAGGAAAGTATACATGAAAGCCCTTCCTTCATGAATTCCTGACTCCATTTTGTTAAGAGTTTGGTGTAAGTGACTCCATTTTGCTTCTGACAGCCTTTGCATTTCTCCCTTTGATCAAGGTCTTTCTCTGAAACATCTCTGATCAATCATCCTGTAGTTATGTAGTATGTGTTCCTTAGTGCTAGATGCACTTGATTTCATTGGTTTGGTCCCAGGTCAGGGGAAAGTGATTGGTGACTGGGAGTCAGTTTCAAAGCCCTTTTAGCCACATTTGAGCAACAAGGAGGTTTGGAAGGAGTGTGTTTCAGGCTAATTCTACCTGGAATTCATTATTAAGTCAATTTTGTCAATTCCACATTTTTGGCATATTCTTTCAGTGCTGAGCCAGCATTATTCTGTTAGGAGTCTCATTTCTGCAGAAGTTGGACAGATAACAGGTACATAGCTTAAAGAAAATAATACAAAGCAAAACCAACAGGAGCAAAAAAAAATTCATTTTGGACAATGGTTCTGAACCAAGAGCCCAATTAAACAAATTAAAAGACCATGTGGAACTGGGTAAGATTTGCTAGCGGTATTGAGTCTTTTATGTAGTTTGGTTAGTGATTCTATTATTTAGTATCTCAATACAGGGTTAATCAAAGCTGAGAGTGCTAACTCTGTAAAAAGAGATCACTGGTACAATTTGAACAAAAAGCTGTGTCAAGAATATTGCCAGTTATTCACTACATGGAAGAATGCACCTCTTAGGTCATGTAAAGATTTGGGATTCATGCAGACCAAACAAAATATTAAACCAGGTATGCAGAAGTAAACAAAAACAAAAGAGTACTCACCAAAAGGACAATGTTCTTATCTCATGAAGGGCTTGCCAGAAAAGACAGTCTTTTTTAGGCTAAGAAGGCATTCAATGCCTTTTATTGAGGTGACCTTATCCAAATAAGATCCTCAACTAGACAAAAAGAAGGAATTTTAACCCAAGAGGAGACTCGACAGGGCGGAAAAGGTCAGCTGTGGAAACGAAGAGATCGAAAGGCTCAACACGTGAGTACCACACAGGTTTCAGGGGCTGCTGATCATTTTAAGATGAGCTCACTTTGGGTCCTACTTCTGATGTTAGATTATATCCAGCTAAAATACCAACAGAGAAAGTAGCTCTCTAAAGAGATGAGTTTATTTAAGAATGAGCAGGGAACCATATGCATACTGAATTCGGGTATAAATGCTATAATAAATAATAGGTGCATCCACGGTGGTGGAGACAGTGGGAAACTTTGAAGACAAAAAAGAGAAGTACATGCAGGTTGTTCTGAAACAAAAGTTTATTGATTTACAAGAGCTTACTCACAGGAGTTAACATGTGTACTGGCTGTTGCTAAAAGAGCCAGTGCAGAAGGGACCCTGATTGCAGGACCCTGATTGCAAGTTATACCACTTGCAACTTTACAGTTAGGACTGGCTGTTATTGGAATGATGGCCTGATAACATTAGCCTGTGTTGCAAGGTGGTGGATTGGCAACATCCTCAATGGCAGTTCCCATCACAGGAAAGTGTGCATGAGAGCTTTTCCTTCATGATCTGCTGACTTCCTTAAAGTTTGGCATAAGTGACTCCATTTTGATGCTGACAATTTTCACACCTTCTGCCTTTAAAATTCTAGAACTCTTTTACTAGTCCAAGGCATAACTTTTTGATTCCTGCTGTATTCTAATACCTCACGGATTTTCTTAAATTTTTGGCTGATTTTTGTCATTGTCCATTTGAAACACTTAAGTGAATTCTGTTACTCAATTTGGTCTACTTGGCTACATATTCTGGGGTTCAAATCACAGACTCCTCAACTACATTTCAGGATGTTACTTTCACTACTCCACTCTTGGAAACCATTTCGACAGACTGTACTAGAGTACTAGAGTGGATGTTTTACAGTGTCCTTTCCATGTCAGACTCTCCTCCATTTGGATGTCTTTCTGTTAACATGACACCCATCTAAGGAAAAAGAGTCACTACCTGAAGATGAACGCTTGTCTCAGCACTTGGAGCTCTTGTCCCAGCACCCTCTCTAATTTCACTTATGGGTGCATGTTTTTTCTTCCTCTCCAGTGTCGCATAAAATATACACAGATTTCTCAGTCTTTGTCTGCCACTATGACAAAATAATTAGACAGGGTAATTTATAAGTACTAAAAACTTATTTCTCACAGACCTGGAGGTTGAGAAGTCCAACATTAAGGCACAGGGAGATTCAATGTCTAGTGAGGGCTTGTTGCTCACAGAGGTGTTTTTCCACTGTCCCCAAATGGCAGAAGGGGCAGGAGGAACAGTGAAACTCCCTCAAGGTCTTTGATAAGGGTATTAGTTTTTTAACTGAGGGCATGATCCTTTCCGATTTAACCACTTCTGACTTCTTAATATCACCATTTTGGGATTAAGTTCTAACATATGAATGGGGTATTGGAGGGACTAACAATCAGACCATAGCAACAGGTTAGTAGAGTTTACATTAATTCTGCAGTATTTGAGCTTATAGAGATATGAGGTGAATAGGGGACCCAAATACTTCTTGAGAAAGTCATTTATATAAATAAAGATTGGATTAGTTGTCTTTGCTAAAATGGAAGCAACAATTTCCCCTACCAGGCACTTACATTCCTATACATTTAACCAGTATAACTTGGTCTGCCTGGATTCTCCTGTCAGTATATGTTGTTTCTCCTCTTCCTTTGAAGGCTTCCCTCTGGGCTGCACAGTGAAGTCTAAAACCAAAGGCATCTGGATGTGGTGTTTGCCCCATCCCTCCAAGCCAAACCTCACCCTGGTCCTTCTGGACACTGAGGGTCTGGGTGATATTGAAAAGGTAAGACAGAGCCATAGAGAAATCTTCTTTACCTTTGATTCTTTGTTTATGTTTTTATGCATACCATAAATCCAACTTCTGTGGCCTATTCCTAAATTACAAATCTGACTACAGGAAACAAAGCTAAATTTCATTTCCTAGAACTTACTTTCTTGGTAAGCTCAAATATTTTGGACTATCGGTGATAGATCTTCCTATTTTTAACACTTGGATGAATTATAAAATTTAATAAATACCTTCTGCATAGCAGAACTCTAGGGCTGTTTGCTAAATACATTGTCCTGAATTTCAAAGCTATGTGCTAATCAGTGAACCAGGTAAATGCTCAGAGCCTAGTGGTGAAGACAACATTGTGATCAGTTAGAGTGCTCAGATGCTGGAAGTGAGGGCCTAACCCGATGTTACAATTTAGGAGAAAGCTTCCTGGAAGAAGCTGTAAACTTTTTCCAGGGAGTGGGATCAATGGGTGCTACTAGTTAAGGTGTGTGGGGTTCATAGGATTGGAGGTACAAATCAGGAAAATGGAGTATCACTGAAATAATCTATTTTGAAATGCATAGAAAAGTGCCAGCTAGCCAGGTATGGTGGCTCATGGCTCTAATCCCAGCACATTGGGAGGCTGAGGCAGGTGGATCACCTGAGGTCAGGAGTTTGAGACCACCCTAGTCAACATGGTGATACCCCATCTCTACTAAAAATGCAAAAATTAGTCGGTCATGGTGATGGGTGCCTGTAATCCCAGCTACTCGGAGGCTGAGACAGGAGAATTGCTTGAGCCCGGGAGATGGAGTTTGCAGTGAGCTGAGATTGCGCTATTGCACTCCAACCTGGTGACAGAGTGAGACTCTGTATCAAAAAAAAAAAAAAAAAAACACCAGAAAAAGAAAGGAAAAGAAAAGAAGAGTGCCAGATACACCAAGAACATTCATAAAAGTTTTTGCTCAATTTATTCGGCTTGGATATGTAGTCATCACTGACTTCCAGAACAGCATGAGCTAGACCCACAAAAAATTTGTAAATTGGATAATTCTAGATAATTTTGCTTTACAGTATTAGGTGCAGTTTTTTCCTTTATTTATATTAGTCTCAGTAGAAATTGAAAATAGGGTTGGTCAGAAATGACAAGGGAGACGTAACCACTGACCCCACACAAATACAATATTATGAAAACCTCCATGCACATCAACTAGAAAATCTACAAGAAATGGACAAATCTGTTGAAACATAGACTCTCAAGACTTAAACAGGAAGAAATTGAATCCCTGAACAGAAAAATAACGAGCTCTGAAATTGAGGAAGTAATAAATTGCCTAACAACAACAAAAATAGCCCAGAACCAGATAGATTCATAGCTGAATTTAACAGTTGTAAAAAGGAGAGCTGATAGCTACTGAAACCATTCCAAAAAACTGAAGAAGAGGAACTCCTCCTAACTCATTCTGTGGGGCCAGCATCATCCTGATACCAAAATCTGGAAGAGATACAGCGGCAAAAGAAGAAAACTTCAGGCCAATATCCTGGATGAATATCAATGCAAAAACCCTCAACAAAATACAGGCAAATTAAATCCAGAAACACATCAAAAACTTATCCAACATGATCAAGTAGGCTTTATCCCTGCAATCCAAGAATGTGTCAAGACATGCAAATCAATAAATGTGATCCATCACATAAACAAAACTAAAGACAAAAACCACACGATTATCTCAATAGATGCAGAAAATGCTTTCAATAAAATTCAAAATCCACTCATGGTAAAAACTCTCGATAAACTACGTATTGAAGGAACATAGCTCAAAATGATAAGAGCCATATATGACAGACCCACAGCCAACATCATACAAAATGGGCAAAAGCCGGAAGCATTCCTCTTGAAAACAGGCACAAGACAAGGATGCTCTCTCTCACCATTCCTATTCAACATGCTATTGGAAGTCCTGGTTAGGGCAATCAGAAAAGAGAAAGAAATAAAGAGCATCCAGATAGGAAGAGGGGAAGTCAAACTCTCTCTATTTGCAGACAACATGATTATATGTCTAGAAAACCCCATAGTCTCAGCCCAAAGCCTTCTTAAGCTGATAAAAAAAAAAAAAGAAAAAAACTTCAGTAAAATCTCAGAATACAAAATCAATATGCAAAAATCACTAACATTCCTACACACCAACCACAGTCAAGCTGAGAGCCAAATCAGGAACAAACTCCCATTCACAATTGCTGCTTAGGAATACAGCTAACTAGGGAAGTAAAAGATCTCTTCAACAAAAACTAAAAACAACTGCTCAAATAAATCAGAGATGACACAAATAAATGGAAAAACATTCCTTCCTCATGGATAGAAAGAATCAATATTGTTAAAATGACCATACTGCCCAAAGCAATTTATAGATTCAATGCTATTTCTTTTTTTTTTTTTTTTGAGACGGAGTTTCGCTCTTGTTACCCAGGCTGGAGTGCAGTGGCACGATCTCGGCTCACCGCAACCTCCGCCTCCTGGGTTCAGGCAATTCTCCTGCCTCAGCCTCCTGAGTAGCTGGGATTACAGGCACGCACCACCATGCCCAGCTAATTTTTTGTAGTTTTAGTAGAGACGGGGTTTCACCGTGTTGACCAGGATGGTCTCGATCTCTTGACCTCGTGATCCACCCGCCTCGGCCTCCCAAAGTGCTGGGATTACAGGCTTGAGCCACCGCGCCCGGCGATTCAATGCTATTTCTATTAAACTACCATTGAGATTCTTCACAGAATTAGAAAAAAAAACATTTAAAAAATTCATATGGAACCAAAAAAGAGCTCAGGCAAAAAATAGCCAAGACAATTCTAAGCAAAAAGAACAAAGCTGGAGGCACCATGCTACCCGATGTCAAACTACACCACAGTGCTACAGTAACCAGAACACATGGAACTGGTACAAAAACAGGCACATAGACCAACGGAACAGAACAGATAACCCAGAATTTAAGACTGCACACCTACAACTATCTGATCTTTGACAAACCTGAAAAACAAAAACAAGCAATGGGGAAAGGATTCCCTATTCAATAAATGGTGCTGGGATAACAGGCTAGCCATATGCAGAAGATTGAAATTGGACCCCTTCCTTAGACCATATACAAAAATTAACTCAAGATGGATTTAAGACTTAAATGTGCAACACAAAACTATAAAAACCTCAGAAAACAACCTTGGCCATACTATTTAGGACACAGGCACAAACAAAGATGTCATGATGGGAAGATGTCAAAAAGCAATTGTAACAAAAGCAAAAATTGACAAATGGGATCTAACCAAACTAAAGAGCTTCTGGACAGCAAAAAAAACCATCAACAGAGTAAACAGACAACCTACGAATGGGAGAAAATATTTGCAAACAATGCATCTGACAAAGATCTAATATCCAACATTTACAAGGAACTTAAATTCACACACACACACACACACACACACACACACACAAACATTAAAAAGTGGCCAAAGGACATGAACATGAACAGACGCTTTTCAAAAGAAGACACACATGCAGCCAACAATCATATAAAAAAGCTCAACCTCACTGACCAGTAAGAGAAATGCAAGTAAAAAACACAATACTATCGTGATCACACCAGTCATAATGGCTATTTTTTAAAAACTCAAAAAATAACAGATGCTGGCTAGGTTGTAGAGAAATACAAATGCTTATACGTTGTTGGTGGGAGTGTAAATTAGTTTAACCATTGTGGAAGACAGTGTGGCAACTCCTCAAAGACCTAAAAACAGAACTACCATTCAACCCAGCAATTCCATTACTGGATATGTACACAAGGGACGGTAAATTGTTCTATTATAAAGACACATGCACACATATGTTCATTGTGGCACAATAGCAAAGACATGGAATACGCCATGGAATACTATGCAGCCATAAAAGAAGAACAAGATCATTTGCAGGGCATGGATGGAGCTGGAGGCCATTATCCTTAGCAAATTTATGTAGGAACAGAAAACCAAATACCACATGTTCTCACTTATAAATGGGAGCTAAATGATGAGAACACATGGACAAACAGAGGGGAACAACACACACTGGAGCCTATTGAAGGGTGGATGATGGGAGGAGGGAAAAGATCAGGAAAAATAGCTAATGGGGACTTGGCTAAATACCTGGGTGATAAAATAATCTGTATAACAAACTCCCATGACATAAGTTTACCTATGTAACAAACCCCTGTGTTGCAGTACGAAAGCCAAAACATACTAATTATATTTTCTTTTTTTTAACTTTTATTAACTTTCATGGTATTTCATTAAGTTCAGAGACACCACTGAACTTAAAATATTTCTTAACTTCTTTATTTTATTTTATTAAGTTCAGGGAAAAGCTTGAACTTAAAATAAAAGTTTAAAAATATATAATTAGTGTGTATAGGTTTTCATACTGCAAAAATCATAAATGTGTGTGGGGGTCTTCTTTAGAAACAGTGAATTTAAAGATACAGCACTAACATTGTCCATCATCATTTCAGTATACAAGAAAGATGAAATATTGATTTAAAATAGATTGTAACTTGCATAAAATTTTTTATTTGCAAGAGAATAATTGTTCAAGGGACCAGAATATACAAATATATACGTGCTTGATGGAAGCAAAATTACTTGTTGGCCTTGGAATTTGTGGATTTGGTTAAAATTTAATTCTATTTAAGGGATCTTCATGTCTTGCCCAGCCTTGTCTTCTCCGCATACCTATTCACTCACTCAGTTGAATTAAATAACTCTGTAATACCATTATATGATCACACCCTAACAATTGTGACTTGGGTC
The DNA here is from genome assembly GCF_009761245.1 of Sapajus apella. Taxonomy (NCBI): domain Eukaryota; kingdom Metazoa; phylum Chordata; class Mammalia; order Primates; family Cebidae; genus Sapajus; species Sapajus apella. The sequence continues at coordinate 2,380,857 of NW_022437004.1, read as the reverse complement.
CTGTTGGGTCTTTCACCTTTTTAATCCTTTCATTTCCACAAGTTCTCCTTTTCTGTACTCCTTAACATCCAGCTCTTTTCACCTACTGCCATCTTTTTCTAGTTAGACATAGTAACTTCTTGCTTTGAACTCAGAGAGCATTTGTTCCTCTTTATTTTTCTCCTTCCCACTTCCCATTTTTTGGATTTATTTTTTATTTTTTATGTTATGACTTTGGTTCCACTCCTGGCAGAAATTATCATCTTGGTTGTATTTTTATGTTAACAACCCTATCTGCCACTCCTGAAAGTCATCTTGTTGTCATTATGGAACTTTGCATCCACAAAACCAGAGGCAAGGTTTGCATTTTGTACATAGCCAAACAATTTTTGGTAAATTTAATTGATTAACATTTGCATTCCTCACATAGCCATGATTAAGAAAATCTGCAAAGAGATTATTGTTCACTAGTTACTGCATACTTACTATGCTGTAGTCACTGTATTAAATATTTTACACCTTGACAGTGTCAATTGCTACTTTTAATATCTAAAGAGAGTGAAGCCCTGAGAAGATCAATGTAAGTGGCAAAAATACAGCTTGACATTAACATGATCTTCAAAATTCATATTATATGTCCTACTAATCAGCTTTATATCCTACAGATAAAATAGTGAATAAAAAACCAAATGAATGAATTAATAAGTGAATAAATTAAAAGGAGACTCCTAAGTCCTAACTGTAATGTGTTTTCTAATGTAAGGAATATCAGATCAAGTTTGGAAGAATTTAAGTTTGTCCCAAACAAAAAGTAGAGACTATCATTCAGGAGACTTCAAACCAAGATGCTCTCCTTGTAATAGTTAAAGCACAATTCATAAAGCATAAGGGAAGAAAAGTTTTCACTTATCTTGTGATTGGCCATTATGCATTAACAATAATTTTAGGGCAAATAGAGATGTTTAAACTGCTTTTTCTATAGCTGATTTATTTAATGTGACTGAATCAAGGTGATAAGCATATAAAGCTTACATTTGTGTTTCCTTTAGACACAGCAATTTGGGAAAACTGAAATGACTTAAGTTTTAGCTACATGGATACTAGTAGTTGACCTTCAGATGTACCTAAACTGTCGCCTCCATTTTTATTTTTCTTTAACACTAGAGTGACCCTAAGAATGACTCATGGATCTTTGCCCTGGCTGTGCTTCTAAGCAGCTGCTTTGTCTACAACAGCATGAGCACCATCAACCACCAGGCTCTGGAGCAGCTGCAGTATCCTTCCGGGAAGAGAAGAGCCAGGTTTTATGGCGTTTAGGGGAATGGAAACTGATACTGTGCCTTCTTTGCTGTGACCCAGTTGTCCTGGTTGAGTAAGAAGAGACACAGTGCAAAAGGGAATGTTTATAAAACTTGTTTCTAAGTGAGATGTTGAAATAATGGTATAGGGTGTTACTCCTTAGCTAAGATCCCAGCTACGTGACTCAACTAACACAGCTAATCAGGGCAAAATCCTGCCCCAGGACTGATGAAGTTGAGGACTCCAGCGAGTTTGTGAGTTTCTTTCCCGACTTTATTTGGGCTGTTCGAGATTTTACCCTGGAGCTGAAGTTAGATGGACACCCCATCACAGAAGATGAGTACCTGGAGAATGCCTTGAAGCTGATTCCAGGTATCAGAGCTCGGCCTGGATGGGGGAATGTTCAGCAATGGGTGGGATCAACTAAGACCTGCCATTCAGCACCTGACACAAATGTTTATATTAGACTGGATTGAAGCCCATGCTCGTGGTGGTTGGTGATTGACAAGTGATTATGATTCTTGTGGTTATTTTTACTTGAAATTTCCCAGAGGCTAAAGTTTCAATTCATTGAAGACGTTTAAAACTCAAAATTCTATCAAACAATTTTAGACCAATAAGTACCATGAAAAATATATTGAGGATTACAATTAATATTATCACATCCTAAGACTCATATATTTGTGTTACTTGTTAACTTCAAGTGTTCCTTCTACTCTATTTGGAGAAAATTAATAAATTGGAAGTTGGTAAACACAGAATCACAAGAAGTCAAATGATTTAATTTTGGAAATATATTTCACTCTGTCTATTTTATTAGCCTGGATGGTTATATCCTTTAGAGTAAAAAAAGATTTATACAGTAAATGATTCAGGCAATTAAAAAGATACACTAATATATGCTTCCAGTAAGACTGTCAAATCCTTCATTTCACTGTTTTCATAATATCGTGTACTTCATTCTACAGCCTCATACAATATATTGTCAATCTATTATACATTTGTTAAACGGATTGTATTTAGCAGAGTGGATACCTGTTGGTACCTACAATATCCGTCTTTGTTCATTTATTCATCCTTTCAGCAAAAGTTTGTTTTGAATAATCTGTATATGCCCCATAATCCCTCTGCAAGACAATGTCAGACCTAATATAATCTGACCTGGATATTTTCTGTCTCTATCCAACATTTTCCCCAGCCACATCTTGTCCTTGTTTTTAGCAATTACTTTATTTTTAAGCCCATTTCATTTCTGACATGGGAACAGTAAGATTGAGAAAGTCTGTCATGCTATGTAAAATAAGCCAGAAACAGGAAGAAAACTACTACAGAACCTCATTTATATATGGATTCTATTTTAAAACGTGAAATACATAGAAACAGAGAGAGAACAGCGGTTACCAGGGCACGGTGAGGGATGAACTGAGGACATGTGGGTGAAGGGTACAAACTTGAAGTTATACAGGGTGGAAAAGTCTTGGGATCTAATATAGTGCAGGAGAACTATCATTAACAATATTGTGTTTTACATTTAAAATTTACAGAGATTGGATTTTAGGTACTCTTACAAAAAAAAAAAAACAGAGAAGGAAAGTAAGTTTGGAAGGTGTTAAGTTATATAATTTGCTTACTTAATAATTTCACTATGTACATGTATATTGAAACATCATATTATAACACTACAAATATATACAATTTTTAAAGAAAGTACTTCTTATCATATTTTAGTTAATCATAATTCAGCAAACATTTAAAAAATTGTCAATCTACCAGATATCATACAGTGGCTGAAGAAACTAACCATAAATTCCTTCTCTTAAGGTGGATGCCTTCCCTTCCTTTTGACTCTGCTCTGTGCAGAAATGGACTTCTCGTACCTTAAGTGGATTAGCATAAGTTTGGTTGCATGAGAGGATAGAGTAGATTCACAGACACAAGAGACTGTAGTGATTAATGCAAGGAACTCTGGAAATGAAAATCTCAGGCTTGCCTAAAAGCCGTTCTTCAGTAGTCGCTTTTTCACTAATTCTGCAGGCAAGAATCCCCAAATCCAAAATTCTAATAAGCCCAGGGAGTGGATCAGGCATTTCTTTCCAAAACGGAAGTGCTTTGTCTTTGACCAGCCAACAAATGACAAAAAGCTCTTATTCCATGTTGAAGAAGTACCGGAAGACCAACTGGATAGTGATTTCCAGGTGCAATCAGAAAACTTCTGTTCTTATATCCTCACGCATGCAAAGACCAAGACCCTGAGAGAGGGAATCCTTGTCACTGGAAACCGTGAGTCTATTTCTCTATATGGGGTATCTCAAAAACTAGTAAACTAAGCTTATCAGCACAAACAACTGGTAAGGAGATAACATCTGTGTTATGAGGCGTGGAATACGTGAAGGATATTTTTCTCAGTGAGGATATAAATGATGTATTGTGAATTTAGACAAATCAAAAAATAAGTAGCATGTCGTGAGTTTCTGCAAGCCTACTGAGATTTAGAGGTACAAAATTCAGCGTAATCTCATATAGAAAATCAACTTCATGAACATGTTACCTGTGCAGTCTTTTAGTGCTCTGTGCAGAAAAGAGCTTTTCACAGGGTTTAATGTTCTGTCACTGTCTTAAGAGTCTTTATAAAGGCACCTGCTTTACATTCAGAACTATGATCCACAAATGATATAATTTACTTTGCTGAATAGCTGCTTTTAAATTTTTACTTAAGCAGAAAAGTATTTTTTCAAGAAACACTTGAACTTATTGTTCGTGATTAGTAATTAACTTTGTAATGTGACGAGTTGGAGAAAAAAGAGAAAGAATAAATAGGAACAGCAGTGATGTTATTATAAGAAAGTGGATTCATAAAAAGTAGTAGTAGTAAGAGTAGAATTAAAAGAAGGAGAAGGAGGGAAAATTCGTGTTACGTAAAGTTTTTTGTGATTTTTAGAATGCTGATACGTACCACTTGCAAAACAATGAGTGAAAATGTTCTATCCATTCCCTAAATTAGGGCTGGGGATGCTGGTGGAGACCTACCTGGATGCCATCAACAGCGGAGTGGTTCCTTGTCTGGAGAATGCGGTGACAACTCTGGCCCAGCGTGAGAACTCAGCAGCCGTGCAGAGGGCAGCTGACCACTACAGCCAGCAGATGACCCAGCAAGTGAGGTTCCCCACAGACACGCTCCAGGAGCTGTTGGATGTGCACACCACCTGTGAGAGGGAAGCCATTGCAGTCTTCATGGAGCACTCCTTCAAGGATGAAAACCAGGAATTCCAGAGGAAGCTTGTGGTAATGTGTGTTTGTATTTTTTTTCCTTGACTCCTGCCTGTCTGGAATGATACTTAGAGTCCAATATTTTAATGCCATGGTTCATCTCCTTCTTGTGGCAAAAGGAGCTTGGATTATTTTATGTGATTATATTATTTCAGTTTAATGGGCAACAGTTTTCTATTTTTCTAAAATATAGGAAATTTATTAATTTTCTATCATGCATAAGAAATTATGACTATAACCCATTTACAATACATTTATACAACATACTAACTACAGTTAATAACAATGGATTGCATTCTTGAAAATTACTAAGAGAATAGTATTTAAGCACTCTCGCCACAAAAGAAGAAAAATATTTGAGATAATCTATATGTTAATTAGCTTGATTTAGTAGTTTCATAATCTGCACAAGTTAAACAAAACTTTTAACTTGTACAGACTATGTTACATTTCATGTTACATTTCAAAATAACATGACGCAAGCATTATACATATACCATTTTTATTATTTTATTTTAAAAAGGTAAAATAAAGAAACACTTGCCTGACTCTGAGTATGAACAGAATGCATAAGCTCACAGCTCTGTAAGTCAGAAGTTCATTTCAGAGCATCTGTGTGCTCTGCTCAGTGTATCACAAGCTGAAAACAAGGTGTTGATTGAGCTTACTTCTCACCTGTATGCTCAGGGGACCCTCTCTCCATCTTTAGGTCAGCAATGATGCATCAAATGTTTCTCTTGTTTCTAATCTCTCTGGCTTCCTCTTCTGCCTCAAGGTAAACAAAAAAGCTCTGCTTTCGAAGAGCTCATGTGATTTGGTAATTCTTTTTTTCTTTTTTATGTCTGTATTTTTTATCTTGGTCATTTGACTAGGTATGCAAGGTATGTAGTGATGCCTTATTGTGATTTTAATTTGCATTTCTTTCTTTTTTATTATTATACTTTAAGTTCTGGGATACATGTGCAGAATATGCAGGTTTGTTACGTAAGTATACACGTGCCATGGTGGTTTGCTGCACCCAACAACCCATTACCTACATTAGGTATTTCTCCTAATGCTATCCCTCCCCTAGACCCCCATCCCCTGTCAGGCCCCAGTGTGTGATGTTTCCCTCCCTGTGTCCATGCATTCTCATTGTTCAACTCCTTCCTGTGAGTGAGAACACGCAGTGTTTGGTTTTCTGTTCCTGTGTTAGTCTGCTGAGAATGATGATTTCCAGCTTCATCCATGTCCCTGCAAAGGACATGAACTCATCCTTTTTTATGGCTGCATAGTATTCCATGGTGTATATGTGTCACATTTTCTTTATCCCGTCTATCATTGATGAGAATTTGGGTTAGTTCCAAGTCTTTGCTACTGTGAACGGTGCCACAATAAACATATGTGTGTATGTGTCTTTATAGCAGAACGATTTATAATCTTTTGGGTATATACCCAGTAATGGGATTGCTGGGCCAAATGATATTTCTGGTCCTAGATCCTTGAGGAATCACCACACTGTCTTCCACAATGGTTGAACTAATTTACACTCCCACTAACATGTAAAAGCGATACGATTTCTCCTCATCCTCTCCAGCATCTGTTGTTTCCTGACTTTTTAATGATCGCCACTCTAACTGGTGTGAGATGGTATCTCAGTGTGGTTTTGATTTGCATTTCTCTAATGACCAGTGATGATGAGCTTTTTTTCATATGTTTGTTGGTCATGTAAAGTCTTCTTTTGAGAAGTGTCTGTTTATATCATTTGCTCTCTTTTAGATGTGTTTTTTTTTCTTGTAAATTTGCTTAAGTTCCTTATAGACTCTGGATGTCAGCCCTTTGTGAGATGGATAGATCACAAGAATTTTTTCCCATTCTGTAGATTGCCAGTTCACTCTGATGACAGTTTCTTTTACTGTGCAGAAGCTCTTTAGTTTAATTAAATCCCATTTATCAATTTTGGCTTTTGTTACCATTACTTTTGGTATTTTAGTCATGAAGTCTTCACCCATGCCTATGTCCTGAATGGTATTGCCTAGGTTTTCTTCTAAAGTTTTTATGGTTTTAGACATTACATTTAAGTCTTTAATCCATCTTGAGTTAATTTTTGTATAAAGTGTAAGGAAGGGGTCTAGTTTCAGTTTTCTGCATATGACTAGCCAGTTTTTCCAACACCATTTATTAAATAGGGAATTTTTCTCCATTGTTTGTTTTTGTCAGTTTTGCCAAAGATCAGATGGTTGTAGATGTGTGGCATTATTTCTGATGATGGGGTTTTCTGAACAGATAATCATGTCATCAGCAAACAGAGACAATTGGACTTCCTCTCTTCCTATCGGAATATCCTTTACTTCTTTCTCTTGCCTGATTGCCCTGCCCAAAACTTCCAATACTATTTTGAATACGAGTGGTAAGAGTGGGCATCCTTGTCTTGTGCTGGTTTTTAAAGGGAATGTTTCCGGCTTTTGCCCATTCAGTATGATATTGGCTGTGGGTTTGTCATAAATAGCTCTTATTATTTTGAGATATGTTCCATCAATACCTAGTTTATTGAGTTTTTAGCCTGAAGCCTTTGAATTTTATCAAAGGCTTTTTCTGCATCTATTGAGATAAATCATGTGGTTTTTGTTATTGGTTCTTTTTATGTGATGGATTATGTTTATTGATTTGCATATGTTCAACCAGGCTTGCATCCCAAGGATGAAGCCAACTTGATCGTGGTGGATAATCATTTTGATGTGCTGCCAGATTTGGTTTGCCAGTATTTTATTGAGAATTTTCACATCGATGTTCATCAGGGATATTCACCTGAAATTTTCTTTTTTTTTGTTGTGTCTCTGAGTAATTCTTAAATACTTTCTTGAGTATACTCAGTACTACTTGAATACTCTCCATTTCTAAAAGTCAACAGATACCATATAATGCTACCTAAATACTGGAGTACACGCCATCATATTAATAAGTCCAGGGACTATGGAAACCTGGGGGTGGGGAGGGGGAATCCTGGGGGACATCTTAAATCTGCTGTTGGCACTGTTAATGAATATTCTTCTTTCAGTCTGTCTTTTACCAGTCCACATGTGACAGAAATCTCTCTAGTACATATTGAGAAAACCCAGATGCAATCATAATTTACAAATGTAAGCAAAAAACTAATATGTTCCCATATCTTCACATGTTAAAATCCTTTTTAGAAGAATTTCAAAAGAGTTACAAGCTCTGTTCAGAGTAAAATCAAGTCATTACTGGGAAGTGATTATACCGGAAGGGTTGATTTTCTATGTACACATTTTATTCATAGCAATCCATGTTCTCTAAGGACACTACTACTGCCACAACTGAACTGTCCTCTGCTTATTGTTCATAGTTAGATCACTGTTAATCATCCTTTTCCTGAAGCTAAGATAGAGTTATGCAGGTCATGCAGAGAATTGATCAGAACTGGAACTAAAACAAGTCTTCTGACTCTTGGTCTACACCAAATCCCAGCCCACTCTGAAGTCATCAGACTACTTCTTCCAAGAGGATCATAGTTGGACCTTTCCTTCTAACACCTTCTTTCTACTGTTTTTCCCTACCTTTCTCTGGCAGGACTCCACAGAGAAAAAGAAGGAAGACTTTGTGCTGCAGAATGAAGTGGCATCTGCCAAATATTGCCAGGCTGAGCTTAAGCGGCTTTCAGAGCACTTGATGGAAAGCATTTCAAGAGGAACTTTCTTTGTTACTGGAGGGCACAATCGCTACTTAGAAGCAAAGAAGAAGATTGAGCAGAACTATACACTAGTGCCCAGAAAAGGAGTTAAGGTGAGAACTAAGGGGAGAAGAGGATGAATGGCAGAGGATGGTCAGAGGGTCTTTGTTACCCCTTCTGAAAAATCTAAGAACACAGTACCATTTATGGACAAAAAGTGAAGCATGGTAATATCTTGATATTTTACATCTTAAAATCCATAATTATTTAGCTTCTCTTACTAAAACAAAACTATTTTTTTTTTACCAAAGAAGATTTAGAATCAGAAGTCCGGGTGGTCATTTAAAAGTGTGTGGCACCTTCCCCCACCACACTCTCTCTCTCTTGCTCTTGCTGTTTTTGTCATGTGACAGGCAAGCTACCCCTTCACCTTCCACCAGGAGTAAAAGCTTCCTGAAGCCTTAGCAGAAGCCATGTTTCTTGTAAAGCCTGCAGAACTGCGAGCCCGTTAAACCTCTTTGCTTTATAAATTACCCCTGAACTTAAAAGTTAAATTTAAAAAAAAATTTAATGTAGGTTCTAACTCTATACCTAAATCATTATTGTTCACTCATGCTGAAACAGTAGTGTCCAAAAAATTATTTTAAATTCAGATCAGACAAAAATAAATTAGCTACTTGTAATCCTTCTTGGAAAGATACATATATCAAATCAGATTTTTCTTTTACTTCATAAGTCCCTGCCAGTTAAAGAGAAAAAAGTGCTTAATTCTGAACTGCAAAGTCTTTTGCATTCTCAGAACCAAGCCTAGTACTGGTCAGGTGATTTCAATTATTGGAGTTTCAATTTGCTCACAAAATGAAAAGAAGATGACTGTCTAATATTTAAAAAGCCAAAATTCTGAGTGCTGACAAGAATATGGAGCAATTGGAATTCTCACATTGCTAATGAGGTATAAATCAGTACATCAATTTGGAAAACTGTTTAGTTTCATTGCTAAAGTTGAAAAACAAATACCCAGTAACTCAGCAAGTCCATTTCTAGATGTATACATTCACTTAAAAGATAGGGACAGAAATGTTCATAACAGCGTCATTCATAATAGCACCAATCTGAAATTTTACCCTAATGTCCATCAACAATAGAACAAATAAACAAACTAGTATATTCACATAATGGAGTCCTATATCACAATGAAAATGAATAAGCTACAATCACATAATAAGAAAAATAAATACATTACCCAGTCTTAGGTATTTGTAGCAATGCAAGAATGGCCTAACACACCCATGAATCTAAATTTTTTTTTGAAAGAAAGGATCAAGGAAAATAATCACCAAAAAATGCCTAGGTCCTTCCTTCTGTGATGTGCCCCACCCACTCAAATTTCAGTCACTCATCGCATATTGTCTAAGGTATTTATGCCTCTTTTTCCTTCCCATGTGTGACTATTAAGTCTATGCGGTGTTGTATTTTCCTTGATTGGTAATTTCCCATATTTGATAGCCATGTTACTCTCTTAAAGTTTCAAATTCTTATAGTTTCTCAGGCCAGGTACAGTGGCTCACACCTGTAATCCCAATCCTTTGGGAGGCCAAGGCAGGAGGACTTCTTAAGACCAGGAGATTGAAACCATCTTGAGCAACATCATAAGACTTCCATCTCTACAAAAATTAAAAATAAAATTAGCCGGCTGTGGCAGCACACATCTGTGGTCCCAGCTACAAGGGAGGTTGAGGCAGGAGCACTGCTTCAGAGCAGGAGTTCAAGGTTGAAGTGATAGTACCACTGAACTTACACTTGGGTGACAGAGCGAGACTGTCTCAAAAAAGAAAAAAAGTTTCTCAACTGTTTAATTTTCAATTATATTCACCATACTCTTGAAAATAGGCTAGTTACCTGTTCAGTCTTTAACTTTTTAAATTAAATTTGAATACATTGTTTACTTTTAATGAACTATTATCAGCATTCTCAAAAGTTATCAAAAGTTAAAAAATAAATAAGTAAATAATTAGCCTAGAAAAGCTTCCAGCAAGGTAAGAGCTATTAATAGATGTTACCCTAATTTAAAAATTAAATTTAAATTAAAATTAAATCCTAAATTAAAAAGAGTAGACAGGCATTCAGACAGAAGGAAAAGAAAGCAAATAATGCAAACTATAGAGGATGTGTGTTTGTAGAACTGCATAGAAATCTGGTTGTCTGCACCCTGGGGTGGGCGGTGAGCGGCATCCCTGGGAGAGGAGGCTGGACAGGCACAAGGGAGGCTGCTGCGCAGGGTTTTCATGTCTCAGAAAAGAGCTTGGACTTTTTGTTGTGGCTGCGGGAGGAAAGAAACCACAGTGGAATCTTAAGAATAATGTGAAGTCCATAAGGTTAGATTTGTGGCTTTATTGAACAATAATTTCCTCATCACAAGACAAGATTTCTGCTGCCTGACAGGTCTTTGCTCGTTCTTGGTTCCTCAGGCAAACGAGGTCCTCCAGAGCTTCCTGCAGTCACAGGTGGTTGTAGAGGAATCCATCCTGCAGTCAGACAAAGCCCTCACTGCTGGAGAGAAGGCCATAGCAGGTACAGGGGCAGGGCTCAGCTCTCAGAGAAATGGGTAGGTTTTTGCAATGCCCGCTTGATGTTCAGAAAAACCTGTTTTCCTTATACCAGGAGCTTTCTTCTCATAGAGGACACATGCTCTGCTAAAACTGAAAATAAGGGGAGTTGGGATTAAACATCCAGCCACTCAGTTCCTTCCCACAACATTCTTAAACATGCTCTTGCTGACATGAATAGTGGGAGAATTCAAAGATTCCCAGTTCCCCACCTTCGTGCTTTTCTTAAAGTCAGTTTGGCCTCTGAACTCAGGAGAGTAGAACTCAGACCAGACTGTTACTTTCTTTTTCTTTCCAACTTTTATTTTAGGTCCAGAGGGTACACAGGTAGGTTTGCTGTATGGGTAATACATGGGCGCATCATGGGGATTTGTTGTACAGATTATTTCATCACTCAGGTAACGAGCATAGTATTCAATAGGCAATTTTTCAATCCTCGCACTCTTCCCATCCTCCACCCTCAAATAGGTCCTGGTGTCTATTGGTCCCTTTGTGTCCATGTGTACTCAACATTTAGTTCCCACTCATAAATGAGAATATGCAGGATTTGGTTTTCTATTCCTGCATTAATTCGCTTAGGGTACTGGCCTCCAGCTGCGTCCACGGTGCTGCAAAGGACATGATTTCATTCATTTAATGTCTATGTAATATTATAAGCCATATATGTACCACATTTTCATTATCCAGTCCACCACTGATAAACATTTAGGTTGATTCCATGTCTTTGCTCTTACAAATAGTGAGCAATGAACAGGTGCATGCATGTGTTTTTATGATATATTGATTTGTTTTCCTTTGGATATATACCCAGTAATGGGATTGCTGGGTCAAATGGTAGTTCTGTTTTAAGTTCTTTTAGAACTCCAAACTGCTTTCCACAGCAGCTGAACTAATTTACAATCCCAACAGCAGTGTATAAGAATTCCCGGGCCAGGCTCAGTGGCTCACGCCTGTAATCCCAACACTTTGGGAGGCCAAGGTAGGCGGATCACGAGGTCAAGAGATTGAGACATCTTGGCCAACATGGTGAAACCTCGTCTTTACTAAAAATAGAAAAAATAGCTGGGCATGGTGGTGCGGGCCTGTAGTCCCAGCTACTCGGGAGGCTGAGGCAGAAAAATCACTTGAACCGGAAGGCAGACTGCAGTGAGCCTAGATCGCACCGCTGCACTCTAACCTGGGTGAGACTCCCTCTCAAAAAAAAAAAAAAAAAAAATTCCCTTTTCTTGGCAATCTTGCCAGCATCTGTTTTTTTTTTTTGACTTTTTAATAACAGCCATTCTGACTGGTGTGAGATGGTATCTCACATGGTTTTCTATTTGCATTTTCTTAATGATTTGTGCTGTTCAGCATTTTTTGATATGCTTGCTGGCCATGTGTATGTCTTCTTTTCATAAATGTCCATTAATGTCCATTTCTCATTTTTTTAATGGGGACATTTGCTTTTTCTTTATTTCTTTAACTTATCCATAGATTCTGGATATAAGACTTTTGTTGGATACATAGTTTGCAGATATTTTCTCCTATAATGTAGGTTTACTCTGTTGATGGTTTCCTTTGTTTTGCATGAGCTATTTAGTTGAATTAGGTTCCACTTGTTAATTTTTTGTTTGCTTGCAGTGGCTTTCAAAGTCCTCATCACGAAATCTTTGCCATTGCCTCTGTCCAGAATGGTATTTACCAGGTTTTCTTTTTGGGGTTTTAAAGTTTTAAGTTTTACCTTTACATCTTTAATTCATCTTGAGTTTATTTTCATATATAGTGAAAAGAAGGGATCCAGTTTAAATCTTCTGCATATGGCTACCCAGTTAACACAGCACCATTTATTGAATAGGGCATCCTTTCTTCATTGCTATTTTTGTCAGCTTTACCAAAGGTGAGATAGTTGTAGGTGTGTGGTATTATTTCTTCTGTCTCTAATCTTTTTCGTTGGTTTATGTGTCTGTTTTGTTTTATTTTGCTTTTTGACCAGCACCATGCTATTTTGGTTATTGTAGTCTTGTAATATAGTTTGAAGTCAGGTCATATGATGACTCTGGCTTTGCTCTTTTTGCTTAGGAGTGCCTTGGCTACTTGGGGTTTTTTTTTTTTTTTTTTTTTTTTTTTGCTCCATATGGATATTAGAGTAGCTTTTACTAATTCTATTTTTTTTAAAGTTATTGATAGTTTGATAGGAATAGCATTGAATATTTAAATTACTTTGGGCGGTATGGCTATTTTAATAACATTGATTCTTCCTATCCATATGCATGGAATGTTTTTCCATATGTTTGTATGGTCTCAGATTTCTTTCAGAAGTGTTTTATAATTCTCATTGTAGAGATGATTCACCTCCCTGATTGGCTGTAAACCTAGGTATTTTATTCTTTTTGTGGCTATTGTGAATAGGATTGCATTCTTGATTTGACTTTCAGCTTGGACATTATTGGCGTGTAGAAATGCTACTGATTTTTGTATGTTGCTTTTTTTTTTAAATTCTGAAACTTTGCTGAAGTTTATCAGATGGAAGAGGCTTTGGGCAGAGACTATGGAGTTTTCAGAATTCAATTGTCTAAGATGAGAGATAGTTTAAATTCCTCTCTTCCTATTGGATAACTTTTCTTCCCCCTTGCCTGAGTTCTCTGGCTAAAACTTCCAGTACTATGTTGAATAGGAGTTGCAAATGTAGGCATCCTTGTCCCATTTTGGTTTGAGAGTGAAATGTTTCCAGCTTTTTCACATTCAATATGATGTTGGCTGTGGAGTTTTCATAAATACCCCTTATTATTTTGAGGTGTATTCCTTTGATGCCCACTTTGTTGTGATATTTTAACATGAAAGGTTGTTGAATTTTATCAAAGGTCTTTTCTGTGTCCATTGAGATGATCATGTGGTTTTTGTTCTGAGTCCCGCTTATGTGAGGGATCAATCTATTGATTAGCGTATGCTGAATCAACCTTGCATTCCAGGAATAAAGCCTAATTCACGATGGTGGATTCACTTTTTAATGTGCTGCTGGATTTGGGTTTGCTAGTATTTTGGTGAAGATTTTTTCATCCATGTTCATCAGGAATATTGTCCTGCAGTTTTGTTGTTGTTATTATGTCTGTACTGGGTTTTTAAAATCAGAATGATGCTGGCCTCATAGAATATATTAGGGAAGATTCCCTCCTCCTCAATTTTTTTTTGCAATAGTTACGTAGAATTGGTACCAGCTCTTCTTTATATGTCTGGTGGAATTGGCTATGAATCTGACTGGTCCAGGGCTTTTTCACCTTGGTAGGCTTTTTATTACTGACTCAGTTTCAGAACTCATTATTAGTCTGTTTCAGGTTTCAATTTGTTTCCTGGTTCACTTTTGGGAAGTTGTATATTTCCAGGAATTTATCCATTTCTTCTAGGTTTTTTAGTTAGTGTGCATAGCGGTGTTCATAATAGTTTCTGAGGATCTTTTGTATTTCTGTGGAGTTCGTGGTAATGTTCCTTTTGTTGTTTTTTATTATGCTTAATTTGGATCTTCTCTTTTATTGTTCTTTTTTTTTAGTCTGACTAGAAATATATCCATCTTATTTATTCTTCCAAAGAACCATTGGTTTCACTGATCTTTTGTATGGTTTTTCTTGTCTCCATTTTGTTCGGTTCAAGTCTGATTTTGGTTATTTCTTGTCTTCTGCTACCTTTGTGCTTGGTTCACTCTTGTTTTTCTAGTTCCTTTAGGTGTGATGTTAGGTTGTTAATTTGAAATATTTCTAACTTTTTGCTGTAGTTGTTTAGTGCTATTAACATTCCTCTTAACACCATTCTAGCTGTGTCTCAGAGATTCTGGTATGTTGTATCTTTGTTTTTATTAATTTCAAATAATTTATTTCTGTCTTAAATTCACTGTTTATCCCAAAATCATTCAGGAGATTATTTAATTTCCATGGAATTGTGTGGTTTTGAGAGCTATTCTCTGTATTGATTTCTGTTTTTATTGCACTGTGGTCTGAGAACCTTGGTATGATTTTGGGTTTTTTTAATTTGTTGAAAATTGCTTTATGATGGAGCATGGGTCAACTTTAGAATATGTGCCATGTGCAGATGAGATGAATGTATATTCTGTTACTGTTGGGTGGAGTGTTCTGTAGATTTCTGTTAGGTCCATTTTATTCAAGTGTCAAGTTCAGTCCTGAATATCTTTGTTAGTTTTTTCACTCAAATTATCTGTCTAATATTGTCAATGGGGTGTTGAAGACTCACACTATTATTGTGTGGTTATCGAAGTCTCATCATAGGTCTCTTTGAACTTGTTTTATGAATCTAGGGTTCTCTAGTATTGAGTGAATATATATTTTGTATAGTTAAGTCTTCTCGTTGAATTGAAACTTTTATCATTCTATAATGCCTATCTTTATCCTTCTTGATTATTATTGGTTTGGAGTCTGTTTGGTCTGAAATAAGAATAGCAACCTCTGCTCTTTTTGTTTTCCGTTTGCTTGATAGATTTTTTTTCATCCCTTTACTTTGAACCTATTGGTGTAATTGCATATGAGATCGAGCTCTTGAACATAGAAGATAGTTGGGTCTTATTTCTTTATGCAACTTGCCACTCTGTGCCTTTTAATTGGAGTGGTTAATTCAAAGTTAATATTGATGTGTGTGGATCTGATCCACATATATCCTCATGACATAACACGACAACATGTCATCATGTTGACAGCTGATTGCTATGTTAACTTGATTGTGTTGTTACTTTGTAGTGCCAATGATCCATGTACTGAAGTGTGCTTTTATGGTGGCCGATAATGGTCTTTCATTTTCATGTTTAGCACTCTTTTCAACACCTTGTGTAAGGCAGGTCTGGTGGTAACAAATTCCCTTAGCATTTGCTTGTCTAAAAAGAATTTTTTTTTCTTATGAAGCTTAGTTTGGCTGGATATGAAATTCTTGCTTGGAATTTCTTTTCTTTATGAATGCTGACTATGGGTCTCCAGTTTCTTTTGGCTTGCAGGGTTTCTTCTGAAAGTTCCATTGTTAGCTTGATGGGGTTCCCCTTGCAGAAGACCTGCCCTTTTCTCAAGCTGCCTTTAATATTTTTTCTTTCACATTGACCTTGGAAAATCTCATAACTCTCTCATATGTGTTGGGAATAGTCATCTTATATAGGATCTCACAGGGGTTCTCTGATTTCCTGAATTTGAATTTCAGCCTCCCTAGTGAGGTTGGGAAAATGTTCATGGGCACTGTCCTCAAATATTCTAAGTTGCTTGCTATCTCTCCCTCTCTTTCACAGGTGCCAATGAGTCATAGGTTTGGTCTCTTTACATAATCTGATCTTTCAGATTTTGTTCATTTTTATTCTTTTTTCTTTATTTTTGTCTGATTAAATTGGTTTTAAAAATGGGTTTTCAAGCTCTGAGATTATTTCCTCATCTTGGTCTATTCTACATTTAATATTTTTGATTGTATTATGAAATTCTTGTAGTGTGTTTTTCAGCTCTATCAAATCAGTTTGACTCTTGTTTTAAATGGCTATTTCATCTTTTACTTCTTGAGTCATTTTACTGAATTCCTTCAGTTCCTTGGATTGTATGTCAACTGCCTCCTGTGTATTGATAATCTTCATTGCCATCCAGATTCTGCATTCCATGTCTACTATTTCAACCATTTCAGCTTAACCAAGAACCATTGCTGGGGAGCTAGTGGACTCATTTGGAGGTAAGGAGCACTCTGGATTTTTGAGTTGCCAGAGTTCTTTTACTGGTTCTTTCTCAATGGTGTAGGCTGATATTCCTTTAGTCTTTGAAGTTGCTGTTTCTTTCATGAAGCTTTTGGCTTTTATATTATTTTATTCCCTTGAAGATTCAACTGGTATAAGTTGTGTTCAGTTGACCAGGTTTTTTTTTTCCGGATGATTTCAAGGGGCCAAGGCTCAGCTCAGCACCCCTGGGCTGTGGGCTTGAACCTTAGTAGGCTGGGACCAGGCTCAAGGCTTTGTTGTCTGGCCCTTCTACGTTAAGCACCTGCTGTGCTGCAGGGGCCAGCCTCTTCCTGGTTAATTGGCAACAACACTCCGATGGGGGTGCTGGCAAAAGCACTTTCTCAGGGCAGTGGCAGCGTGGTCCACGGTCATGGGTGAGTGGCAGCAGCAGGGCAGCAGTGCTGCAGGTTCTGTGCATGTGCATTGGTGGTCACAGGTTGACAGGGTTGGCACACTTGTGTGCACCAGGAAAGCGGTGGTGAGAGGCTGCAAACGAGTGTGTGCCAGCAAAACAGTGGGGAGAGGATGCATTGAGTGCACACTGGTGTGAGCCCACCTGCTGAAGCTCTATGATGGTTACGTAGGGTATGTCAGCAAAGAAGATATGGTGGTAGCTGCTAGGAAGTTCTTCAGTTTGGCAATTGAAGTTGTACTTGAAGTAGATGCAGCCAGGCAAGAACCATGAGAGAGGCTGACAGACTGGGAGGTGCTCAGATCATAGTGGATCCATTCCACAGGCAAGATAGCCCAGTTCTATCCAGGACCAATAGTCGACAAAAGCCCAAGCTAAATATTTGGGTATAGCAAGCCTTGGGGAATGGGAGTTCCTGGTTGTGCTCCACTGGAGCCATTCCTGTGCCAAATATCTAGGCTCCACACTGGCCAGCGTCCTGACCCTATCAACTCTCCAGGCAGTTCTCTTTGCCAGCTCAAACATCTATGGTAGTTGTGGGGTATCCTAAAGCTAGGATTCCAGAGGTTCATGGCAAGACTGGGCCACTTTGCACCAATTTCCCTCACCCCTTCCCCAGGAGCTGCTCAGGATTAGGACTGAGTCTTGGTACTTGGCAACCCTGTGCAAGGTTCCCAGCTTTCTTTCCCTTCAGCCTCGGGTCTGCAACCTTCCTTCATCTGCTCTCAATGCCTTCCTTCTGAAGTCCTGCTTGGAGTGTATCAGTCTTCTTCGTGGTCTGACCTCTCAATGGGAGAAGCTCTTCCTGACTGCATCTGCTTAGCCATCATAGTTCTTCTCTCACCTGACTGTTATTTTCTTCCCTCTGTGAAACCTCTGTGGAACAGCTAAGCAGGCTAAGAAGCAGGCTGCTGAGAAGGAACAGGAGCTGCTAAGACAAAAACAGAAGGAACAGCAGCAAATGATGGAGGCTCAAGAGAGAAGCTTCCAGGAAAACATGGCCCAACTCAAGAAGAAGATGGAGAGGGAAAGGGAAAACTATATGAGAGAGCTGAGAAAGATGCTGAGTCACAAGCTGAAGGTGAGTCTGAATGAAGCTTGGTAGTTCTTGAGGCACAATGCCAGTTCCTCAGTTAGGGAAGGGCCAAAATTTTTAGCCCAGTCAAGATTCCAGAAGGAAACACAAAAGGCATATATTTCACTTAAATTTCAAATACATATGAATTCTACCGAAGCCTGTTAAGTCTATAAGACTTCAGCACTTTCTGTCATGGTAGACTTTGGAGAGTACACATGACATCCCCTATGGTGCCAGGCTGCTGTTTGTGGTGATTATAGGAGGGTCTCACTGTGCCCCAATTAATTAGGACCTGAGTCCACCAGTCCTTAGGATTGTCGGCACAACCATCAAAAGGACCCAAAATAGATCCATCTGTATGAAAGTATCAGATTTGGCTTGATATGAAATGATACCGAATGATCTCAAATTGCTCCATTTGTTTCTGTATCTGCCTGACTCATTCTATACAACCTGAGTAAAATATATTCCCTGTCCCAACCTGGAGCTTGACAATCAGCATTTTATACAGAGTCAGTGGTCCCTATTATTTGCTGGATGAGCATGGCCATGCTACATCAGTGGAAAGAGGAATCCATTAGAATTAAACCTGCATTCCCTCTCAAAGGGGATTCATTGTGCTGGAAGGAAATTCCTCCCCACCTCCAGTGAGATGGTGCTGAGGAAATGTCACAAAGGTATAAATCATGGATACTCCCACCATTCAGGTCTAGTCATCTGGAAATGTCAGACAAACTCATCAAAGAGTTTCTAAGATGTTAGAAACATGGAAATGTGTTTAACTAATGAAATTGTTAAATACAAAACTCTGACTCTTAAAAATTGGGGATTTTCCAAAGTAGGCTCTTTTACTTTCATAGGTCCGAGAAGAACCGCTTACTGAAGGATTTAAAGACATATTTGAGTTGTTAAATGAAGAGATTAATCGACTGAAAGAAGAGATTGAAACAGCTGAAAATGAAGAGCCCTCAGTGTTTTCCCAGATTCTTGATGTGGCTGGCAATATATTTATCGCAGTACTACCTGGGGCTGCTAAACTAGTTGATTTAGGGATGGAAATTCTTAGCTCATGTATGTAATAGGCTAAGAATTCCTGCTAAGAAAATTATAAAATAAGGTTTCTTTTGTTAAAATGGCATAACACTGTTGCTCACTTTAAAAGTATATGTGTTATTGCAGTTTCATTTAAGAAAAGTTTAAAATTAAAAAGCAAATTTCAAAGAATATGGCCTGAAGTCCACAAAAACAAACTTAAATTTGACTGAATTAATAATTTATAGAAATGGGGGACAAGTTGGAAGATAAAATTATCCCTAGAAAAGATTTAAGTAAAGCAAAAAGACAAATGGTAAGATGAAGAAACCATTTTCAATTTGTATTGCAGTCACAGAGATAATTTGTTATAATTAGCTCTTGTAAATCAGTGAGAAGAGAGTAACACCACATATCTTAAACAGGCAAAAATATGATAATAACAATGTTTAATTTTACTGACAATAAAAGTTGTGCAAAAAAAAACTATGAGGTTCTCGCTTCAATTTATGATGGGCAAGAAAGAGCAGTTTGACAGGGCACTGAGCTGGCAAGGGTTTGGGGATATTGTCAGTGTCGCATATTTGCTAGTGAGAGTGTGAACTGTTGGAATCATGTATGAATTATTTAAGTTCACATACATTTGATGGGGGAGCATTTCCACATTTAGAAATCCATCAGATGAACTGATTTACTCAAACTGAAAATGGTGTATATAATAGTATATATGTTGCACCATTGCCTTAATGCCAAAAGACTGAAAAAAACATTAAAGTCCCTCTTTCAGGTACTGATAAGGGAAATCTTGGGAAATTCCTGGAATATTCTACAGCCACTAAAATGAAGGGAGAAGCTCTATTTGAACTAATGAAAAGTCTCCAAGATGTACTATAAGTAAAAAAAAAAAAAAAAAAAAAAGATGCAGGAAGCATGTAAAATTACTACCAGTGAATTTAGAAAATAATGAATTTGTGCATATATTATCTCCTTCTGGAAAAACAGAAAATAATCTAGTATACATTGTCATAGCAGGAATGAGCTTGAATAGTTGAGGCAAGAAATAAGAAGATAACTAATTTCACATCATATATTCTTCTGTGCCTTTATTTTTTTATAAAAATCTATTGCATTAATGTTATATTTATTGTCTTTGTTGAGTGCTTTAGGTCAACAAATACAGATTTCATTTGGTTCTTACCATAACCTTGAAGGACAAATGTTATTATCTTCAGTTTGTGGATAATAAAAGGAAGATAGGGAAATTAATCTATTTGCCCAAGATCATTGGTTAGGTTACCAAGTTATTACCTCAGCTTGTGTTTCATAACTCCAATTCCACTACATAGACTTTAATATCAAGGAATGGAAGAATAACTCTTAAACTGAGTTGTCAGACATATCAAAAGCAAAACAAACATATAATTGTCAAGATGAAGACAAATATAATATACCTAATTGAAAAAATAGGATTAAAGGATTTTATACTACTTATAAAGTCTTGTTTTCTTGTATTCCAAATAGGGAGCCCTATTTCGTTACAAAGAAGTACTGCCACAGCATGGATTTGATCTTTGATCTAATTTTTTCAAGATTTTGTGAGACCAAGCAAACTCTTATGAAAATCTCTTGTTCTTTCCTCTTCCAAGGCATTATGAAACCAGAAAAAAAAGCTCCTCTGATTTGTGCACTCCAGAAGTCTTTCACTCTTTTGTCAATATGGTTTTGTCCTCTCTCTTGAGTCTTTTGTACATTTGTCCTCTTCATGCAGGCAGCATTAACTAGGGTGACTTTAGCACCATAATAAATTACATTCTATTGTAGCACCTCTACCAACACCGCAAACACATAGCCTCCACCTCCATCCAGTCTCTCAGGGAGCTGAAAACACTTTTATATGCTAATCCACCAAAAAAAATCATACTTTGTGATCTTCTGTGTCTTTAATATTTTACATGAACTTATTAATATGTCTTTAAACATGGATAAAACAATGATTAAAATTAAAAAGGAAATAGTAATAAATGAATGGGAGAGTTCCCATGATAGGAAGAAAGTTATTTATACCACTAGAAATAGCATAAGTCATCTCAACAGGAAAAGCCGGCTCATCAGAACAAAGAACTAAAAAGGGCACAAGACATGCATCCTAATTTCGTTTTTATTATGACCTTTCAATAAAGATTTCAAAGTTTATTCCAAAGTATATTTTCAGATAAAAAGTCCCCTAGGCTGTTGCTTGGAGGGGTCTCTAAATGCTGTCTCACATTTATAAAGACGATGAAGTAGAAAGAAATTTTTTCCTCAACTCAACGTTTAGGAATTTGTATTGGCTCTCTAGTGCCCAGTGCTTGAAGAACTCGAATGAACTCCTTGCAGTTCCATAAACTGGGCCTATGCTTTTGACTGAGAGCCTTTGCATAAGGGACACAGACTTCTTAAAACCCTGTTTCCTCACCCTCTATCTGTTATCTCTCAACCCCTACTCATCCTTAAAGTGTCCTACTTCCTGACTTTCCAAGGCTAAATGAGATGCCCTTCTCAGTGTTGCCATGGCACCATCTTGTCACTCCTACCATTGAAGATGTTATATAGATGTAATATTAAAAGTGCCTATTTACTTCTGTCTGCCACCTTTGATATCAGATCCCAGGTCTTCATCAACTTGTCTTTAGTTCTCAGCACAAAACTCACCGCATAAGCTGAGGTGTGGGCTAAATACATAAGCTACCCTCCAATAAATCCACAATTTACCATAAGTTCACTGTATTTACAATTTCTAGAGCTCTCAAAATAAAGGACACAATTTTAGAAACCAGTGCAGACGGGAGTCACTGAATTAGAAAGAACATGCACACTTGTCTGGATCTACTCTGTTCTCTCTGAGGGACTGGACACCTCATGGCCCCTGTGTACCTCAAGCTTCTCACCTATGATAATCACGCCAGAATGAAGTTACTGCCTTTGGCTCACGGGGCAATTACAATGTTTAACATAGTGAAGGAAGTGCCAGAAACTTAGAAAAAGTGGGCTCTTTCAGCTAATAAACAAGTATTCATCTGCATTTACTATTTTTTTATTATTTTACTTTCGGTGCATACTATATCTGGCATTTCTCCCCATGTTATCCCTCCCCACCCTCTCCTCCCTCCCCACACCCCTCATTTACTCTTCAACTATACGTAATTCACAAAGATTCAGTTGTCCCTGGAGCTATTTTTTGGTTCCCTGTTACAAAAGACATATTTTATTGTTGAGAAGAAAAGAAGCAGCTGATTTCCTAGCATTGCTTCTATTTTGAAGTAACCCTGCTCTACTTTCACTTTTCATACACACCCACCCACCCACCCACACACACACACACACACACACTCACACACATGATCTTACTCTCTTCTCTCATTGTTTATTTTTTTCTCTTTCTTTTAGAGAGAGCATGGAACAGAGAAAGAATGTGATATTAATTAAAATGATTTTTCAAGTTAGAATCTCACATAATGACTTGCTAGTTTGAAGTTGCTCAGTGGCTTTAGTTTGACATTAATCTCTTTCTCTTTTTCCTCCTTAGACAAAGGGAATAACAAAGACTCCATATTTTGAAGCAGCATTATGTTGTTTGAATCATATATGTAAATAATCTAGCCTAGAAAGCAATTGATAAATAAGAAACATTATTGTTGTTCACTCACCAAACGCAGAGGCATTTTAGTGAAGTGGTTGATAGTATGGGTTTTGGAACAAGACTTGGGTTCAAATATTACTTGGTAACTCTGTAATATTAACAAGTTGTTAAATTTCTCGGTAACACTGAAATTTGGTGAAATTGTAGAATGCAAGGGAGAATGGGTGCAGTGGCTCAAGCCTATAATCCCAGCACTTTAGGAGGACAAGGCAGGACAATCACTTGAGACCAGGAGTTGGAGACCAGCTTCACAACACACTGAGACTTCATATCTAACGCGCGGGCGCGCGCGCGCGCGCGCACACACACACACACACACACACACACACACACACACACACATACACACACACACACACATGCTGGCATAATGCCTCATTTGTAGTTTCACCTACTTGGAGCCTGAGGCAAAAGAATCACTTAAACCCAGAAGTTTGACATTACAGTGAACTGTGATTATGCCATTGCATTCCAGCTTAGGCAACAGAGCAAGAACTTATCTCTAAAAGAGAAATCAATACAAAATAAAAATACAATGGTATGATCTACATAAAGATGTTATCACTGTGTCTGTATCAAGTGTGCAATCAATGAGAGCTACCTTCATCATTATTTATTATTTATTAAATGTTAAGCATCAGGACCTGGGTTAGGCGCTAATAATCCAAAAGTATAAAAGACACAGATATTCCCTTAGGGCACTTACAGTGCTCAAGCTAATATTCAAGGTAATTGGACCTAAAAAAATATTATAGGCCGGGCACGGTGGCTCAAGCCTGTAATCCCAGCACTTTGGGAGGCCGAGGCGGGTGGATCACGAGGTCAAGAGATCGAGACCATCCTGGTCAATATGGTGAAACCCCGTCTCTACTAAAACTACAAAAAATTAGCTGGGCATGGTGGCGCGTGCCTGTAGTCCCAGCTACTGAGGAGGCTGAGGCAGGAGAATTGCTTGAATCCAGGAGGCGGAGGTTGCGGTGAGCCGAGATCGCGCCATTGCACTCCAGCCTGGGTAACAAGAGCGAAACTCCGTCTCCAAAAAAAAAAAAAAAAAAAAAAAAATTATATGAGGCTTTCTCATCCACATTCTTCTCAAACTGGCCCACAAACATGAGATAAATAGCACAATTTTAAATGACCCAATGAAGGGATTTTTAAAAATTAATATGCAAGCAGTCTCTAAGATCTTTTCAAATAACGAAACAGCAAATTCCTCGTTGAGAAATCATGACAAACCCTCTTACTGGCACAGCTGCCAGCAATTCCTTTTATGGCTAATGAGTCACTGCTTTAGTTAATACTTTCTGTTTCATATTAGTTCATTCCTTTGCAGAGGTTACCTCTTTTTCTTGTCTTTCATCAGGTCTCTGAAGAAAATCTGGGAAGCCCCGGACATTGGAGGGGCAAAGTGAAAGCTCACAGTTACTGAGAGAAAAAAGACGGAGAAAGCAATGCTGCCAAATTCAGAAGAAAAGAGAGGAGGATAAGAATCAACTTTCACATTGAAGCAACCTTCTTTCCAACTCTAAAGGATTTCTGATTTAGATAAGACTGGGACAGGTTGGGAATCTATTTACCAGGGTTCATCAGTTTTATCCAAACTGACCATTCCCATCACAGGAACGGTCAGACTACTTACGGAGGGAATGGTCCCTCCATAGATGGGAATGTTTCCAAATTGTTATTTCTTTCTTGACACCATCTTAAGTTAACTTTATCATTATCGGTATCTGCTTAATAAAGTTAGGACTCCATCACATTCACTTTGCCACTTTTAGAGCTCTAGGTAAATGAAGGTAGGCAACTTGGGATCAGCAAAAAGAGGGAACAAGTTTTTGTTTTTGTTTTTGTTTTTGTAGGAGACAGAGTAGATGTTAGTTTTATTCCTCTTAAATGGTTGAAGGAACATAATACTTACAAAGCACTGCATTTTCTACCAGCCAGTTCATCAGCCCTTTCTTTCTTTTTTTTTTTTTTTAATTGTATTTGGGCTATGGTATACATGTGCACGTCCTGCATCCTGCAGGACTGTTGCATAAGTACACACATGCCATGGTGGTTTGCTGTCTCCATCACCGACCCCCCACTCGTTGCCTACATCAGGCATTTCTCCCAGTATTATCCCTCCCCATCCTCCCTGCCTCCCCCCCCCCCCGCCCCCCCCCCCCTCCCCTCCACCCCCACTGCCCCCCCCTCCCCTCCACCCCCACCAGCTAGCCCTGTGAGAGTTGTTCCTTTCCCTATGTCTGTGTGTTCTCATTGTTCATCACCCGCCTGAGTGAAAGCATGTGGTGCTTGGTTTTCTGTTCTTGTGTCAGTTTGCTGAGAATTATGGTTTCTAGGTTCATCCATGTCTCTACAAAGGGCACGAACTCATCGTTTTTTATGGCTGCATAGTATTCCATGGTGTATATGTGCCACATTTTTTTTGTCCAATCTATCATCGATGGGCATTTGGGTTGGTTCCAGGCCTTTGCTATCTTAAACAGCACTGCAATGAACATACATGTGCATGTGTCTTTGCGATAGAACGATTTATAATCCTTTGGGTATATACCCAGTAATAGGATTGCTGGGTCAAATGGAATTTCTATTTCTAGATCCTTGAGGAATCGCCACACTGTCTTCCACAATGGTTGAACTAATTTACACTCCCACCAACAGTGTAAAAGTGAAGAACAAGTTATTATAATTAGGGAGCTTATAAAATCTTTGTGCAGCTACTTTTCTGAGTCAGTCATTGATTGAGTCCCATTTTAAGGTAGTATACCTCATGCTATAAAATGAAACAGAAGTCTTTCCAGAAGTCTCTGTCAGCCATTGCTGTAAAAGAAAATGGGTCCTGATCACAGAAAAATAAATGGCTTTTTTTGCCATTGTCCCCTGAAGAGATAGGAAGTAGATAATTAGATATAAGCCTTCAGCAGAGCAAGTCAGAAGTAATCAGCTCTATATTACAAACAAAGCACTCTATTATAGGATAAGAAGGAAAACTGTAAATGCTTATAGTCTATGATTGTATGTTAAAAAATTAGGCATTTTATACCACAATCATTTTAAATTACAAGGATTGACATATTCAAGGTAAAAACAAAAATTAAGATATTACTGCAGGAAGGCCTCTCACTTGTTTTATTTTTATTTACTTATTTAATTTTTATTTTCAACTTTTGTTTTTATTTTCTTCAAAATTAGATTTTCACATAATTTATAGAATCAAACAATTCTATGAGACTTATTCAAAAAAAAAAAAATCCTCCTAGTAAATCCCCCACCTTTACCTCTTCTCTTTTTCAATAGCAACCACTTTTAATTATTTTAGCTGTTTCTTTGTTATTTACCTCCACATATAAAAATAACAACCTTGTATTTCCTACCTTTTGAATTTCTAATTTTATGTATCATATAGGGAAAATAAGGATTTAAGCCTTACTCATCATCTCCATTCCTTTATCACACACCCCCTCACCACTATTACTACCACCCACGTTCACACAAACTCTGCCCATGATCCCCTCAATATAATTATATCATACTTCTATTTAGATCAATACTCAGTGTTTGCATTAGTATGACAATTTCAATGTTATTTATAGCATTGACACTATAGATATAAATGATATCGATATACTTAACATCTTTATTTTTCCTTTCTTGAACAATTTTGTTTTTCCTAAAGTAATGCTTTTCTTTTTTTTGTTTAGTTTTCTATTTGTTACTAATTCAGCCTCTATTTTCCCCCTAGTAACTTCCATTCTTTTCTGGAATTCATATTATTCAAATGTAGAATCTATTAAGGGGGAAGTAATGTAATTATCTTGTATTTTCTCTCATTTATTTCATCTTCATTTTTAAGGTTTTTTTTTTTTGCTTTAAAAAAGATTTTCTCAACTTTATCTTATGAGCTTTCTATTGAATTTTATTTATATACTATACTTTTAATTTTCAAAAGATATGTCATGGTTTGAATATTTTTGTCCCCTCCAAAACTCATGTTGAAAGTTAATTCCCAACAGTGTAACAGGGTTGGGAGATGGGGCCAAATGGGCAGAGCACTCATGAAGAGATTAATGACTATAAAAAGAGCCTCTGTGAGTGAGTCACTCTGGAGGATCAAGGCTCCAAGGCACCGTCTTGGAAGTAGAGACCAGGCTCTCCCGAGACACCAAACCTGTTAACACTTTGAGATTGGACTTCCCAGCCACCAGAACTACGAGAGAATATGTTTCTATTCTTTAGTAAATTATCAAATTATCAAGGCCTGGTTAAACAGGATATGCCTACAATTGTGTATATACTGCTGCACGTGAAGCAGAAGTCACACCAAAAACAAGCCCTGGCTCATCAGGCAATGTTTCCTGATGCTGGCTTCATTACCTGAAATAATTGAAAGCAATATGCAAACTGACATACATACAAGTAATAGACAATGAATCATAAAGCACAGAAAGGTCAAACTCTGGTAACAAAATCTGTTGATTTTCTATATGTCAGATGCGAGATATCAAGCTTGAGTGAGTAACAGGTAAATGCTGATTCACAGCAAATATTAAGAACCAGTGATGGGCTACGGTAACTCAAGGGGCTTCCTGCATAGTGAGAGGAAGAAGCCATTGGGTAACCTGAGTCCCACAATATGACCAGGCCCTGTCCACAGAACGGCTTGGAAGAAATCCAGACCAAGGCTAGGTGAGAATGGTGTCTATGTTTCAAAGTATGGAGATATGTGCGCTAGAAGATTCCTCAGGTGAAGGTTCCCATTACTATATGCAGGAGCTCAGCGAGCTCAGTCCAAAGATCTAAATGTGAATGTGAAAAGTTACCAAAGGAAATTTTGTAATTAAGTCAGAAAATGTGACATACCTAGAAAAAAATTCATTTTCTGAACAATGAGATACAAGAAGATCTGGTGGGAATTCAACCTGGTACATCCTTCTGGAGAAGAACTTGGCAATAACTAACGGAATAAAATGCTCTTTTTTTTGATCCAGCAATCTCACTTATAGGACACTATCCTAAAGTAACTCCTATAGCAATGTAAAAATACACTCTCACAAGGTTAGCAGAGGTTTTCATTGCAGCATTGTTTGTAATTGCTAAATATCCGAAACAATCTAAATGTCTATACATAAAAGAATGGTTGAATAAACTGTGGTATGTTCACATAAATGGAATAGATGCCTGTAAAAGGAACTGAGAAATCTTCCTATGAACTGGTATGGAGAGATTTCCATATTTCCACATGATGTGATCTTTATGTTAGAAAACGTGAATAAAAAACATACATGTATATGCTCATTAATGAAAAGAATGTCCAAGAAAGGTAAACTATAAACTAACAAGATTGAGCATCTGTGGAGGATGAGTGGCCGTGAGGTGGAAAGAATATAAAGACAGCTGGAATGGGAATGCAGTGCTAAGATGAAGGAAAAGTGACACTTCTCTGACTACAGCTTGTTGTAAAGCTCTGACTTTCATAACTGTGATATTTTACATACTCAAAATAAATACATACATACTTAAAATCAACCAACAAACAAACCTAACTATATTACAGATAAATGATTTAACCACACCAAAGAGAATAGAGAAGGAAAAGGTAGTTTAAGCAACTTTGGAATACAGTATTTTGACTGTATGTGTAAGACCAAAGACAAAAAGAACTGTTAACTAATAGTGCACTCTAGTTAGCAAATTTATCTTACAAAGACTTATGAGTTAGTAACTTTAATTGTATATAGTAGAATTGAGCAAATAATTTATTATATGTAATGACATACTCAGAGAAAAGGTTTTAAAAACAAGGAGGGAAAGTATGAATAAATTTTGTTTTGTTGAATTGGAATTAGAAGTATCAAAAGAAACAAGCTTATATATAGAAATGTACAGATAAGAAATAAATGTAGATGTTTGTATTCATGTGCTAGTATACAAACATAGATTCCTTAATTTTCCCTGTGGGAAAGTAATGACTAGAAGTAATGACTACACCTAGTGTGATATCTTGGTGTCTATGTACCAGTATCCAATGAAAGCAACCAGAGCCTTTGGGAAAAATGGTCAATTCTAAGACTGAAGCAGGTATTAGATAAGCCTGCCAGAAGGAAAGAAGCAGTGAAAATATGATGGAAGCATGTCCAAAGAATTTGGGCTCTAGCTTGAAGGAGCTCTCAGTGAACTAATCTGGGACGAGTTGAGCAATGAGATAAATAATGATAGTAAAGTGTTACCCGGATGATAAGATAAATATCTGTAGGTCTACACTGATACAACTAAATGATTAAATAAGTAAATAAAACAAATGAAGGAGAAAGGGCAGTTCTTGCTCACATTAAAACTCTAATAAATATAGAAGGAATGATGAGAATAGAAAATTACCTTCAATCAAACACAACAGTAAGTTATAAGCAAGAATTATCAATAGATGCTAAAAACAGTGACTGAAAAATTATGAAAGTATGATGAAACTTTATTTGCATAGTCTTCAAAGTGTCTCTCCAAATGGTGTTTTTTTAGTGACAAAATGGTACATAACACTTTGTGGTGGAGAAATCTGGCAGAGACCACCTTAACCAAATGATCAAAATTAAGGTCACAGCATTAGAAAAAGTCATGTGAACACCATGAATCCCTTAATAGGAGACACTGAAAATGGCAGAACATCACTTCAGTGACATTTGCAAAATAAAATGCATAATTTCAATCTAGTAATAAAGAAACATCAAAAAAATTGAGGGATGAATACAAAATCACAGACCAGTCAACTTCTAAACTGTCAAAGACATGAAAGACAAAGAATAGAAGCTATCAAAGATGCAAAGAAAATACAGAAACATAATGACTAAATGCAATGAACAGTCCTGGACTGATCATGGAGCAGAATGACATAGTTGGAAACCGGTGAAATGTGAATAAGGAGTGTAGGTTAATTATCATTGTATTAATGTTAAAATCCTTGTTCAATGGTTATATAAAATTTTAGCATTACAGGAAATGATATATGGGAACTTTTCATACCCATTGTACATCTTTTCTGTAAGTCTATTTCAAAATAAAGTTATTTTTAAAGAAAGCCAGTGGACCAATTTGTAGGACAGCCTTAAAGAGAAATAGGGCTTTAAAAAATGTATATGAGAAAAAATTCAAGCATAGAAATCAAAAATGTAACCCATATTGTAAAGCTCAGCATGGCTAGCTACCTAGAAATTGCTTTCCATTTCATCTTTTTCCTGGCACAGAAGGGAACACCACCCTGGACATGGCTCCAGAGATTCACATGGCAGGCCCAGTGAGCCTCATTGACAACGTTGAAGGGCAACTGGTGGTGAATCCAGAAGCTCTGAAGATCCTGTCTGCAATTACGCAGCCTGTGGTGGTGGTGGCGATTGTGGGCCTCTACCGCACAGGCAAATCCTACCTGATGAACAGGCTGGCTGGGAAGAACAAGGGTAAGTGACACCAGCAAAGCTTTGCCAAGTCCCTCCTGTCCATACACACTGCGATCATCCAGCCTTGGAATGTGAGAACAGAAAGTTAGAGATGAGAATGAATATTGAAAGCTAACTTTTAATCCATTAATGGGCTCTTTACATTGACTTCAGAGGATTATAGTCAGCTGACTCTTTCTTCCCACTTTACTTTTATTTTCCCAATTGAGAGTATAAATGTGCCTTTCTGGAAGGAATACATAAATAAAGTTAACCTCCATAATAATACTTATAAAACATTTATTAAAATATTTATGT
Source organism: Sapajus apella (assembly GCF_009761245.1). Lineage (NCBI taxonomy): Eukaryota > Metazoa > Chordata > Mammalia > Primates > Cebidae > Sapajus > Sapajus apella. The sequence continues at coordinate 2,350,371 of NW_022437004.1, read as the reverse complement.
AGTGACAGCAAGCTTTCAATGAACTTTAAGGAAAAATGAATGTTTCAGTGTCTGTTAGATATACAACTTTCCTATTTACTGGATTGTAATTAAGATTTATGCCAGTTGTATTTTCTTTTATCTCTTTTACCTTTGATTATGTTAACTTTTATCTCAATTTCCAGAAACGCCTACTAATTAATCTCTTCTCCATTTTATCCTCTCCTTTGCAGGCTTCCCTCTGGGCTCCACAGTGAAATCTCACACCAAAGGAATCTGGATGTGGTGCGAGCCGCATCCCAAGAAGCCAGGACACACCCTAGTTCTGCTCGACACTGAGGGCCTTGGAGATATAGAGAAGGTAAGAAGATAAATATTTTTAAAATTTCACTTAGATAGATTAAAATCTACATAAACAAGGTCAGATCAATAACCTCTTTGCACTATCACTCCTACTCCTTGATTTAGGACTCTAGTTAATTATATTAATATATTCTTTTTTTTTAATTGATGTGGTGTAAGCATTTAGAGTATACAGTAAGTTCAATTGATTAATTTTGGTAAACCTATAAAATCATGGCTAATAATGTTTTCAGTCATTTTTCTTTCATATTATAGTGAAATGTTTTGGTAAGGCTGCTGAAGGTGCTTATAAACTTCAGTAGACATTTTAAAAACGTGTCTGACTTTTTACAGTGGGAACCCATAAAGGTGGTAAAAATTTTCACATCTACAGCAGCACCAGTAGAAAGAGAAGCAAAGTGTAACATCTAATGATAACATCTTTGCTCATTAAGGATAATGTATTAATACTTTTATAAATCTTAGACATAGGAAGCTGTTATTGAAGGAGCCTATTTTAACTACTGTGTAAAAAATTTCTTACCATGATGTGCCATGGAAATGGAATAGAGCCATAAACTAAGTTTAGGATACCAGTTTGAATTCTAGTAGCTGATCAAAATAGCTTCTAATACCAAGTGCTCACGTGTTTTCCACTAACATATACATTTATATATAATACCTTAAAGTATACATCATGAACACTATAAATTTGCTCTACAGATGGAAAAATACTGCATAAAGAAGTGAGTTACCTAAGTTTTCACAGCTAGTAAGAGACAGGGTTGGAGTTCAGTCAGTCTTCAGCTATCTGAATTGATTGTTCATTCTGTTAGTCACTGTTCTGTGTGGCTTCTACAATAACTTACAGGGTGACAATGAGAATGACTCCTGGATCTTTGCCCTGGCCATCCTCCTGAGCAGCACCTTCGTGTACAATAGCATGGGAACCATCAACCAGCAGGCCATGGACCAATTGCAGTATCTCTTTTTTTTGTGGTCCAGAACAGCATTAAACCTAGAAAATAACAGCTTCATTTTTTCATCAGGTACAGAGGCAAACAGGTACTGAAGAATTCGTAAGTCCCATCTTTAATAAATCTCATGCTGAAAATCTCACTGTATCTCAATCTCTACCAGAAGTTCAAGTCTTCCTGGTTACATATATCCTTAGACGCTCAGCCACCCAAGACTCTGTATATCATCTTTCTGACTTAATCTCCTATCCCTGTCCAAACCCTCAATGTCCTCAAGAACTCATGGTCTTACTTTTGCAATTCTCTATATTCTTATCATCTTCTCCAAGTTTTGCCTTCTAACTGATACCTAGCTATACACTATAGATACTATTTCTGCTACAGACCTCTCCAGTGGTCTTATGTGATAATTATTTTTTATACCATACCTTGCATATCATAAGTCTAAGAGATGAGTTAGGTATCCTTCTTCTACCATGTTAGAGTTATGGACATCTTCTCATTCCTTTACCATTAGGAAGAGAACCTTCTTTAATACATATACCCTTTGACGAAGCCACATTTTTGTTGCAATTATCTAGCAACGTTCCAGTAAATACATTCCTCATTTACTAAAGATTTTAGCTCCTAGTGTCCTTTTAGAGAATAGCAACCAATAGACAATTATCTAATACCCTGGTGTCTCAGTTCTATCACCTTATTGGAACTCCCCAATAACTCTCATTGTTATTCTCCACTCTCATACATTACCTAACCTAGTTCATTATCAATGACCTCACCATTTCCATTAGCTTAGTTTCAAGCATTACACTGAATTAGATTTCATCAAAGTCACCATCGTATTTGTGTATGTAATGCACAGTTCTCACCTCATTTGATCTTCCAGTCTTCCAAAAGCCTTTTTTTTCTGTCTAGGAGCATTTGATAAATTTGATCCCTTCCACCTTTCTGAAATGCTTGTTTTGTTTGGAATTGGTTCCTATTAGAATACCATAGTTCCCTAATTTTTCACCTTTCTTATTGGTGGGCTTTTTCAGATTACTTTGCTGCATCCTCTTTCTAGTTTTAGCCTCTAAATATTATAAATCTTAAGCTCTTGTGCCTCTTTTCTCTTTCTACTCCCAGTTCCCAGATGATCACATCCAGCCTCAAGGTTTTCAGTAGCACCAATATGTCAATCACCATCAAATTTATATTACCAAGTATGAACAAATTCAAACTTTTTTATCATCTCCATTCAGATGTGTAAGATACATCTTGAGCCTAAAATATACAGAATAAAACTTAATTTTTCTGTCCAAAATCATTCCTTCCCAGTCTTTCCAATCACAATAAATTCCCACATCATTCGTAGAAGTGCTCAGATCAAAAACTTAGGAATCATCTCGGATGATTCCTTTCCTTATGTCCTGGAAATTATTAATCATCAAATTCTTTCAGCTCCACTATCAAAGTTATTTTCCTAGACTGGCCAATTCTCACTACTTCTTCCATGATAACTCTAAGTTTTCAATACCTCTCAACTTGGTTATCTTTCCAACTACCTAATTGTTTTTTGTTTTTGTTTTGTTTTGTTTTGCATATGCATTTGACTCACAGAGACAATGCCAGCCAGTATGGTTTTTGTTAAAAAAAAAAATCATACTATGTCCTCTCTTCACTTGAAACCCACCAATGACTTCCTATTAACTTTTTATTCAATTTCAAACTTCTTACTTTGGTTTACAGAGCTTACATATCCCTACCTCTATTTATTTTAAGGCTTCTGCCCTACCACACTGGACTTCTTGATATATGTTGGACACATTCAGTGATTTCCTATCTAGGGGCTTGCAGGCTCTGTGATCTCTGTCTGCAATGCTCCTCCAGTGGATTTGTATATGACTGGCTCCTTCAATTCATTCAGATCACTGCTCAACTACAATGTCAGAGATAATTTACCTGGAAAACTACATAAATCAGCACCACATGCAAATACACATGGTTATTCTCTGCTTTCCTTATTGGTAGATGTGGGAGATACCAGAGTGTTAGATAACTGTCTATTGGTTGCTAGTTTCTAAAAATACACTAGGAACTAGTTGCCCAGTTTATTTTTCTTCAAGACAATTGTTATCAATACCTGATAATTTATTATATTTTTATTTACTTGTTTATTGTTTGTTTCCATGATTAGAATGTAAGCTCTATAATGGTAGCATTGTCTCATTCATTACAGTATTCTTAGTCCCTGGGACAGTGCTTATTTCGTAGTAGGTGCTCAACAAGTGTTTGTGAGTGAATGAATTCTGTAAATAAATGTTTGTGAATCAATGAGCTAATCAAAAGAAACTGAATTATTTTAGGTAAGCATTAGGATAAAATGTAGTATAAAAAGTGTCATTTTCTGTAATTTTCTTAACTTAGCGTCTCAGTTATGTGACAGAGCTGACAGATCGAATCAAGGCAAACTCCTCACCTGATAACACTTATGTAGAAGACTCAGCTGACTTTGTGAGCTTTTTTCCAGCATTTGTGTGGACTCTTAGAGATTTCTCCCTGGAGCTGGAAACAGATGGAGAACCCATCACTCCCGATGACTACCTGGAGCTTTCGCTGAAGCTAAGAAAAGGTTTCTGGGTCTAATCGTTGGTGGGTTAATATGTAAAGAGCAGATAATATCAAAATGACCATTTCTGTGTAGTACTAAAAATTATAATTTTTAACTGTGTTTTCCTGACTGTTCTGCTAAAGGAAATGGACATATTACTTGATTATATCAGTTGGAACCAACTTTAAATTGCATTACCTATCTCTTCTTGGAGACTTTCCTTTCTCTACCTTTTTAATTGTTTATTCTGCCTTCCTTATTAATTTCCTCCTTACATGGGCTTTGTGAAAATCATAAAATTGAAAGATTATATTCGAAGTAATTAATCTGAAGTTTTATTACCTCTAATTTTCACTCCTGTAGGTACTGATAAAAAAAGTAAAAGCTTTAATGATCCTCGTTTGTGCATTCGAAAGTTCTTCCCCAAGAGGAAGTGCTTCATCTTCGATCGGCCCGCTCGGAGGAAGTACCTTGCTCACTTGGAGCAGTTGAAGGAGGAAGATCTAAACCCTGATTTCATAGAACAAGTTGCAGAATTTTGTTCCTACATCCTCAGCCATTCCAATGTCAAGACTCTCTCAGGTGGCATCACAGTCAATGGGCCTCGTGAGTCACTCTCTCTACCGACTTCCTACCTGGACTTTCTCCTTTCACCTATTGTAGAGGATAAAATGGAATGCATAAGGGTCACTTCTGACAAATTCATAGTCTATTGATGGCAAGGAAAACACAACATGAAGGTCATATTATAAATTTTACATGAAAACTAAAACTATAGTATCATCTCATATTCCTTGCAAGGAGGATAAAGAAAAGAACTAGAATCTAATTCTGCTGTGGTCAACTTCTCCAGCAACTTCTCAGCTCCCTCTTAATAAAACAAACTCAGGATATATATATGTGTATATATATATATACACTAAGCAAGAAAGAAAAAAAGCAAATACTATATGTAAGGTAGATTTTGCCGCTAACTGCAGTACAATTCTCCTGTTCAACAATTCAGAAATATTTAAGGAATGCCTGTAATGTAATGTACCAACCACTGGGTATAATGATGGATAAAAGAAATGTGACTTTTATCCTCATTCCAGCATAATAGGAGCAAAAGGTACTTTTGTAAAAAGTAAAACGAAAACTTATAATGATAAATAGTGATTAACATAATGCATAAAAATAATAGGCTTCTATGAAAGAGTAAAGGGAGGGAGATATAATTTAGACTGTGAGAGAATGCTTGTCTGTGAATGTCATATGTAAGATGAGAACTTAAAAATGATTGATTTGGCTGGCTGTGGTGGCTAATGCCTATAATCCCAGCACTTTGGGAGACTGAGGTGGGTGAATCACTTTGATCTCAAGAATTTGAGACCAGCTGGGCAACACGGTGAAACACTTTCTCTACTAAAAATACAAAAACTAACCCGGCATTGTGGCTCACACCTGTAATCCCAGCTACTCAGGAGGCTGAGTAGGAAGGATCACTTGAGCCTGGGAGACAGAAGTTGCAGTGACCCAAGACTACACCACTGCACTCCTGCCTGGGAGACAGAGTGAAACCCTGTCTCAAATACATAGGTACCTATATAAATATATATAAAATAAATGATTAAGGGCTAACCAAAGCATATAGAGAAATAGTTTTACAGCAAAAATAATGTCATGTGGAAATGCCCAGGGCAGGAAAACTTTGCAGCTTCAAGAAAATAGAAGACAGGGGCTTAGCATGGAGATTCATGCCTGTAATCCCAGCACGTTGGGAGGCCAAAGTGGGAGAATTCCTTGAGCTTTGGAGTTTAAGACCAGCCTGGCCAAACTAGCAAGATGCTATTATCATAAAAAAATTAAAAATCAGCCAAATGTGTGGTACATGCATGGAGTCCCAGCTACTCAAAAGGCTGAGGCAGGAGGACCCAGCATGAGCCCAGGAGTTCAAAGCTATGGTGAGCTATGATTATGCCCTGCACTTCAGCTTGGGTGACAGAGCAGAATTCCATTTCCATGTCTTTTAATGAAAATAGAAGAAAGACAGGTGATTGGAACAAGAGTAGACTGAATAGAGAGGTGTCATAATTAGAGAAGTATAAAGGGGTCAGGTCTTGAAAGGATTGGCAAAGAACTTTGAGGAGATTAGAGTTTGTCTAAGTTCTAGGGAAGAGTTTTTGGCAGTTAGGTAAAGTTATCTAACTTATGTTTATACATATCTTTCTGAATATTTTGTAGATAATTTGTTGGAGTGGTGAATGGGAGAGAATAAGAGGATGGATGCTATTTGCAGTGGCTGAGCAATAAATGGGCATTGGGTTAGTCTCCGATTATGGCAGTAAAAACGGTGAAAATGTACAAGATCCAAACATATTTTGGATATCAAATCCAAAAGGCCTGTTGATGGAGGGAATATGGATTTATGAAAGGAATAAGAAGGAAGTGCCAAGCCTATCTCCAGAGTTTCAAGTTTAGCAATTGCTTTAATGGCTGTGTTATTTAATGAGATCAGGAGGAGAAATAGTTTTTCAGAGTGGATGAAGTTTTTATATTTAGATTATTTAATATTGAATTTCTTCTGATTTACACAGTAAGGAATATTAAAAGTGCATTAAAAATAAGGCACAAAACTTATTTTTAATCCAAAGCTCAAAATAAATGTCAAGGCAGGAAACAAAATATACCAGCCATCCATACAAATGGTACTTAAAACTACAGAGAGATGAGAAGGTCCATGATTTAGTCACAAATAATCACCTCTTGTTTGTGACCAGCCACTCCAGTTCACCTGAGATGAGGTCTTCCTGGCATGTGAGACTTTCAGTGTTATACCCAGCAAAGCCCTGACAAACTTAATGAGTTTATACCCTGCATGTAGTTCTGATGAGAGAATATGTAAGGAGGCATGTTTACCTAAGCCAGACACAGGACTAGTGGCCAGCACTACTAAAATTAATGAAAATTTAAAAGGCTAAGTTTTCTTATTGACCTTTTTCATAAATTAGGAGTGAAGAGAAAAAGGGAATAGAGGGAGAGATGAGAGAAAAGAAAGTTAAGAAAACACCTTGACCTAGTATCTCAGCCACAAAATATCCTATTCTATTCATTTCAATATCTTCCTTTTGTGTGAAGGAATTAGGAAAGAGTAACTTTAATTTCCTCTGTGACTAGAAATTAACAAATTATTCCATTACTATTTTTTATCCAAAAATTCTTTAAAACTATTCTTTGTGACACTCACTTGAAAAGCACACAAAATACTCTGTCCCACCAAGTGATGGTCACATTTTTTAAAATTTCCCTTTTGCAGGTCTAGAGAGCCTGGTGCTGACCTATGTCAGTGCCATCAGCAGCGGGGATCTGCCCTGCATGGAGAATGCAGTCCTGGCCTTGGCCCAGTTAGAAAACTCAGCCGCAGTGGAAAAGGCTGTTGCCCACTATGACCAGCAGATGGGCCAGAAGGTGCAGCTGCCCACGGAAACCCTCCAGAAGCTGCTGGACCTGCACAGGGACAGTGAGAGGGAGGCCATTGAAGTCTTCATGAAGAACTCTTTCAAGGATGTGGACCACAAGTTCCAGAGGAAATTAGGGGTATATTTGGTGTTCTACGTCATAAGAGGCAGAAAAACTTGGGAGAATAATTCTTTTTAGACTCCAAAATAGTTGCACTCAGTTATGTGTACATATTTGAAATAATTATTAAAAGACTAGAATATGCATAGCCTTAGACCTTTAAAAATGGCACCTAAGTTTTACAGAAACTCAGTTTTGTTAGTTTTTCCTCTATGGGTGCCATATTTTAAGAAAGTAAGTAGATTGTACAACAGCATTATTAAAGACTATGTCATTTTTTCCTTTTAAATTAAAAAAATACATTGGCTTTTATGTTCCCTGGTAATTATCAGTGGGGACTAAATTATTTTTAAATAACCCTAACAATGTGTTGTTTTTTAAATGTAAGCCAATGGTAAAATATTCAGAAAGCCACAAAAGAGAAATTAATTATATAATTTATTATAGAATGTTTTTAACGTCTACCTCATTCCAAGTGAACGAAGTATTTTTGCATGAAGAATGACCACTTGACAAGTGAAAATTCTCTTTTTAGCTAGGAAGGCGGGATCTTATAAATGATATGTTGCTACATTCTGAGGTTCTGGTGAAGCTAGATAGCTGATGTCAGCAATTGTCACCCTTCCAACCTAAGGAGGAAAAAGAAAGTTTCTTAGTTATGTTATCTTAAGTGATTTAATGTAGATAAATATGCTGCTTTATGGAACTTTCTAAATACTGACAATACCTATGGTACAATCTTCATTACTTTTATTAGTCCTATGCTGAGAAAATATTCTTATATTAAAGAATGTACTAAATAATCATGTACTCCTTACTGAGCACTTCTAAAAAAAGTTCCTGGGCCAAATACCTTACATCACCTCATAGAACCCTGCAGAGAAATTGATGAGATGAGTATTGCTCCTCTGCTGTACAGACAAGGAATCCTCAGTTCACAAAGGTTGTGTGTCACAAGCCACAGTCTAGCGGATCTTGGAACTCTAGGCAGGCTGCCTGACTCCAGTGTTTCTGCTCAGAACTATTCCTCAAATGAGATACTTGAAAAGATAAAAGTTTCATATGAAATAGTGTGTGCTTTGAGACTCATTCTCTGAAGCAGGAAAACTGGAAGAAAGGAGCTTTAGGAAATCACAAACAGAAGCAGATAAATTTCTGCAACAAGCACAACTTAGGGATATTCTAGGATCTAACAGCAAGGTGAGGAGGATGGAACTATTTAGAGGCCACAGTTTCTTCAAGGAGAAGCATTTCCCGGTCTCTATGTGGCTAACATCCTCCTCATGGCTTTACTGAAACATCTGTGCTGTTTTGTCACTTTGCAGGCCCAGCTGGAAGCAAAGCGAGATGACTTTTGTAAGCAGAATTCGAAAGCATCATCAGATTGTTGCATGGCTTTACTTCAGGATATATTTGGCCCTTTAGAAGAAGATGTCAAGCAGGGAACATTTTCTAAACCAGGAGGTTACCGTCTTTTTATTCAGAAGCAGCAGGAGCTGAAGAATAAGTACTACCAGGTGCCGAGGAAGGGGATACAGGTACTACACAGTGGGTACATTTCTTGGGACGTGCTGAGGGGATACTTTCAAAGCCCACTGGCAAGAAGGTAAATGGCACTGCAACCGGTGCCCAGGGTCTCTGCCTTTCATTTTTCCATTTACTGATTCAATAAGAGAGCCCATCATGAGAGAGATAGCAAGTTCCTCCTCGGAAGCACAGATGTAGCCCTCAAAAAAGTTTATCGAATTTACTCATTTATTTATTCATCCAGTCATTCAACAATTATTTGTTTTTGGCCTAGCTGTATGCCAGGCACTTGTCAAGTTGCTGGGGACACAGCAGTTAAAAAGAAAAAGAAAAAGAAAAAGGAAAAAAAAAAGGGCCAAGCTGTCTCAAAGTACACACAGGCAATTAGCAAATTATAGCTTATGAACAAATAATAATAACAGTTAACATTTATGTTGCACTTACTGTGTTCCAGGAACTGGGCTGAAAGCCTAGTTCATTAATACTAAGAACAATTATGTAAAGTATGTATTTACTAATATCCCAAATTTGTAGTTTTTTACTTTTTTGCTTTTGTGAGTACATGGTAGATACATATATTTATGGAGTGCATGAGATGTTTTGGTACAAGTATGAAATGCATAGTAATCACGTCATGGAAAATGGGGTATTTGGTCACTCAGGCGTTTATCCTTTGTGTTACAAACAATCCAATAATATATAATTTTTAGTTATCCTAACATGTACAATTTAATTATTATTGACTATAGTCACCCTTCTGTGTTATCAAGTTTTATGCTATCAAGTACGTTGTGCTATACTTGATTTTATTCATTCTTTCTACCCTGTCCTGGGAAGGTGGAGCTTTATTTATAAGTCCCTGAGGGGCTGCTGCCTTTTTTCAGAGATGCCCTGCCCAGCAAGAAGGGAGTCTATTCACAGTCTGCCTACAGAGACCTTGCTGAACTGCCTCAGGCTCCGCCCAGCTACTGTGTGAACTTCCCAGTGACTACACAGGCAAGGTTAGAACCACCTCAGTAATGGTGAACACCCCTCCCCCTACCAAGCTCAACCATCCCAGGTCGAACTCAGACTGCTGTGCTGGCTGCAAGAATTTCAAGCCAGTGGGTCTTAGCTTGCTGGCCTTTGTGGGGGTGGGACCTGCTGAGCCAAATGACTTGGCTCCCTGCCTTTTGCCCCCCTTTTTCCAGGGCAATGAGCAGTTCTGTATCACTGGCATTTCAGGCACCAGCTAAAATGGCCACCCAGTTTTGTGCTGGAAACCAGGGCATTGGTGTTGTAGGCACCAACAAGAATCTCCTGGTCTGCAGGTTGTAAAGACCATGGGAAAAGTGCAGTATCTAAACCAGAGTGCCAGAGTGTCCAGAAAAGTCCCTAATGGCCTCCTTTGGCTAGGAGAGGGAGTTCTCCAGCCTCTTGCAGTGCCCTGTCCTGCTTTGGTTCGCCCTCCTTGGGATACGCCCAGTGTCTAACCAGTCCCATTGAGATTAACCTGGTACCTCAGTTGGAAATGCAGAGATCACTCGCCTTCTGCATTGCTTTAGCTGGAAACTGCACTCCGGAACTGTTCCTATTCAGCCATCTTGGCAGAAGTCCCCGGATCTTGGTTTTTTAAACCTATTCAGCCAGTCTGAGTCTTTTGATTGGAGAGTTTATTTACATTTAACTTCACTGTTGATAAGTAAGGACTTACTTTTGCCATTTTGTTATTTGTTTTCTGGTTGTTTTGTGGTCTTCTGTCTTCCTTCCTGTCTTCCTTTTAGTGAAATTAACTTTCTCTGCTGATATGATTTAGTTTCTTGTTTTTATTTTTTGTGTATGTGTTGTATGTGTTTCGGTTTGAGGTCCCCAGGAGGCTTGCAAATGCCATTTATAGCCCATGATTTTAAGTTGATAACAAGTTAACACTATTTGCATAAACAAACAAGCAAAAAGTGAATAAAAATTCTATACCTTAACTTCATCCCCCCACTTTTTAACTTTGTTGTTTCTATTTATATTTTATTGTACTGTGCATGTTTTAAAATGTGTTTTAATTATTTTTGATTGGTTTATCACTTAGTCTTTTTACTTAGCATAAAAGGAGTTTACATACCACAGTTACAGTGTAATATTATTCTGTTTTTCTGTGTACTTACTATTACCAGTGAGTCTTGACATTCAAGTGTTTTCTTACTGCTCATTAATGTCCTTTTCTTATGACCGAAGTACTCGCTTTAGCATTTCTTGTAGGACAGGTCTAGTGTCAATGTAATCACTCAGCTTTTGTTTCTCCTTTATTTCTCCTTCATGTGTGAAGGATAATTTCACCTGCTATACCATTCTAGGGTAAAAGGATTTTTCCTTCAGCACTTGAAATATGTCAGGCCACTCTGTCCTGGCCTATAAATTTTCCACTGTAAAGCCTGTTGCCAAACATATTAGGGCTCCATTGCATGTTATTTCTGCTTTTAGGATCTTTTCTTTATCCTTGACCTTTGGGTGTTTTACTATTAAATGCCTTGAAATTAATCCTTTCTTTGGGTTAAATCTTCTTTGTGTTCTATATCCTACCTGTACTTGGATATTGATATCTTTCTCTAAGATATTCATATCTTTCTCTGTTATTATTTCTTTTAATAACTTTCTACTTCTATCTCTTTCTCTACCTTCTCTTCAAGGCCAATAACTTAGATTTGTCCTTTTGAGGCTGTTTTCTAGATCCTATAGGTGTGCTTCATCATTTTTTATTATGTTTCTTTTGTCTCCTCTGTATATTTTCAAATAGCCTGTCTTCAAGTTCACAAATTCTTTCTTCTGCTTGATGAATTCTGCTATTAAGTGACTGATGCATTCTTTACTATGCCAACTGCATTTTTCAGCTCTAGAATTTCTGCTTGATACTTTTAAACTATTTTAATCTCTTTGTTAAATTTATCTGATAGAATTCTAAATTCCTTCTCTGCGTTATTTTGAATTTCTTTTAGCTTTCTCAAAACAACTGATATGGTTTGGCTGTGTCCCCACCCAAATCTCATCTTGAATTTTAGCTTCCATATTCCCATGTGTTGTGGGAGGGAACTGGTGGGAGATAATTGAATCTTCGTGGCAGTTTCCCCCATACTGTTCTTGTGGTAGGGAAAAAGTCTCACAAGATCTGATAGTTTTATAAGGAAACACCCTTTCACTTGGCTCTCATTCTCCCTTGTCTGCCACCATGTAAGAAGTGCCTTTCACCTTCTGGCATGATTGTGAGGCCTCCCCAGCCATGTGGAACTGTGAGTCCATTAAGCTTCTTTTCATTTATAAATTACTCAGTCTTAGGTATGTCTTTATAAGCAGTGTGAAAACAGACTAATACGGTAAATTGGTACCAGTAGAGTGGGGCACTGTTGTAAAGATACCCAAAAATGCAGAAGCAACTTTGGAACTGGGTAACAGGGAGAGGTTGGAACAGTTTGGAAAGCTCAGAAGAAGACAGGAATATGTGGGAAAGTTTGGAACTTCTTAGAGACTTGTTAAATGGCTTTGACCAAAATGCTGACAATGAAACCAGACGGAGGCAGTCTCAGATTGAAATGAGCAACTTGTTGGAAACTGGAGCAAAGGTGACTCCTGTTATGCTTTAGCAAAGAGACTGGTGGCATTTTGCCCCTGCCCTAGAGATTTATGGAATTTGAGAACTTGAGAGAAATGATTTGGGGTATCTGATGGAAGAAATTTCTAAGCAGCAAAGCATTCAAAAGGTGACTTGGGTGCTGTTAAAAGTGCATAAAAGTTCAGAAAATTTTCAGCCTGACAATGCAATAGAAAAGAAAAACCCATTTTCTGAGAAGAAACTCAAGCCAGCTGCAGAAATTTGCATAAGTAACTAGGAGCCCAATGTTAATCACCAAGGCAATGAAGGAAATGTCTCAAGGGCATGTCTGAGGTCTTCATGGCAGCCCCTCCCATCACAGGCCCAGAGGCCTAGGAGGGGAAAATGGTTTTGTGGGCCAGGCCCATGGCCTCTCTGCTATATGCAGTCTAGGGACTTGATGCCCTGCATCCCAGCCACTCCAGCCATGGCTAAAATGTTCCAAAGTACAGCTCCAGTCATGGCTTCAGAGGGTGCAAGCCCCAAGACTTGGCAGCTTCCATGCGGTGTTGAGCCTGCAAGTGCACAGAAGTCAAGAATCAAGGTTTGGGAACCTCCACTTCGATTTCAAAGGAAGTGTGGAAATGGTTGGATGTCCAGAAAAATACTTTGCTGCAGGGATGGGGCCCACATGGAGCATCTGCTAGTACAGTGCAGAAGGGAAATATGGGGTTGAAGCCCCCACACAGAGGCCCCACTGGGGCACTGCCTAGTGGAGCTGTGAAGAGAGGGTCACCATCATCCCAATGCCAGAATGATAGATCCACCAACAGCTTGCACTGTGCACCTGGAAAAACTGCACACACTCAATGCCAGCCCATTAAATCAGGCAGGAGGGGGCTATGCCCCACAAAGCCACAGAGGCAGAGCTGCCCAAGACCAGGGGAATCTGCCTCTTGCATCAGTGTGACCTGGATGTAAGATGTGGAATCAAAGAAGATCATTTTGGAGCTTTAAAATTTGACGGCCATGCTGGATTTTGGACTTGCAGGGGCCTTTCGGCCCTTCATTTTGGCCAATTTCTGCCATTTGGAATGGACACATTTATCCAGTGCCTGTACCCCTATTGTATCTAGGAAGTAGCTAACTTGCTTTCGATTTTACAGGCTCATAGGCAAAGGGACTTGCCTTGTCTTAGATGAGACTTTGGACTGTGTACTTCTGAGATAATGCTGAAATGAGTTAAGACTTTGGGGACTGTTGGGAAAGCATGATTGGCTTTGAAATGTGAGAATGTGAGATTTGTGAGGGGCCAGTGGCAAAATGATATGGCTTGGCTGTGTCCCCACCCAAATCTCATCTTGAATTGTAGCTCTCATAATTCCCATATGTTGTGGAAGGGACCTGGTAGGAGATAATTAAATCATGGGGGCAGTTTTCCCCGTAATGTTCTTGTGGTAATTAATGAGTCTCACTAGACTCAATGGTTTTATAAGGGAAAGCTCCTTTCACTTGGCTCTCATTCTCCTTTGTCTGCCACCATGTAAGGCATGCCTTTCGCCTTTTGGCGTGATTGTGAGACTTCCCCAGCCACATGGAACTGTGAGTCCATTAATCCTCTTTTCCTTTATAAATTACCTGTGTCTTGTGAGAATGGACAAATGCAGTGTGATAATGGACCAATACAACAACTATTTTGAATTTTCTGCCTGAAAGGTGGCATATCTCTGTTTCTACAGAACATGTCCCTGATGCTTTATGTACTTCATTTGGCGAGGTCATGCTCCTGGTGGTCTTGATACTTGTAGATGTTCATCTGTGTCTGGTCATTGAAGAGTTAGGTATTTATTGTAACCTTCGCGGTCTGTGTTGTTTGTACTTGTCCTTTTGGGAAGGCTTTCCAGATATTTAAAAGGACTTGGATATCATGATCTAAGCTATATCTGCTTTGGGGGCACCTCAAGCCCAGTAACACTGTGATTCTTACATACTCATCAAGGTATTACCTTGATGGTCTTGGACAAGATCTAGAATTCTCTGGAGTACCAGGCAGAGAGTCTTGTTCTCTTCCCTTACTTTCTCCCAAACAAGTGAAGTCTCTCTCTTTGTTCTGAGCCAAGTGAAGCTCGGTGTAAAGTGACACAGGCACTCCTGTGGCCACCACCACTAGCACTGTGCCAGGTCAGACCAGAAGCCAGCATAGCACTGAGTCCCTCCTGAGGCCTGCTATAATAACTCCCTGACTACCTCTTGTGTTTGCTGAAGGCCCTGGGCTCTACGATTAGCAGGTGGCAAAGCCAGCCTGGCCTGTGTCCTTCACTTTAGGACAGAGAGTTTCCTCGGGCCCCTCACATGTCCAGAGATGTCATCCAGGAGCCAAGAACTACAGTCAAAAAACCTTAGAAATCTGCCTGGTGTTCTATTGAACTGCAGCTGAGCTGGCACTCAGACCATAAGATGCAGTCCTTGCCGCTCTTCCCTCTCCTTTCCAAAGGCAGAGACACCTCACCCCATGGCCACAGCCACCACAGGCCCATGGGGAGTACTGCCAGACTACCACCAATATTCTCTTAAGACCCAAGGGCTCTTTTGTCAGCTTGTGGTGAACACTGCCTAGCCTGGGACTCTCCTTTCAGGGCAAAGGACTGCTGTCTGGCTCAGAAAAGGTCCAGAAATGCCATCTAAGATCAAAGTCCTGGAATCAGGTACCCTAAGAGCCTGCCTGGTGCTCTACCTGCCTGTGGGTGAGCTGGTACCTAAAGTACAAGACAACGTCCCCAGTACTTTTCCCTCTACTTTTCTCAGGCAGAAGGACTATTGCCCCATAGCCACTACAGCTGGGAATGTGCTTTAGTCTCACCTGAAGCAGCAAGTCTCAGAGTCTCACCCAAGGCCCTCAGCATATTACCTGGATATTGCTCCTGGTTATTCAGGGTGCAAAGGCTCTTCAGTTAGCAGGTGGTGGATGCTGCCAGGACTGGGTCCTTCTCTTCAAGGTAGCAGATTCCTTTTGGCCCAGGGTGTGTCTAGAAATGTCATCCAGGAGGGCCTGAAACAGGAGCCTTATGACTCTGACTGATACCCTAACCTGCTATGGCTGAGCTGGCATGCAAGATGCAAGACAAAGTCTTTCCCATGCTTTTCTTTCCTCTCCTCAAGCAAAAGGAAAGGGTCTCTTTTGGAGCCACGAGCCTTGCAGCCTGGGGTTAAGGCAATAATAATGCCAGAACTCTCTTAGCCACCCTGACTGCTGTTTTAGTAGGTTATGTGCCCCCTAGTCCACTCACTCTGGGTCCAGTTCAGCATGAGGACTCACCTAGGAGTTACAGTTCTTGTGGCCTAAACTGCCCTTCAAGTTTATTGAGCACCCCAACCACTTCAGCCTGCGGCAGCGAGCTTTGTAGGCATTCAAATTCCAACCACTGGATCAGCATTTCTACTCTGGCTAGGTCTGATTTAAATAGCCCCTTCATGAACAGGTGTCAGCTAAGTTTGAACCTATTTTGCTTTCTATTTTAACGGAGCAGTATTGAGGTCAATGCCTCACAGTTGTTATGCACTCCCTCTCCCTAGACACAGAATCACTCTCCATACCACGCTGCCTCTGCCAGGGGGTAACAGAGGGATGGCATCAGAGATTCATGACTGTTTTTTCTACCTCTTCAGTGCCTCTTTCAGTGATATTAAGACAAAACCAGTTACTGTCAGTGTGCTCCTAATTTTTTGTTCTCATAAATGTGCTTTTTCTGTGTTTAGATAGTTGTTAAATTGGTGTCCTTACTGGGGGGATGATCAGTGGAGACTTATATTTTGCCATCTTGCTTTGCCCTCTCAACAACCCAATTTTATATAAAAAATTGAGGTGCAGGGAAGTGCAAGGACTTACCAATATCACACAAGTAATGAATGATACGCTTGAATGCAAATGCAAGTAGCAGAATCTATGCTCTTAGCAAGTCTTCTATGCTAGTATACTGAGGTTACAACAGTTACAATTAAGTTTGGCTATATATTATTTAAAATGAAAAAACAACAGTGGCTTTAAAAGGTAGAAGTTTCTTTTTCTTGTATGCATGTAAGAAATCAGGAGGAGGGAGCCGAATGCTGCTATGAGGACGTCACATTCACCTTGACCCCAGGCCCTCCCTTGTTCTGCTTCAGCTCCTTAGTGCATAGCCTCGATCTTCCATGTCAACTTATGCTCTAGGATGGTTCATAGAATTTCAGCGTTTGGTTCCACATTATAGGCGGGGGGAAAAAAGGAAAAGCAAAGTGTAAAAGGGCTGTGAGTCAACTTCCTTTAAAGAAATTTTCTTCCTTTAAAGAAATGTACTATATAACACTTCTGAGTGTATGTTATTGGCCTGAATTTAATCATATGGGCACCTCAGCTATAAGGGAGGTTGAATAGAAAACACAGTATTGGCTGGGCGTGGTGGCTCACGCCTGTAATCCCAGCACTTTGGGGGGCCAAGGTGGATGGATCACCTGAGGTCAGGAGTTCAATACCAGCCTGGCCAACATGGTGAAATCCCGTCTCTACCAAAAAAAAAAAAAAAAAAAAAAAAAAAGAATACAAAAATTAGCCAGGCATGGTGGCAGGCATCTGTAATCACAGCTACTTGGGAAGCTGAGGCAGGAGAATTGGTTGAACCCGGAAGGCAGAGGTTACAGTGAGCTGAGATCATGCCATTGCACTCCAGCCCAGGTGACAGAGTGAGAAAAAAAAAGGGAAGAAAGGAAGGAAAAAAAAAAGAAAAGACAATATTTTACCATGACCTGCCATGCGCCCAGCTGGAAAAAAAAAATCACAGTTCTGTTACAAAATACACAGAGGAGAATAGAGATTTAGAATGCCTCTAGCAGTCCCTGTCACAGTGACCAAAAGCACTCTGAAGAAAAAGAAAGCAGGATCCAGGTATAGAAGAGGAAGGAAATGTGCACCAATTTTATGTGTATGTTCTTACAGAAGGCCTCTCAGATGAGGTCAAGTTTCAGCAGAATCTTCGAAGAAGTTAAAGAGTGAGCCAAATGGACTCTAGGAAAAGAAAACTTCAAATAACAGAAATAAACCTGATACATAAATTGGCTTGCGTCCTGGAAATAGTACGAAAGCTAATATGCTGGCAGGTGGTGAATCAAGGAGTGATTGGTGAGAGATACGTTCAGAGGAGTGGTAGAGACCAGAGGCCAGACAGGGGAGTATGTTGAAACCTAATAAAAGAAGTTTGAAATTTTTTTTTGGATGAATTAGAAAGTCAATAGAGGACTTTGAGTATAAAAGTGGTATGATTTTTCTTTAAATAATGTAGTGAAACTCTGGCTGCTCTGAGGAGAATGGACTGTAGGGAAAAAAGAGTGGAAACAGACCAATTCTGAAGCTTTAACAATGATCCAGCCTAGAGGTGATGCTGTCTTGGACCAGGGTGTTTGGATGAAGCAGGTGACAAGGGGTGGGTTCTGACTGTATTTTGAAGCGAAAGCTAACACAGTTTGCAGATGACTGCTTACTGGGTATGTGAGAAAACAAAGATAATCAAGATATAGTTAGATGAACAGAGTTATTAATTACTAAAATTGGGGTGATTGGGAAGGAACAGGTTTGAAGGGAGATCCAGAGTTGCATTTCAGGCCTACAAAATTTTAAATACTATTTGAATTATAAAGTGAATTGTTACATGAGTCGTAAAATTAAATTGAATTAGCAGATATATTGCAGGGTTTTGCGCTAACCCATAATCACTCTTTCTTCATTCTACCTTCCTCTGCATAACTAGGCTGAAGAGGTGCTGAAAAAATACTTAAGAGTCCAAGGAGGATGTGGCTGATGCACTTCTACAAACTGATCAGTCACTCTCAGAAAAGGAAAAAGCAATTGAAGGTGAGAACAGCTGAAAACACTTTAGATGGTTGGAAAGTCCTCAAACTGTTAGTTAGCAATATTGGTCCACCTAGAATTATTATTGTAGAGAAAGAATGGCAAGTATCATTGATAGTTATGAGAGTTTCTTAACTAATGTATATGATCAGTGGTTTTCTGGTTACCCAGGGCAAAGTTACAAGAAGTTTTCTCAGTAATGTGAGAATAAGACAAACAAAAAAGAGTGAAAGGAAAAGGGAACACCTGCAATTGAATATTCATATTTTTTTCTGCTTATTTTTCTTCCCCAGTGGAACATATAAAGGCTGAATCTGCAGAAGCTGCAAAGAAAATGTTGGAGGAAATACAAAAGAAGAACGAGCAGATGATGGAACAGAAAGAGAAGAGTTATCAGGAACATGTGAAACAACTGACCGAGAAGATGGAGAGTGCTAAGGCCCGGTTAATGGCGGAGCAAGAGAAGACCATCAATTTTAAACTTAAGGTATTCAATTGCATCATCTCAATTTTCTCTTCCAGTGCCCCAAATTGAAAACAAAGTGTAAGGGTGAGAACATAATGCTTCCCAAAAAATTTTCTAGCCCAGACACTACTACATTTTTCATTCCCTGTTTTTATGCAGTCATCTCTAGTTAGTAAAGATTATTTACTTTCAGGATAATATCACATGGAATACTTTATTATGCTGTCACTAATAAACATTGCTAGGCACTGCACAAGTGTTTTACATTATGTGATCAAATTTTCCTCTAATGGCAAAGGAACTATTATTTTCTCATGCCTAATGAAGAAATTGTAATTTCATGAGCAATAAGTAACTTTTCTGCATCGGACTACCTGGAGAAATATCTGGTCAGTCTTTCCTACTAAGAGACATACATAGGGATTTTGTTTCTGTCATGCCTGCTATAACTTTATGTCTAGAAGCACTGCTATGAGTAAAAAGATTCCCTAACTGGGCTGGGCATGATGGCTCACACCGGTAATCCCAGCACTTTGGGAGGCCGCTGGGGGGTCGGATCACCTGAGGTCGGGAGTTCAAGACCAGCCTGACCAACATGGAGAAAACACGTCTCTACTAAAAATACAAAATTAGCTGGGTGTGGTGGTGCATGCCTGTAATCCCAGCTACTCAGGAGACTGAGGCAGGAGAATCGCTTGAACCTGGGAGGCGGAGGTTGCAGTGAGCCAAGATCACATCATTGCATTCCAGCCTTGGCAACAAAAGCGAAACTCCATCTAAAAAAAAAAAAAAAAAAAAAAGAAAGAAAGAAAGATTTTCTAACCATCTACCCACTTAAACACACTAGTTAAGTGCCCATGGTGCCAATACTTTCTTGTTCTCTGGGCTCTTTTCCACATTTATGCTTGCCCAGAAATACGCTATGGGCCACTGTAGGCCCTGATCTCCTCAATTTATTTCTGTTACCTCTGAATTTTGGAGACTCGTACTAAATTCTCCAATCAAACACTTACCCTAGTCTTGAGTTATGTAGTAACCTATCAATTGAAAATCACCTATCTTTCATATCTTCCTAGATATATATTTGAGTCCCTACTATACAGATCAGAAATGAACAAAAAGAAAAGAACAAGAGTTTTTCCAGGAAGACTGTGTTGCATGTGTGTGAAGGGTAAAGGAACTGAAGAATAAAATGTTGGGTCACTAATATTTTAGAACCTGCAGGACAACACCATTTTTGAAGCTAAAGAAATCACAGAAAGATTATTGGCAGGTACTGGAGACTCAGAAGAGAGTGATAGAATGGAAAGTAAGGGAAGAAAGCGTTTCAAAAACAAGTGTCAAAAATTCTTGAAGGATCAATATAAGTACCAAAAGGGGAACTAATTTGGTGAAAGTGTGTTAAACTGGATGGGTTTAGTCTCCACTTTCCATTTTAGGAACAGGAACGCCTTCTCAAAGAGGGATTCGAGAATGAGAGCAAGAGACTTCAGAAAGAGATACGAGATATCCAGATGAGAGGCGTATCATCGGGCCCAACATGTAACATACTCTAAAAGTCCAAGGAGCAAAATTTGCCTATCCAGCTCCCTCTCCCCAAGGAACAAGGTGAATGAGCAACTCCAGTGTGTCGAACAACTGCCATTAAACTTAACTCAAAATCATGATGTGAGCATTTTTGTTGAACCATAAAGTTTGCAAAGTGAAGGTTAAAAATGAGGTCTATGTTTTACCAACAAAGCAATTCAATTCATGTTTATTTATAAACTAATTTTGAATATGATCTTTAACTAAATCCTATATTTGAAATCATGCACAAGGACTCAAGAGAGATATTGACAACTGGAATGCATTTTCCAATGAGATATCATGCAGTTTCTGTTCAGGGTAGATTTTTTTCTCTCATATGCACCACCCTTCTGTATATTCAGTCCAGTGCTCTTATTCAGGGATTTACTATGATCCTAGGATAGGGCTGCAGTATTGTGAACAGGATGAAAATCGGATGAGACCAAACAAACCATGGGGCACAGTTGAGCATCACTCCTGCCAAATGGCCTTTGTATGGCACCCTGGCTGCAAATGAAGGAGATCTGGGACACTTAACTAGGCTTTAAAGTACAGACAGTGCACAGTTCTCACTGGGGTGAAGGCTGCATGATCTATGGGCACTGGCAGAGAAAATGGTTGCCTCTGTGCAGAATGCATATGAGTAGAGGCTCCAGCTTCTCTGTCCATTTAAACCCTCTAGGTAAATTACTGACCCATTCCCAGGCCACCTAGATTTCTCTCCTCTAATCTCCCTTTCTTAGTCTTTTCCATGTCCTGACTTTTAGAGAATGACTTCTACAACCACAGAAAGGAAAGCTTTAACTCAAACTCAAATTACTTTCCATTTTTCTGAGGACCATGACTATAATTCTGTAAAGTCTAAAACTCGACTGCGTTTTTCTCTCTGCCCCTCTGCTATGACATTATATACTCAAAGCTAGTCAGAATAAATGCCTTGCTAGGGCAAAAACAGATGACAGATCAAAAATATCAAGAATAATTCATTAATACAAAACAACCTACTCCAATTGTTTCAGGGTGTGTATTATTCAGAGTTCTTCATGGCAAATAACAATCTGCTCAGCAATTTAAGTAAAAAGTAATTTAATTTTTAAGACCATTAAGGTGCACACAGATACTCCAGAATTGTGAGGGAGTCATACTCTACAGCTATTCTACCCAGAATAATACTACCATTGTAAACGCATCTCATGGGAAAACAACACAGCTACCATGACCCGGCACCATGATCTCTAGATGAAATGCTAGAAGCTTCTCCAATGTCACCTATGAGTAAATGGATGCCACCACTTTCACATTTGCAGTAAACAAACACACCCCTACCCCATGAAAAGTTGCATCTTGAGTTGCTTACACCTCCAGCTAAGCCTCACAAAAGTCAATGCGCAGGGAAGAATCTCAATCATATGCCTACCTAAGGGGAAGTCTGAGAACTGGAATTTTTTTGTCTCCTACTTTTGAAGGTAGAAACTAATAACATGGGAAATTTTCCTCTAGGTTTAAGTCAACCAGTTTTTCCAGGTAGATGTTGGGAGATAAATCTTATAGCAGGAATAAAATAAGACTTGTGTTAGTATTTTTGTGTACATCAGATACAATACTCTTCTCATCTTTTTCTTTTTGTCATCATTTTTCAATGTTTTTTCAAATTTTTTCCACTGTTGTTTTATGTCATGAATTTTGTTAACATTCTTTAAGTTATTCTTAGCTTTTAACAATGATACTTAAGAAAGCCTTAATAGGACTATCAAACAGGTACTCCCTACTCCCCAACCCTCCCAAAACAATATAACACATTAGTTTGTTTGAATTTAAGATTTATCTTGTTTATGCCTCAATTTAGGTATCGTTCTTACTTTTTAAACAGCTAGTATTTTGTATCTACTTCTGTGCAAGCAAAAAGCAACTTTATTCTTTCTTATAATTCCCCTTTTACTTAATCAGAACATTTTTTCCTGTTTGTTCATTAGTCACTCTCAGATAAATGAATAGTCTCTCTTTCTAAATAAAAACAAAATACCATTTGACCTAAATTTGTAGATGTTTCTCTGAGTTTTGATTTAAAGTTTCTGTCATTATATCCTGCATTCCCTCAGGTCTCACTCATTCACACAGCCCAGGCCTGATTCAGCCTTACAGGCACACAGTGAGAAAGGAGTATGGCTTTTTTTTTTTTTTTTTTTTTTTTTGCATTTCCAGCTCTACCTCCCACAGGGTACACTAGCTCATGTTTATGATACCTTCAAGTTGTAACACTAGAGTGCAGGGTATTAAAGAAAAGAAACCTTACATGATACATAACTGCTCTGGTGTTGTCACCTTCTGGTGGTGGCTTAAGTCCTTAAGGATGATTTGGGTTCTTTGCTGATTCCCCCTGCCTGGACCTCCCAATAGCACATCCCTATTGTAGTCTACTTCTGATTCCTTTCCTCAATTTTTCTCTTCTAAGGATCCACTTATTCCATATATGCTTGATGTTGAGATCAATGCACCTTGACATGTTGACATCTGGTGCAAGATTGCTTCAAGATGACCCAAGTCCAGAACACCCCAGTGATTCTACCCAGGAGAAAAGCTCATGCGCACCTACCTGCCCCACACTGCAGGGACGGGAAGCCCCCAATTCTCTTTTCTTTCCTACTTCGCCACAAACAATTCCACGCCAGACTATCACTTTTAAATGTTTTTAGGCATGAGTCAGGCACCAGGACTAGTGTCCCCAAACCCCAAAGAGCACATATCAGCTTTTCAAGGGAATCTTTAAGTGTCCATTGCTACTTCGTTTGTAAAGGTAGTAAGAAAGCAGCGCCTCTCATTGCCCTATGAGGAAAATGAGCAAAGATAAAAAGAGGGTGGGGATCAATGCACACCAATAACTCTCTCAAAAGAATTCTCTGCTGCTAATCTATTCTGATCAGTGTCTTCACCTCATCTTATATTCCCTGGATGCAACTTGGTGTAAGACCTACACAAGCTCTCAGTACTATTCTTTTAGAAAATGAATAATCAAACTTTCAGATTTGGAGGGGAAAGGTAGAGATAAATAGTGCCAGATTGTTCTAGTCCGCATTCATATCTAGTCTACTTTCAGGAATACGGAGCAGAGATTAAACATAATTTAACCATTTTTTTTTTAACAAACTGAGTTATTTGAACCAAGTGCCAGAACCTTGTGGCATTATGAACTGGCATAAAATGTAGGTTAAAATCTTTGTAGTATATTTGCTGTAAAATGAGGATGATAGTACTTGCATCACAATCTGGTAATGAGGAATAAATTTAATAAATAATATCTATAAAGAAGTTAACACAATGCCTGCAATATAATAGCCACTAAATGTAATATGCTTCTTCTCCTTTTTTTTTTTTTTTTTTTTGAGACAGTCTCGCTGTCTCACTCTTATCACCCAGGCTGGAATGGAGTGGAGTGTTGCTATCTCAGCTCACTGCAACCTCTGCCTCCCCAGTTGAAGTGATTCTCCTTCCTCAGCCTCCCAAGTGGCTGGGATTACAGGCACACACCACCACACCTAACTAATTTTTGTATTTTTAGTAGAGATGGAGTTTTGCCATGTTGGCCAGCCTGGTCTGGAACTCCTGACCTCAAGTGATCCGCCTGCCTTGGCCTCCCAAAGCACTGGAATTACAGGCATGAGCCACTGCGCCCCACAGAATGCAATATACTTTTTATTATAACACTAACCCAGGCTTCAATGCTGCAAATATATTTCATCTCAGTAATATTTAAAGACTTCTTATTAAAACAGTGTGCCATTTTCCACCTCTCAATTTAGTTAATATTAAAAAGCCTTATTCCACCTGTAGGGGGTGGGCATGAAGGAATGAAAGCAAGTTTATTAATATATCTCAAAAAGCCTTTAATAAGAACACCATCTCTGACCTTCATGCTCCACTCCCAGTTTCATTCTTTCAAGCAAAATACATATGGAAGGCTATATCCTTAGCTTGGTGCTAAATACTCACCAGTATATAAGACATGTCCTTTACTTCACTTGCTGCATCTCCAAGTGACTAACCTGTTCCAATGTGAGTGTGTCAAATATTTGAGGAAGTTAGACTTTAAAACAATATGATGCCTCCTCAACCTTGGCTTTTCAAAATGTCACCCAAACCTAAAATAAGTAAGATGATATTTCACATGATATGATGGGCTTTTAAAAACAACAACAAATGGTATCTATGATTTCTTCCAAAAATAAAATTTGAAGATGTTAATGCAACCACTAACACAACTCCCAGAAAATTCTTTACAGTTTTAATCCACTGCTTTGCACTCAGGACTTTGAGGTTCAGTGTGTCTAGTCTGTTACAGAGGTTCCTTTTTTTCTTTCCTTCTAGTTATCTGTTCTCATAAGGTAACTTGGAAAGCTCCAGGACATTGTAGGGGTGAAATAAAAACACAAAGATCAAGCAACTTCAGCAAAGTCTCAGGATACAAAATCAATGTGCAAAAATCACAAGCATTCCTATACACCAATAACAGACTTAAAGAGAGCCACATCAAGAACGAACTGCCATTCACAATTGCTACAAAGAGAATAAAATACCTGGGAATACAACTAACAAAGGATGTAAAGGACCTCTTCAAGGAGAACTACAAACCACTGCTCAACGAAATAAGAGAGGAAACAAACAGATGGAGAAACATTCCATGTTCACGGTTAGGAAGAAACAGTATTGTGAAAATGGCCACACTGCCCAAAGTAATTTACAGATTCAACGCTATCCCCATCAAGCTACCAATGACCTTCTTCACAGAACTGGAAAAAAACACCTTAAACTTCATATGGAACCAAAAGAGAGCCCACCTAGCCAGTCAATTCTAAGTAAAAAAAACAAAGCAGGAGGCATCATACTTCCAGACTTCAAACTATACTACAAGGCTACAGTAATCAAAACAGCATGGTACTGGTACCAAAACAGAGATATAGACCAATGGAACAGAACAGAGGCCTCAGAGGCAACACCACACACCTACAACCATACAATCTTTGACAAACCTGACAAAAACAAGCAATGGGGAAAGGAGTCTCTGTTTAATAAATGGTGTTGGGAAAACTGGCTAGCCATATGCAGAAAGATGAAACTGGACCCCTTCCTGACACCTTACACTAAAATTAACTCCAGATGGATTAAAGACAAACATAAGACCTAACACCATAAAAACCCAGAAGAAAACCTAAGCAAAACCATTCAGGACATAGGCATAGGCAAGGACTTCATGACCAAAACACCAAAAGCATTGGCAACAAAAGCCAAAATAGACAAATGGGACCTAATCAAACTCCACAGCTTCTGCACAGCAAAAGAAACAGTCATTAGAGTGAATCGGCAACCAACTGAATGGGAAAAAAATTTTTGCAATCTACACATCTGACAAAGGGCTGATAGCCAGAATCTACAAAGAACTAAAACAGGTTTACAAAAAAAAAAAAAACAAACCAACAACAACAACAACAACAACAAAAAAAAATAAGCCCATTCAAAAATGGGCAAAGGACATGAACAGACACTTTACAAAAGAAGACATACATGAGGCCAACAAACATATGAAAAAATGCTCATCATCACTGGTCATCAGAGAAATGCAAATAAAAACTACATTGAGATACCACCTCACACCAGTTAGAATGGCAATCATTAAAAAATCTAGAGACAACAGATGCTGGAGATGATGTGGAGAAATAGGAACACTTTTACACTGTTGGTGGGAGTGTAAATTAGTTCAACCATTGTGCAAGACAGTGTGGTGATTCCTCAAGGACCTAGACATAGAAATTCCATTTGACCCAGCAATCCCATTACTGGCTATATATCCAAAGGATTATAAATCATTCTACTATAAGGACACATGCACATGAATGTTCATTGCAGCACTGTTTACAATAGCAAAGACCTGGAACCAACCCAAATGCCCATCAATTATAGACTGGACAGGGAAAATGTGGCACATATACACCATGGAATACTATGCAGCCATCAAAAACAATGAGTGCATGTCCTTTGTAGGGACATGGACGAACCTGGAAACCATCATCCTCAGCAAACTGCCACAAGAACAGAAAATCAAACACCGCATGTTCTCACTCATAGGTGGGTGTTGAACAATGAGAACACATGGACAATGAGAACTCCCCTCCCCTGTGGAGGGGAGCATCACACACTGGGGTCTGTAGGGAGGAAATAGGGGAGGGACAGCAGGGGGTGGGTATTTGGGGAGAGGTAGCATGGGGAGAAATGCCAGATATAGGTGATCAGGAGGAAGGCAGCACATCACACTGCCATATGTGTACCTATGCAACAATCTTGCATGTTCTTCACATGTACCCTAAAACCTAAAATGCAATTAAAAAAAAAAAAAGATCTAGCCAGATATAATGTCAAGATCCTTATCTGGGATATGTATCAAATATAATGGAGAAGGCAAACTTACATGTTGAGCAGACACAATTATGAATAGAAGTGTTCTCTGCAACCTTAAAAGCTAGTCCCTTTGGAGAACATTTAATATTGTGGTTCCTTTACTGTTTTAGTCATGAAGTCCTTGCCCATGCCTATGTCCTGAATGGTATTGCCTAGGTTTTCTTCTAGGGTTTTTATGGTGTTAGGTCTTATGTTTAAATCTTTAATCCATCTGGAGTTAATTTTTGTATAAGGTGTAAGGAAGGGATCCAGTTTCATCTTTCTGCATATGGCTAGCCAGTTTTCCCAACACCATGTATTAAATAAGGTTTGTTCTCACTTATAAATTGGTGTTGAACAATGAGAACACATGGACACAGGGAGGGGAACATCACACACTGATACCTGTCAGGGGGTTGGGGGGCTGGAGGAGGGATAGCATGGGGTGGGGAGATAGGGGAGGGATAGCATTAGGAGATATACCTAATGTAGATGATGGGGTGATGGATGCAACAAACCACCATGGCATGTGTATACCTATGTAACAAACCTGCATGTTCTGCACATGTACCCCAGAACAATAAAAATTTTAACAATATAATAAAAAATATTATATAATAATACAATAAAAAATTTTAAAAACTTTAAAAATTAAAGAAACAAAAACCAAACAAAAAAAAAGTATTAGAGTTCCATTTGCAAAGTAAATCTCTTCCTATTAAATTTGCAGGAGTGGTATCACAGGATAGAAAGGAATGTTTTTGCAGTTAAAGCCCAATAGTTATAGTTAAGGGCTGAGATACAGGGAAAATCTGTGGGGTATTGGAAATACTGCCTGTGTAATATGCTTACTCCACAGAAAATGTTGAGCAAAGATGGCAGGGTTTAATGTAGAAAGAGTAGAAACCTTATTTACCAGGAATTGATGAAGTTGACCATCTATATTTGTATCGTATTCACTGATTGTTTAGCATCAGGCAGAATATTGGATGCTTTTTCCTTTTCTGGTTTTTGTGAGAACATCAATTGATCTGAATTAGGAATTTTTCTGTCTTTTTTTGTCTCTTGTAAGATGGGACAATCTTCTTTCCTGTGTCCTGTTAACAATATCCAAACATGACCTTGTCAACAAGTCACTTGTTATAAAATGGGTAACCTAGCTGTTGGATTAGTAGTGCTACAAGTTTATTTTAGAACCTGTTTCATTTTTGTTCTAAAGCCCTTTCAAAATGCTGTACTAGGTATTGTACTGCAGATAAGGGGGCTATTTCCATTCTAATTAGTTTTTAAATTGGATCTTCAATTTCAAGCTTAACTCCATTGGCAAAATGAGACGAAAGAGTAGCTATTACATCAACATCTTCTTTAGCTTCCAAATGTTGGAAGGTATTTTCTAGTCTATTCTGAAAATCTCCTTTAGTTTCATCAGTTTGCATGACTGAATTATGGCCCAATTAATTTTTGTTGAAAATGTTTCAGGTCTGGCTTTTAGGAGACTTCAACCTACTCTTATAGCCTTTAAAAATTTTTTTTCTTTTTGACCCTCAGATTTATTGTGGGAAGAAGGATTCTATAGCTCCCTTTCCAGGAAAACATAACCAGCTTTTGTCATCCAGGATTTAGCATTTCGGATTTTAACCAACATGACTGCAAGTTGTTAAAGGTCACACATAGGTCAGTGTGTTACACTGCTAGTGAGACAGAGACTGCTAATGGGAAGGGTTCCCTGGAGAAACTCCAATCAGCCTGCCCACAGAGGTGGAGCCTGGGGAAATTCAGGACCTTTGCCATAGGGAGGAGCCTGAGCCTGTCCCCTTCTCTTCCTGGGTGGAAATTGAGATTCAAACTGCCTGGCAGGAAGCGCTCTAGCAGATCCCCCCTTTTTTCCCTTTCACCCAATAAAACCCAGCTTTATTCACCCTTCGAACCATTTGCAAGCCTAAATTTTCATGGCCATGGGACAGACAAGAACCCTGTCTTTAGCTGAACTAAGGAAACGTCCTGCAACACTAGGACTGTCATAAAAAAATGCCACGTACTGTGTGGTTTAAGCAACAGAAATTTATTTTCTCACAGTTCTAGGGGGTGGGAAGTGTTCTTTCCTTGGGTTGCAGATGGCTGCCTACTTACTGTGTCCTCACCTGGCCTTTCCTCTTTGCTTTTTCACAGACAAGAAGAGAAAGATTTCTTCTTCTTCTAATAAGGTCATTAATTCCATCAGGAGGTCCTCACCCTCATAAGTTAATCTAACCCTAATCACATCCCAAAGAGCCCATCTCCAAATACTGTCACACTGGAAGTTAGGGCCTCAACAGTTGAGTTCGGGGAAAAAAAACATTCCATCTATAACAATCAGGAAACCCTGGGTCATGTTCATCCAAAAGAATTATAAATTCTTCTATGAATATTTGCCAATCTTATTTGAGTTTAGGGAAATCTTTTATTTAGAGTTCTTAATTCAGCTTAATTCAGTTACAAGATTTAAACTTTGTAATTCCCTTCATACCTGGATAATGAGAGGAAAGAATCTTTAGAAGTACCCAGCAAAATAAGGCTGAGACAAATAATTAGATAACAATTTCTTGGAAAGACAAATTGAGGATAAATCCTGGAAGACAAATTAACAATCCGGAGTGTTTCAGTCTGTTACAAGTTGGAAAGTTGGGAGTGTTCCAGAGTCTGCTACAAGTTGAAAGACTTTTATAGGAAAGTTTAGAAGAAGGAAAGAGGACTCCTCATGCCAGTTATCCTTTCTCATTGGAGGGTACAATACAAAGATTACAATCATTGGATACAGATTGCAACATGCTGACTAAAATGTTTACATGCCAGACAATCATGAATCTTCATGATTCAGAAATAAATAAGTGTTCTTTTCAATAAAGTAGGTCATACATTAATCAGTAAACAATTTTGAAAATTCACATTAATATTTTTTACACAGGGACTGGATGTTGCCATGAATTACAAGACCTCCCCAACATGAGTACATTTGGAAGCCTGCTTACTTTTAAAGTAAACTGTCAAGTGTGACCTGTCTCAGAGGTCCCTGGAATTTTGGGGTTTCAGGAGAGTTGCTGGGAAAAGCTAGAGGTCTGAGTAAGAGGAAGAAGAAGTATGTGAAGGTATTGAAGCAGAGAAATCAGAAATATGAGGGGGAATAGAGAGAGCTGAATATAGAGAGGTAGCTGCAGGCAAGTAAATCCTTCGATTTACTTGCATTTGGAGAATTGCATTTGGAGACCTCTGCATATCAGCCAAAACAAGTGCTACCCATTGGGCCAGAGAAATTTTATCCCCTTTCTTTTTGAATATGTCTCTTAAATGAAGTTTTATTGAAGACAAATGTTCATCAGAGTGGCTTCTGAAGGATCGAGTCATCTTTAGTGATGTCATTGTCATTTAGAAAGATAGTCGAAAGAATTAAAATTGTAATATGAGTACATATAAGAAACCACAGCTTTCCTACAACTGGAAAGGATTTATACTCCAATTGAGACAGTATAGGGAAGCGTCTCAGTCCCAGCAGACAAGAGACATAATAACCAAGACTCCATGGGTCTCACACGTCCAGGCATATTCCCTCCCCTACCTCCTTGCCTCTCTTAGCAAGCTGACCCAAGTCACATAGCAGAAAGCTGCCCTGCTCCTAACTCAGCTGAACAAGCTGAATCCCTATCCATATAAGAAAGACCTAACCATTTATGTTGTTGAATTACAGTATTTCTCCTAATTTTGTTAAAGAGGGACTCTGGCATTCCTCATAAGAACCTGACCAGATCCAGCTGGCTAAAGACAAGATGGACTCCAGCACTAATCTTTCACTGAGATTTTCCTCATTATAATCTCCTCTAATACTAAAAATCACATCCAAAGGTGGAGATTTAAAATGCTAATGAGACATAACGATGCATGAAGAAGCATGTTCTCAAATTTCACAAGTGCTAAAAATTCCCCACCTCTGCATGCCTACATGCTTGTGCAGGGCAACTCCTGTTTTTAAAACCATCAGATCTCTGGCAGGGCAAGTTGGCTCATGACTGTAATCTCAACACTTTGGGAGGTCAAGGTGGGTGGATCACCTGAGGTCGGGAATTCAAGACCAGGCTGACCAACATGGTGAAACTCTGTCTCCACTAAAAATACAAAATTAGCCAAGTGTGGTGGCGCATGCCTGTTATCCCAGCTTCTTGGGAGGCTGAGGCAGGAGAATCACTTGAACCTGGGAGGCAGATGTTGCAGTGAGCTGAGATCGCGCCATTGCATTCCAGTCTGGGCAACAAGAAGGATACTCCATCTCAAAAAAAAAAAAAAAAAAGACACCATTGGATCTCATGAAATCCATTTACTGTCTACTGTCACAAGAACAGCATGGGAAAGGCCTGTCCCCACAATTCAGTAATCTCCCACCAGGTCCCTACCACAACACATGGGAATTATGAGAGCTACAAGATGAGATTTGGGTGGGGACATGGAGCCAAACCATAATATAATGTATTAGAAAAAATTATAGTACCAGATAATACAATAAAACATAAATTATAATCATTTTAAAGTATGGCACTGAGTATAATAAAAATCAGCAAACAATGGGACTAAATGGATGGTCTAGAAAACATTTCAATACAAATAAGAACTGTCTAGCCATTACAAAAAAAATCTATTATACATATCTGACATTAAAATAAGTTCTTTAAATTTTTTAATTGAAAAAATTTGATCTTATAGTAAATCGACAAAATATAATTGTATATATTTATAAAATGCTAAGTAGTGTTATCTTTATGAATACAATAGAGTAATTAAATTAATTGACATATCCATCACCTCAAATATTTGTCATTTTTGTGGTGAGAACATTTGAAATTTACTCACCTAGCAAGTTTGAAATATGCAATATATCATTATTGAGTACACTCACCATGCCATGCAACAAATTTAAAAAAACCACACACACGCAAAACCTAATTTCTCCTGTCTAACTTAGACTTTGTATCCTTTCATCACCATCTCTCCATTTCTCCCACCCTCACACTCTGGTAACCACCCTTCTACCCTCTGCTTCTATTAATTCAATTGTTTTAAAGTCCACATATAGGTGAGAACATGTGATATTTGTCATTCTTTGCTTGGCTTATTTCACCAATTCCATCCATGTTGTCTCAATGGCAGAAATGTCTTCTTTTTAAGGCTAGATAATATTCCATGTGTATATATACCACATTTTCTTTATCCATCTATCTGTTGATAGCCACTTAGGTAGATTGCACAACTTAGCTAATGTGAATAAATGCTGCAATGAACATGGAAGTGCAGACATCTCTTCAATGTTCTGATTTCAATTTTTTAAGAAATAGACTCCAAAGTGGAATTACTGCACTATATGGTAATTCTATTTTTAGATTTTTTTAGAAACATCCATACTGTTTTTCATAATGGCTGTACTAATTTACATTCCCACCAACAGTGTATCAGAGTTCTCTTTTCTCCATATCATCACCAACACTTGTTTTCTTTCATCTTTTTTTGGTAATAGCCATTCTGACAGGTGTGAGATGATATCTTATTGTGGTTTTGATTTGCATTTTTTCTGATGATCAGTGATGATGAGCATTATGTCATGTATCTATTGGCCATATGTATGTCTTCTTTTGAGAAATATCTAATTAGGTCCCTTGCCCAATTTCAATATTGGGTTATTTGTTTTCTTGCTATTGAGTTGTTTAACGGTCTCATATGTTTTGGGTACTAAGCTGTTATCAGATACATGCATTCCAAATATTTTCTCCCAATCCATATGTGTCTGTTTACCCTGTTAATTGTTTCACTTTATGTATAGAAGATTTAGTTTGATGTTGTCTTATTTGCATATTTTTGTTTTTGTTGCCTGAATTTTGTGAGTCAAATTAAAAAAAAAATCATTGTTCTAATCAACATCATATCATTTGCCTCATATGTTTTCTTCTAGTCACTTTTCAATTTCAGATTTTATATTTAAGTCTTTACCCTTTTTTAAGTTCATTGTTATGTGGTGTGAGATAAGGGTCCAATTTCGTTTCTCTGCATGTGGATATTCAGCTTTCCCAACACTCTTTATGCTCTTTATTGAAGAGACTGTTCTTTTTCAACTGAGTATTCTTATCACCTTTGTTGAAAATCAATTGACTGTATATGGGTGGGTTCATTTCTGGATTCTCTATTCTGTTCCATTCAGCAAAGTGTCCATATTTATTTCAGTACCATATTGTGTTAATAAAAATTTCTCTGTAGTATAGCTTGAAATCAGGTAATGTGATGCCTCCAGCTTTGTTCCTTATGATCATGATTTCCTTGGCTATTTGGGGTTTTCTGGTAACTACATGTAAATTTTAGGATTTTTTTCTATTTTTGTGAAATAAGACATTGGATTTTTTTTTTTTAATTGTACTTTACGTTCTGGGGCACATGTGCAGATCACGCAGGGCTATTGCATAGGTACACACATGGCAATGTGGTTTGCTTCCTCCATCCCCCTATCACCTACATCTGGCATTTCTCCCCATGTTATCCCTCCCCAACCTTGCCCCCCCATGCTGTCCCTCCCTTGCCCCCACCAACAGATCCCAGTGTGTGATGCGCCCCTCTATGTGTCCATGTGTTCTCATTGCTCAACACCCATTTATCAGTGAGAACATATGGTGTTTGATTTTCTGTTCTTGTGTCAGTTTGCTGAGAATTATGGTTTCCAGATTCATCCATGTCCCTACAAAGGACACAAGCTCATCATTTTTTATAGCTGCATAGTATTCTGTGGTGTATATGTGCCACATTTTCCTTGTCCAGTCTATTGTTGATGGACATTTTGGTTGGTTCCAGGTCTTATTGTCGGGTTTATCAAAGATCAGATGGTTGTAGATGTGTGATGTTGCTTCTGGGACCTCTGTTCTGTTCCATTGGTTTATGTCTCTGTTTTGGTACCAGCACTATGCTGTTTTGATTACTGCAGCCTTGTAGTATAGTTTGAAGTCTGGCAGTGTGATGCCTCTGGCTTTGTTCTTTTTGCTTAGGATTGTCTTGGCTATGCAGGCTCTCTTGTGACTCCACATTAAGTTTAAAGTGGTTTTTTCCAGTTCTGTGAAGAAGGTCATTGGTAGCTTGGTGGGGATAGTGTTGAATCTATAGATTATTTGGGGCAGTATGCCCATTTTCATGATATTAATTCTTCCTAACCATGAGCATGGAATGTTTTTCCATCTGTTTGTGTCCTCTCTTATTTCATTGAGCAGTGTTTTGTAGTTCTCCTGGAAGAGGTCCTTTACATCCTTTGTTAGTTGTTTTCCTAGGTATTTTATTCTCTTTGTAGTAATAGTGAATGGGAGTTTGCTCTTGATTTGGCTCTCTGTTTGTTTATTATTGGTATATAGGAATGTTTGTGATTTCTGCACATTGATTTTATATCCTGAGACTTTGCTGAAGCTGCTTATCAGTTTGAGATTTTGGGCTGAGATGATGGGGTCATCTAGCTATACAATCATGTCATCTGCAAATAGAGACCATTTGACTTCCTCCTCTCCTATTTGAATGCCCTTTATTTCTTTTTCTTGCCTGATTGCTCTAGCTAGAACTTCCAATACTATATTGAATAGTAGAGGTGAGAGAGGGCATCCTTGTCTAGTGCCTGATTTCAAAGGGGATTCTTCCAGCTTTTGCCTGTTCAGTATGATATTGGCTGTAGGTTTGTCATATATAGCTTTTATCATTTTATGATACTTTCCATTGATACCTAGTTTATTGAGAGTTTTTAGCATGAAGTGCTGTTGAATTTTGTCAAAGGCCTTCGCTGCATCTACTGAGATAATCATGTGGTTTTTGTCTTTGGTTCCGTTTATGTGATGGATTATGTTTATGGATTTGCTTACGTTGAAGCAGCCTTGCATTCCCAGGATATAGCCTACTTTATCATCCTGGATAAGCTTCTTGATGTGCTGTTGCAATTTGTTTGCCAACATTTGATTGAAGATTTTTGTGTTGATGTTCATCATGGATATTGGCCTGAAGTTTTCTTTTTTAGTTGAGTCTCTGCCTGGTTTTGGTATCAGGATGATGTTGGTCTCATAACATGAGTTGGGGAGGATTCCCTCCTTTTGTATTGTTTGGAATAGTTTCAGAAGGAATGGAACCAACTCCTCTTTGTATGTCTGGTAGAATTTGGCTGTGAACCCGTCTGGACCTGGACTTTTTTTGGTTGGTAGGCTATTGATTGCTGCCTCTACTTCAGCCCTTGTTATTGGTCTATTCAGGGTTTCAACTTCCTCCTGGTTTAGTCTTCGTAGAGTACAGGTGTCTAGGAATTTAATCATTTCTTCCTGGTTTACTGGTTTATGTGCATAGAGCTGTTTGTAGTAATCTCTGATGGTAGTTTTTATTTCTGTGGGATCAGTGGTGATATCCCCTTTATCATTTTTTATTGCATCTATTTGATCCTTCTCACTTTTCTTTTTTATTAATCTGGCTAGTGGTCTGTCTATTTTGTTGATCTTTTAAAAAAAACAGCTCCTGGATTTAATGATTTTTCGAAGGGTTTTTTGTGTCTCTATCTCCTTCGGTTCTGCTCTGATCTTAGTTATTTCTTGTCTTCTGTTAGCTTTTGAGGTTTTTTGATCTTCCTCCTCCAGCTCTTTCCATTTTGATGATAGGGTGTCAATTTTAGATCTTTCCTTGTTTCTCGTGTGGGCATTTATTGCTATAAATTTCCCTCTCAACACTGCTTTAAAGGAGTCCAAGAGATTCTGGTAAATTTTGTCTTCATTCTGATTGGTTTCAAAGAACATCTTTATTTCTGTCTTCATTTCATTGTTTATCCAGTCAACACTCAGAAGCAAATTGTTCCATTTCCAAGTGGTTGTGTGGGTTTGAGTGTGTTTCTTAATCCTGAATTCTAGTCTGATTGTGCTGTGGTCTGATAGACTGTTTGGTATGATTTCCGTTCCTTTGCATTTGCTGAGGAGTGATTTGCTTCCCAATGATGTGGTCAGTTTTAGAGTAAGTGCAGTGTGGTGCTGAGAAAAATGTATATTCTGTGGATTTGGGGTGAGGTGTTCTGTATATGTCTATTAGGTCCACTTGGTCAAGCACTGCACTCAAGTCCTGGATGTCCTTGTTAATTTTCTGTCTCATTGATCTGTCTAATATTGACAGTGGAGAGCTGAAGTCTCCAGCTATTATTCTATGGGAGTCTAAATCTCCTTTTAGAATGTTAAGAACTTGCTTTATGTATCTGGGTGCTCCTGTGTTGGATGCATATATATTTAGGATAGTTAGCTCTTCTTGTTGGATTGGTCCTTTTTCCATTATGTAGAGTGTCATTCTTTGTCTCTTTTGATCTTTGTTGATTTGAAGTCCATTTTATCAGAGATTAGGATTGCAACCCCTGCTTTTTTTTGTTCTCCATTTGCTTGGTAAATCTTCTTCCATCCCTTTATTTTGAGCCTATGTGTGTCTTTGTATATGAGATGGGTTTCCTGAATACAGCACACAAATGGGTCTTGACTTCTTATCCCATTTGCCAGTCTGTGTCTTTTGATTGGGGTGTTTAGGTCATTTACATTCAATGTTAATATTGTTGTGTGTGAATCTGATCTTGCCATTTTGTTACTGACTGGTTTTCTTTCCCATTAGTTGACTCATTTTCTTCATTGCGTTTTTGGTCTTTGCAAACTGGTTTGCTTTTGCATTGACTGGTACTTTTTTCTTTCTGTGCTTAGTGTTTCTTTCAGGAGCTCTTGTAGGGCAGGTCCGGTGGTGATGAAATGTCTCAGTAATTGTTTGTCCGTAAAGGATTTAATTTCTCCTTCACTTACAAAGCTTAGTTTGGCTGGATATGAGATTCTGGGTTGAAAGTTCTTTTGTTTAAGGATGTTGAACATTGGCCCCCACTCTATTCTGGCTTGTAGGGTTTCTGCCAAGAGATCTGCTGTGAATCTAATTGGCTTCCCTCTGTGGGTGACCTGACCTTTCTCTCTGGCTGCCCTTAGCATTTTTTCCCTCATTTCAACCCTGGTGAATCTGATGGTCATTTGCCTTGGGTTGCTCTTCTTGAGGAATATCTTTGTGGAGTTCTCTATATTTCTTTAATTTGAATGTTGGGCTGCCTTTCTAGGCTGAGGAAGTTCTTCTGGATAATATCCTGCAGCATGTTTTCCAGCTTGGATTCATTCTCCCCATCATATTCAGGTACACCAATCAGGCATAGATTATGACTTTTCACATAATCCCATATTCCTTGGAGGCTTTGTTCATTTCTTTTCACTCTTTTTTCTCTTATCTTCCTTCTCTTTTTATTTCATTGAGTTGATCTTCAATCTCTGATATCCTTTCTTCTGTTTGATCGATTTGGCTATTAAAGCTTGTGTATGCTTCACATAGCTCTCGTGCTGTGTTTTTCAACTCTATCAAGTCGTTTATATTCTTCTCTAAGCTAATTATTCTAGTTAGCATTTCGTCTAACCTTTTTTCAAGGTTTTTGGTTTTGTTGAGCAGTGTTTTGTAGTTCTCTTTGAAGAGGTCCTTTATATCCTATGTTAGTTGTAATCCTAGGTATTTTATTCTCTTTGTAGCAATTGTGAATGGCAGTTCATTCTTGATTTTGCTCTCTGTTTGTCTGTTACTGGTGTATAGAAATGCTTGTGATTTCTTCACATTGATTTTGTATCCTGAGACTTTGCTGAAGTTGCTTATCAGTTTCAGGAGATTTTGGGCTGAGATGATAGGGTCTTCTAAATATACAATCATGTCATCTGCAAATAGAGACAAATTGACTTTCTCTTTTCCTAATTGAATATAATTTATTTTTTTTCTTGCCTAATTGCTCTGGCTAGAACTTCCAATACTATATTGAATAGGAGTGGTGAGAGAGGGCATCCTTGTCTAGTGCCCGATTTCAAAGGTAATGCTTCCAGATTTTGCCCATTCAGTATGATATTGGCTCTAGGTTTGTCATAAATAGCTTTTATTGTTTTAGATATGTTACTTCAATACCTAGTTTATTGAGAATTTTTAGCACGAAGGGCTGTTGAATTTTATCAAAGGCCTCTTTTGCATCTATTGAGACAATCATGTGGTTTTTGTCATTGGTTCTGTTTATGTGATGGATTATGTTTATGGATTTGCATATGTTGGACCAGCCTTGCATCCCACAGATGAAGCCAACTTAATCATTTTGGATCAGCTTTTTGATGTGCTGCTGGATTTGGTTTGTCAGTATCTTATTGAAGATTTTCACATCTATGTTCATCAGGGGTGTTGGCCTGAATTTTTCATTTTTTTGTTGTGACTCTGCCAAGTTTTGAAATCAGATTGATGCTGGATCCATAAAATAAGTTAGGGAGGTGTCCCTCTTATTCTATTATTTGGAATAGTTTCAGAGGAAAGGAATCAACTCCTCTTTGTACCTCTGGTAGAATTCCACTGTGAATCTGTCTGGGTCTTGCCTTTTTTTGGTTGGTACACTGTGAATCACTACCTGAATTTCAGAACTCATTATTGGTCTTGTCAAGGATTCGACTTCCTGTTTTAGTCTTGGGTGGGTGTATGTGTCCAGGAATTTATCAGTTTCTTCCAGGCTTTCTAGTTTATTTGTGTAAAGCTATTAATAGTGTCCTCTGATGGTAGTTTGTATTTCTGTGGGTTCAGTGGTAATATTCCCTTTAGCATTTTTATTGTTTCTATTTGATTCTTCTCTCTTTTCTTTTTTATTAGTTTCACTAGTGGTCTATCTATTTTATTAACTTAAAGAAAAAACAGCTCCTGGATTCATTGATTTTTTGAAGGGTTTTCTGACTCTCTATCTCCTTCAGTTCTGCTCTTAGCTATTTCTTGTCTTCTACTAGCTTTTGAATTTCTTTGCCCTTGTGTCTCTAATTCTTTTAATTGTGATGTTAGGGTGTTGATTTTAGATCTTTCTCACTTTCTAATGTGGGCATTTAGTGCTATAAATTTCTCTCTTAAAACTGCTTTTGCTGTGACCCAGAAATTCTGGTATGTTATTTCTTCATTCTCACTGGTTTCAAAAAGCTTCTTTATTTTGGCCTTAATTTCATTATTTACCCAGTAGTAATTAAGGAGCCGTTGTTAAATTTTCCTGTAGTTGTACAGTTTTGAGTGAGTTTCTTAATCCTGAGTTCTAATTTAATTGCACTGCGGATGACAGACTGTTAAGATTTCCATTCTTTTGCAATTGCTGAGGAGTATTTTACTTCCAATTATGTGGTCGATTTTAGAATAAGTACTACGTGGTGCTGAGAAGAATGTATATTCTGTTAATTTGGAATGGAGAGTTCTTTAAATATCTATTGGGTCTGCTTGGTCCACAGCTGATTTCAAGTCCTGAATATCCTTGTTAATTTTCTTTCTTAGAATGGCACACAACTACAGACTTTGACAAACCTGACAGACAAGCAGTTGGGGAAGGATTCCATATTTAATAAATGATGTTGGGAAAGCCGGCTAGCCATATGCAAAAAGCTGAAACTGGACCCCTTCCTTATACCTTATACAAAAATTAACTCTAGGTATATAAAAGATTTAAACATGAAACCTAACACCATAAAAACTCTAGAAGAAAACCTAAGCAAAACCATTCAGGACATAGGCATGGGCAAGGACTTCATGACTAAAACACCAAAAGCAATGGCAACAAAAGCCAAAATAGGCTAATGGAATCTAATTAAGCTTAAGAGCTTCTGCACAGCAAAAGAAACTATCAAGGGAGTGAACCAGCAACCAATAGAATGGGAAAAAAATTTTGCAATCTATTCATCTCACAAAGGGCTAATATCCAGAATCTACAGATAACTTCAACAAATTTAAAAGAAAAAAAAAAATCAAAAAGTGGGCAAAAGTGGTTTTTTCCAGTTCAGTAAGGAAGGTCAATGGTAGCTTTATGAAAATAGCATTGAATCTATAATTCACTTTGGGCAGTATGGCCATTTTCCTGATATTGATTCTTCCTAACCATGAGCATGGAA
This sequence comes from Sapajus apella, assembly GCF_009761245.1. Lineage (NCBI taxonomy): Eukaryota > Metazoa > Chordata > Mammalia > Primates > Cebidae > Sapajus > Sapajus apella. The sequence goes on along the minus strand of NW_022437004.1, from coordinate 2,310,499 downwards.
TGTTTTTCCATCTGTTTGTGTCCTCTCTTATTTCCTTGAGCAGTGGTCTGTAGTTCTCCTTGAAGAGGTCCCTCACCTCCCTGGTTAGTTGTATTCCTAGGTATTTTGTTCTCTTTGTAGCAATTGTACAGAAGACAGCATGACGATTCCCCAAGGATCTAGAAAAAGAAATACCATTTGACCCAACAATCCCATTACTAGGTATATACCCAAAGGATTATAAATTGTTCTATTACAAAGACATATACACATGTATGTTCGTTGTGGCACTGTTTACAATAGCAAAGACTTGGAACCAAACTAAATGCCCATCAATAATAGACTGGATAAAGAAAATGTGGCACATATAAACCATGGAATACTATGCAGCTATAAAAAATGATGAGTTCATGTCCTTTGCAGGGACATGGATGAAGCTCAGCAAACTGACACAAGAACAGAAAATCAAACACCGCATGTTCTTCACTCATAAGTGGGTGTTTAACAATGAGAACACATGGACACAGGGAGGGAAACATGACACACTGGGGCCTGTTGCAGGGTGGGGGGGATAGAGGTGGAAAAACAGGGGGTAGGGGGGTTTGGGAGGGATAACAGAAGAAATATCTGATGTAGATGATGGGGGGATGAATGCAGCAAACCACCATGGCATGTATACACCTATGTAACAATCCTGCATGATCTGCATATGTACCCCAGAACTTAAAGTATAATAATAATAAAAGTAATAATAATAAATTTTTTGAAAGTGGGCAAAGGGTATAAACAGACACTTTTCAAAAGAAGACATTTATGCAGCCAACAAACATATGAAAAAAAGCTCATCCTCACTGGTCATTACAAAATGCAAATTAAAACCACATTGAGATACCACCTCACATCAATTAGAACGGCCATCACTAAAAAATCAGGAGACAACAGATGCTGAAGAGGATGTAGAGAAATAGGAAGGCTTTTACACTGTTGGTGGGAGTGTAAATTAATTTAACCATTTTGAAAGAGAGTGTGGAGATTACTCAAGGATCTAGAACCAGAAATACCATTTGATCCAGCTGTATCCATTATTGGGTATATATCCAATAATGGGTATATATCCAAAGGATTATAAGTCATTCTACAATAAAGACACATGCACACATATGTTTATGCATCACTGTTTATGATAGCAAAGACTTGGAACCAACCCAAATGCCCAACCATGATAGACTGGATAAAGAAAATGTGGCACTTATACACCATGGAATACTCTGCAGCCATAAAAATGGATGACTTTATGTCCTTTGCAGTGACATGGATAAAACTGGAAACGATCATTCTCAGCAAACTGACACAGGAACAGAAAACCAAATACCATATGTTCTCACTCCTAAGTGGGTGTTAAACAATGAGAACACATGGACACAGAGAGGGGAACATCACCCATTGGGGCCTGGGGGTTGGGGAGGAATAGCAGGGGGTGGGGAGATTGGGGAGGGATAACATTAGCAGAAATACTTAATGTAGGTGACGGGGCAAGGGATGCAGCAAACCACCCCCATGGCACATGTATACCTATGTAACAAACCTGCACGATCTGCACATGGACCCCAGAACTTAAAGTATAATAAATAAATTTTTTTAAAAAAGAAGAAAAAATCAGTTTACATGAGAAAAAAATGTTTTCTTTCTTGTTGATTTGTCTAATATTGACAGTGGGTTGTTAAAGTCTCCCAATATTAATGTGTGGGAGTCTAAGTCTCTTTGTAGGTCTCTAAGAACTTGTTTTATGAATCTGGGTGCTCCTGTATTGGGTGCATATCTATTTAGGATAGTTAGCTCTTCTCATTGCATTGATCCCTTTACCATTATATAATGACCTTCTTTGTCTTTTCTTATCTTTGTTGGTTTTATGTTTGTTTTATCAGAGACTAGGATTGCAATCCCTGCTTCTTTGGCTTTCCATTTGCTTGGTAAATATTCCTGCATCCCTTTATTTTGAGCCTATGTGTGTCTTTGCATGTGAGATGGGTCTCCTGAATACAGCACACCAACGGGTCTTGACTCTTATCCAGTTTGCCAGTCTATATTTTTTAGTTGGGGCATTACCCCATTTACTTTTAAGGTTAATATTATTACTTGTGAATTTGATCCTGTCATTATGATGCTAGCTGGTTATTTTGCACATTTGATGCTTTGAATGCAAATCAGTTTTACACTAAAGTAAGTCCAGTTTAGAGCAGTGGCTGTGTCTAATTAATCTTCATACACTTATCAGCACCTAGTACAGCACAGTGCATACAGTATATTTGCTCTCTATACACACACGTACATATGGTTGTTTTTCTAACTTGCAAGTCTTGCTTCCATTTGGTATGAGACTCAGTGACCCCAGCTGAATCACTGAATCCTTCTTGCTATGCATATTCTACAGCAGGCCCCATAAAGCTCTTTATGTGAAAATAAACTTATTATCAAAACATTCCAAACCTGAAATTCAATCTGTTCATTGGATGCTAATATTAAGACAATCTTTGAAACCACTAGGCATATATACATTGATTATTGTATCATGTAATAATACTAAATTGTGAATTAATTTGATCTGTGACTACTAGAAGGATTCCACAGACTGCAAACGAAGTGAACTGAAAAATGAGGAAATGATGCTTCCTCGCCCCCCCATCTAAATGAAAAATTCTTTAGAAAATTTTTCCAGCAGTCTGACATAAAAGGCACAGAGACTGTTCCCAACACGTTGCACTAAACAGAAAGGAACTGATTTTTTAACATCTAGTCTATTTCCCAGAAATGAAGAGCTTGTCCTTGCTTTCACTTTCAATTTGATTGTGTCCAAAATAAAAATGGTTTCAAGTTGTCCTGAATTGACCTCAGAAATCCTACACTCAAAACAAAAAATGGAGGGCCTGGGAATTTTCATTTATGAGAGAGCTGATTACACTTATAAGTTAGGGAAAGTAACAGGAGAGACATACAGCACCAGAATGTTTCCATCTGCTTCGGCAGAATAAAGAGCCATAGACAAACTCAATTTGATATTCTTTTAACATGATGCTTAATCATTTGAGGAAACCTCAAATCAACCGTCAGGATCCTGTGGCCTGATAAACTGTTTTTAAAAAGCAATTAAACATCTTTATATTTACTGCTCTGTGAAATGAAGAAAATAATACTTGCATCATAATATATGCTGAAGAATAAATTCAATAACACCTGTAAAGAATCCAGCACCATGCCTGCCAGCCTGTCATATAGAAGACACCAAAAACATTTTACTTCTTTAAAGACGTTTTTCTTTTTCTTAAAGATGGTATCTCACTCTGCTGCCCAGGCTGAAGTGCAGCGGCATGATCAGAGCTCACTGCAGCCTTGAACTCCTGAGCTCAAGCAATCTTTTCACCTAGCCTCCCAAGTAAGTAGGACTTTTTATAGAGATGAGGTCTTGCTGTGTTGCCCAGGCTACATTTTACTTCTTATAACAACATTAACTCAGGCTTCATCACCTCAAAGAAGCCCATATAGTACAAGATGAAAATGTGGTGAAAATAGTTATATAAATATATGTTCCTTTTAAATAAAAATCAAAAATTCACATTTTATTTTATTTTATTTTAGACAGAGTCTCACTCTGTATCCCAGGCTGGAGAGCAGTGGTGCGATCTCAGCTCACTGTGACCTCTGCCTCCCCAGTTCAAGGGATTCTCCTGCCTCAGCCCCCTGAGTAGCTGGGACTATAGGCATATGCCACTACACCTGACTAATTTTTGTGTTTTTAGTAGAGACGGGGTTTCGCCATGTTAACCAGGTTGGTCTCAAACTCCTGACCTCAGGCGATCTGCCTGCCTCAACCTCCCAAGGTGCTAGGCTACAGGCGTGAGCCTCTGCACCTGGCCAAAAATTGCCTATTTTAAAAAATGTCTTTTTCCACCTGTCAGTTGACCAATGATTAAAAAGTCTGATTCCACCTGTTGGGGATGATGTGAAAGGGAGAATAAGCACTTTGAAGTATGGAAGGAACAGCAAATACTTCCAGGGACGAATTTTAAAACATGCCTCAAAGGTCTTGAAAAAGAGCATAACCTTTAATCAACATGTTTACTTCCAGTTTTATTCATTAACTCAACAAATACTTACTGAAGGCTTATTATGTGTCAGGTACTGATTTGAGGTTCTAGAGATCGGACAGTTAGGGAGAGACAAAAATATCTGTATTTAGGGACATTACATTTTAGCAAGAAATAACAAAAATATAAAACACAGAGTGTCCAATGACCACAACTTTTATGCAGAAAAGTGAAGCAGGAATAAGGGAGGGAGAGAACAAGCTGGCAATTTAGAGTATAGCGATTTGCCACATGGAATCAGAATTAGCATCAATGAAGTGATGTTTCAGGGAACACCTAAAGCAGTAAGGAGGAAGTCACCTGGATATCTAGGGAAACATAGTTGCAAATGGCATGCACCACTACATCTGATTAATTTTTGTATTTTTAGTAGAGACTAAAAGCCAATCATATACATTTGAGTTATTACTTAAATCAGCCTCCCTGAAAATTTCAGTATGAGTGTTTTTGAGGATAATTTGGTGGGAAGGGGGTTGGAAAGTGGGGAGCGCTGATTGAGTCAGTTATTGCATGAGTCAGTTTCTGGGTAAGAACCACAAGACCAGTTTTATATAACTGTCTTTTAAAAATTAGTTTAAAAGATAAATAAGAAGAAATATGCATTTATATTGTCTTTTGCAACTATATAATTATCTTACGGTGCTCTTTGTCCGTATGGATGTGTATTACCATCAGAGGCCACCTGCTTTCTGCTTGAAAGCCTTCTTTTATTATTTCTGGTAAAGTCAAGCATCTAGCAGTAAATTTTCTTCAGGTTTTAGGCTTTAATTTCCCCTCCCCCTGCCCCCCCAACCCCATCAGCCACACTCTGTTTCAAATAAAGTCAGTTTCTGTGGGAAAAGCTTTGGAGCTCTGATTTTATGGACTCTTTCTCTGGAAAGTATCTCTGAGCCATGACTCCTTCAACTGAGCAGAGGTGGTAGCTTCTGCTCCTTTCCATTTGCCCCTCCCAACTTGGAAAAACTACACTACAAATGAACCGGAGTGAGGGTGACAGCCCAGGTTTTCTCATTCTGCCATTCCTGAACCAGAGCTGAAATCTTGAAAAATTATAACTGAGAATATTATTACGTGAAAGAGATCCGACCTAACTGACTCTATCGTACTTATAACCTCCAAGCTGTCCTTGTTCATCCCTGAGCATAGGCCAAACTGGCATTGGAAGGAATTTAGTCAGCCCTGTCCCAAAATAAAAACCCCTTCTTCCCTGAGGACTAGACTGCCTTTGCAAGACTAACAAATTAGTCATGAGATTAGAAATTATGGTCTGGGAGTCACACAGCTAGAGGCCACAAGTTTCCAGACCTCTCCAATTGCCACTCAGGTCAGTAAACTAGTTCCTCTGGTCTTGTGGCCTTTATCCAGGAACTGACTCACACAAGAGGACAGCTTCCACACCCTGTGATTTCATACAAGCCAGCCAATCAGCACTCCCCACTTCCCAACCCCCTTCCCACCAAATTATCCTCACAAACCACTATACCCAAATTTTCAGGGGGACAGATTTGAATAATAGCAAAACTCTGGACTCCCATACAGCCAGCTCTGCATGAATTAAACCCTTTCTTTCTCTACCGCAATTCCCCTGTCATGATAAATCAGCTCTGTCTAGGCAACGGGTGAGGAGAATCTGTTGGGCAATTACAGAGCCTCTGCTCTATGAGTGGAGCTGGGAGAGGTTGGGAGCCCTTGACTTCTGGTTACACTCACCAGAAATTTAGTCTTTACAATTCAGCATTGGGGTGGATGAAAAATTCTGGTGGACTGGCACTTCTGATGGGATATGTTATCCCTTCTTAGAATGTGAGAGAAGAGGCAGCCCCATCCCCTTTCCATAACCCCCAGTAGTGGACCTTTGTCAACCTGAACTGAAAATGAGGATGAAGAGGGCCGTGGCTCAAGTGCCACAGCCTCTTGTTATTCTTACCAGAGTTGTTGGAGCTCTCCTTGAGTAGAAGTTTCATTGCAATGTATGCTTATGCTTTCAGGACAATTTGCAGAGATTTTTAAATGGTCCTAATAATTTTGACAGATGTAAGGATGTTACAGATGTAAGTATTAAACTCACATATATTATTATTAATTCTAAATTTGAATCGACTAAATCCCCCAATCCAAAGACACAGACAGGCAAAAAAGGCCAAATCCCATCAGTATGCTGCATCCAGACCCATCTCACATGCAAGGATACACAAAGACTCAAAACAAAAGGATGGAGAAAGATTTACCAACCAAATGGAGAGCAAAAATAAATAAATAAATAGAAAGCAGGAGTTGCTTTAAAGCAACAAAGATCAAAAGAAGCAAAGAAGGATATTACGTAATGATAAAAGGATCAATGCAACAAGAAGAGCTAAGGATCCTAAATATATACGCACCCAATACAGGAATACCCAGATATATAAGACTTATAAAGAGACTTAGGCTCCCACACAATAATAGTGGGAGACTTCAACATCAATATTAGACAGATCAATGAGACAGAAAATTAACAACGATATCCAGGATTTGAACTCAGATCCAGAACAAGTAAACTTAATTAACATTTATAGAACTCTCCACTTTAAATACACAAAATATACACCCTTATCAGTACCACATCTATTTACAGGTTTCAATGAAATATTGGTTGGCTGCTTGTTTGTTATTTTCTTCCCTCATTTTTTTTTCATGTCTCTATTATTAAGCACAACTATAGGCATATCCATTTTTAGACTGCATTCTAGCCCGGGCAATAAAGCAACACCCCCGTTCTCTCTCCCTCTCCCTCTTTCTCTTTCTTCCTCTCCTTAATTCTTTTTTTTTTTCTTTCTTTCTTCTTTTTTTTTTTTTAGAAAAAAAAATGGTTCTAATAATTTTGACAGATGTAAGGATGTTACGCTCGGAAAAGTAAAAGACTTTAGTTTTAATAATAAAGGAGCTACAATGTTAAGGAAGGATAGAGTTTAGATAAAATTATTTTATAAAATATAAATGAGAAAATACACTATATCTGCATTTTTATATACATCTAATGTATAATTTTAATGTGTAAGTAAGAAATGCTCACACAAGTTTGGGGCTGGTGGCTCACGCCTATAATCCCAGCAGTTTGGGAGGCCTAGGCAGTAGGATCATTTGAAGCAAGGAGTTCAAGACCAACCCGTGCAACAAGGTGAAACCATGTCACTATAAATATATATATATATATTTAAATGAAATGTTCACTCAGACTTTTTACTATTTTGTTTTTGCTGTAAAATAGAAATAATAGCGCTTATTCTGTATGTTAGAAGTTGTTACAAAACACACACAGCTCTTAGAAAACAATCTATAAAAATAAAATCACACTATAATAAATTTAAAAATAAAAAAACCTATAAATAAAATATTTCCACAATTTTTCACTTAGCAAATAAGCTGCATAATGAAGTGGTTCCAGAAGAGGACATGGGATGGAGAATGCTTGGGTTCAGATTGGTTACAGTGCTATGATTTTAGACAACAGATAAAGTCTTTCTGTGCTCGGTTTCTATAAAACCATGAGGAAGTATTTGTTTTGAATTTTCATTTGTGTGATTCACGTAAAGCTGTCAGTACTGAGCCTGGAACATGAGTACAACACATGGCGCCCCCTACTGACTGTGCTGGGCATTACGTGCCAGGGGCTAAGTGTTTATGAGTGTGTAAAACATGCCCTGTCCTTACTTGCTTCACCTGTTAAAAGAAATAGGCAGCTCCAATGTAGCATGTCTATTATTTTAGGAAATTGTATCTGAAAATTAACATGATGCCTCCTCATTCTAGGATTCTCAAACTGACTCAATCCATGAGACACGTTCCATTGTATTCAAAACCTAACGGACATTTTGTTAAGTAACACATGGACTCTAAGATTTCTAACAAAAAAAAAAAAAAAAAAAAAAAAAAAAAAAAAAAAAAACTTTGAAGCTTCTGATTGAGCAATCATTAAACCCTCCCACTGGGACATTCCGGTAATTGCATTCTGGTCATGAAGTCGTGACTTGAACAAAGTACTTTCAGTTTCATGTTACTCTAAATCCATTACAAAGCTGCTTAACTTCTGAATCTTTCATTCCTGAAGAAATCCCCGCCTTACAACGTTGGAACAGTGAAATACTAGTCCAAGGATCCAGTGAGAGACACAGAAGTGCTAGAAGCCACTCCTCGTGAACTAGGAAGAAAAAGAACAGGTAAAAACTTTTACTATTTTTCATCAAGCAGCTTCTCTCTAGCTCAGGGATATGGAGCCTAAAATGTTGTGGCAGGGATGAGAAGAAATTTGTAAAGGTCAGTTTGTTTTCTTTTTTTTTAAATTGTATTTCTTTTTTAATTAATTTTTTTTATTATACTTTAAGTTCTGGGGTACATGTGCAGTTTGTTTTCTTGAACATCACCAGAACAAATCAGGCAGATGAGCCTGACGTGGGACACAGCTCAGATGAAATCCTGGTGTTATCAGGAGCAGCATGGCTCTGAGTGCCACTACAGTGCTTATGTTTAATTAGGCACCACTAAACAGGGGATAAACTGAGAGTTTGAAATGCACTAGAATAATCTTTCTCTTTGTTAACATTGTCTGTGTTGACTAGGGATAGGATTACATTTCCACTGTCAGTGATGGAGCTTGCTGAATCCTGCTCCTATGCAGCTAAGAAATGGAAAGAGCTACAAATGGGTTCTTTTCGTGAGAAGGAAAGAACGGTAAATGAGAAGCAGAGTAAGCAGCCCACTGCCACTGTTAAAGACAAAGAAAAAACTGAAACCCAGCAGGAAAGAGAAAGATTCATGAAAACAGCATACTTTTTATTACACTTTTGAACTTGGTTTCAGAATGGATTACTTTCTTTAGAAATGTTCGAGACTCACTAATTTCCTAGTGCTCACTGATTCCCTGTCCCTTAGAAGTGAAATACAATCCCACTACTTCACTAAAGCGCTTCCAATTTTGTTTTCTTTTAGTAGAGAGTGGGGCCTAAAGTGTTTCCTCTTTAATTCTCCTGTAATGCATCTCTAGAGAAAATATCTTTGCTTACTATAACGTCTCCATGCACTCAGACTACTTTGATCCTGCCTTCTGGAAGGTCTTCCCCTGAATTCCTTGTTAAGACACTAGCCTCATTCATCACCTTCTGGTCTGACAGCTCTCTCTGTAACCTTCCTAGCCGCTTATCCTCCTCTTCTCCACTCCTTCTATTCCTCCCCTTTCTTTTATTTATTTATTTTTTATTGTACTTTAGATTCTGAGGTACATGTGCAGATCTTGCAGGGTCGTTGCATAGATACATACATGGCAAGGTGGTTTGCTGCCTCCATTCCTCCATCATATCTATTTGGCATTTCTCCCCATGTTATCCCTCCCCATACTCCCCACCCCATGCTGTCCCTCCCCTAGCCCCCCCAACTGACCCCAGTATGTGATGCCCCCCTCTCTGTGTTCACATGTTCTCATTGTTCAACACCCACCTATCAATGAGAACATGTGGTGTTTGATTTCCTGTTCTGTGTCAGTTTGCTGAGAATCATGGTTTCCATATTCATCCATGTCCCTACAAAGGACACAAAATCATCGTTTTTTATGGCTGCATAGTATTCCATGGCATATATGTGCCACATTTTTTTTGTCCAGTCTATCATTGATGGGCATTTGGGTTGATTCCAGGTCTTTGCTACTGTAAACAGTGCCACAATGAACATACATGTGCATGTGTCTTTATAGTAGAATGATTTATAATCCTTTGGATATATATCCAGTAATGGGATTGCTGGGTCAAATGGAATTTCTATTTCTAGATCCTTGAGGAATCACCACACTGTCTTCCACAATGGTTGAACTAATTTTACAACAGTGTAAAAGTGTTCCTATTTCTCCACATCCTCTCCAGTATCTGTTGTCTCCAGATTTTTTAATGATCGCCATTCTAACTGGCGTGACATGGTATCTCAGTGTGGTTTTCATTTGCATTTCTCTAATGACCAGTGATGATGAGCATTTTTTCATATGTTTCTTGGCCTCATATATGTTTTCTTTTGAGAAATGCCTGTTCATATCCTTCACCCAATTTTGAATGTCTGTCTATTTTGTTGACCTTTTCAAAAAAACAGCTCCTGGATTTAATGATTTTTTGAAGGGTTTTTTTGTGTCTCTATCTCCTTCAGTTCTGCTCTGATCTTAGTTATTTCTTGTCTTCTGCTTGCTTTTGAGGTTTTTTTTTTATCTTGCTCCTCTAGCTCTTTCAATTTTGATGATAGGGCGTCAATTTTTTATCTTTCCTTGTTTCTCATGTGGGTATTTATGGCTATAAATTTTCCTCTAGACACAGCTTTAAATGTGTCCCAGAGATTCTGGTACATTGTGTCTTCATTCTGATTGGTTTCAAAGAATATCTTTATTTCTGCCTTCATTTAATTGTTTATCCTGTCGACACTCAGAAGCAATTTGTTCAGTTTACATGTAGTTGTGAGGTTTTTAGTGAGTTTCTTGATTCTGAGTTCTAATTTGATTGCGCTATTGTCTGATGGACTGTTCGCTATCATTTCCATTCTTTCACATCTGCTGAAAAGTGATTTACTTCCAATTATGTGGTCAATTTTAAAGTAAGTGTGATGTGGTGCTGAGAAGAATGTATTCTGTGGATTTGGGGTGGAGTGTTTGTAGATGTCTATTAGGTCCGCTTGGTCCAGATTGCATTCAGGTCCTGGATGTCCTTGTTAATTTTCTGTCCTGTTGATCTGTCTAATATTGACAGTGAAGTGTTGAAGTCTCCCACTATTATTGTGTGGGAGTCTAAGTCTCTTTGTAGGTCGTTAAGAACTTGCTTTATGTATCTGGGTGCTCCTGTGTTGAGTGCATATATATTTAGGATAGTTAGCTCTTCTTGTTGGATTGTTCCTTTTACCATTATGTAATGCTCTTCTTTGTCTCTTTTGATCTTTGTTGCTTTGAAGTCCATTTTATCAGAGACTAGGATTGCAACCCCTGCTTTTTTTTGCTCTCCATTTGCTTGGTAAATCTTCTTCCATCCCTTTATTTTGAGTCTATGCTGTCTTTGCACATGAGATGGGTTTCCTGAATACAGCACATCGATGGGTCTTGACTTTTTATCCAGTTTGCCAGTCTGTGTCTTTTGACCGGGGTATTTAGGCCGTTTACATTCAACATTAATATTGTGATGTGTGAATTTTATCCTGTCGTTTTGTTACTGGCTTGCTTTTTTTGCCCATTAGTTGACTCGGTTTCTTCATTGCATTATTGGTCTTTGCCAATTGGTACATTTTTGCAGTGGCTGGTACTTGTTGTTCCTTTCTGTGTTTCGCATTTCTTTCAGGAGCTCTTGTAAGGCCGTTCTGATGGTAATGACATCTTTCAGTAATTGCTTGTCCATAAAGGATTTTATTTCTCCTTCCCTTATTAAGCTTAGTTTTTCTGGATATGAGATTCTGGATTGAAAGTTCTTTGTTTAAGGATGTTGAATATTGGCCCCGACTCTCTTCTGGCTTATAGGGTTTCTGCCAAGAGATCTGCTGTGAGCCTGATGGGCTTTCCTTTGTGGGTGACCTGACCTTTCTCTCTGGCTGCCCTTAACATTTTCCTTCACTTCAACCCTGGTGAATCTGATGATTATGTGCCTTGGGGTTGCTCTTTTTGAGGAATATCTTTATGGAGTTCTCTGTATTTCTTGGATTTGAATGTTGGCCTGCCTTGCTAGGCTGGGTAAGTTCTCCTGGGTGATATCCTGAAGAATGTTTTCCAGCTTGGATTTATTTTCCCTGTCACATTCAAGTACACTGATAAAGCGTAGATTAGGTCTTTTCACATAATACCATATTTCCTGGAGGCTTTGTTCATTTCTTTTCACTCTTTTTTCTCTAGTCTTTCCATCTCATTTCATTTCATTGAGTTGATCTTCAATGTCTGATATCCTTTCTTCTGCATGATCGATTCAGCTATTGAAACTTGTGTTTGCTTCACATAGTTCTCGTGCTGTGTTTTTCAGCTCCATCAAGTCATTTATGTTCTTCTCTAAGCTGGTTATTCTGGTTAGCATTTTGTCAAACCTTTTATCAAGGTTTTTAGTTTCTTTGCATTGGGTTAGAATGTGTTCCTTTAGCTCAGAGAAGTTTGTTACTACCCACCTTCCGATCCTGTTTCTGTCAGTTCATCAAACTCATTCTCTGTCATGTTTTGTTCCCTTGTTGGTGAGGAGTTGTGATCCCTTGAAGAAGAAGGCACATTCTGGTCTTTGCTGGTTTCATCCTTTTTGCTCTGGTTTCTTCCCATCTTTATGGGTTTATCTAGCTTTGATCTCAGGGAGCTGCTTGATGAGGTCACTTGTCTGCCTGACCAGGCACTATTGGGTTTCCAGGGACTCCATCCAGTTGCTAGGTATGCTTCCTGTGTCTTTTGTTTACACTGGGAGGTTAGGCCCACCTCTTTAATGCCAGGTGCCCCTCCTTCCACTGACCTGGAGGCCTGCTGGGTTGTCAAGGGCTCTGTCCAGTTGCTACATAGGCTTCCTGTGTTTTTTGTTTGTACATGAAGGCTAGGCCCGCCTCTTTAACGGAGGGTGCCATTTCCTACACAAAGCTGGATCATTCAGGGTTCAGCTCAGACTGAGGCACTGGCTGTAAAACCCGAAGACCTTAGTGCTTCAGCATGCTGGGGTTAGTGGAGGAGGGACCTGCCCAGCTGCACCATCTGTCTCCCCACTTTCAGCTCCCGCTCTCTCCAGGCTGGGGGAAGGGGTGGTGTCTCAGTCCGCAGGCTCTACCAGCCAGCTTATGGGCTTATGCATTTGCCGACAATCTGCAACACCGCTGGGGTTACTATTCAACTCTGTGCACTCTGTGTTTGTAATTTCCAGCACTTGACCTGCAAAGACCCCCTATTCTGTGGACTGTTGAGACTTCAAGGGAAGCATCATATCTGGATCGGGGTGCCAGGGGAGAATCCCCAATTTTTCAGTCAGATGCACTTTCTGGGTGAAGCGGCACCCCTCTCCACCTTGGTCTGCTCTGCCTGGGCTTTGCTCACTATCCAACCAGACCTGTTGAAATAAACCTGGTACCTCGGTTGGAGCTAGGAGATCTCTCACTTTCTGTGTCTCTCTTGAAGGGTGTTGCGCACCAGAGCTGTCTCTATTTGGCCATCTTGAATCCTCCCACCTATTCCTTCCCTTTCTATTACTCTTTCTCCTGCTCTTTCTACCAAATGGAAAACAGAACAAAACAAATCCTAAAGCTGTATCGCTGGAAATATATTCTATTTGAACAACTTTCTAGGTAGATCTCTTTATCTGCCTCTTGATCTTTTAATCCTTATTTTGTAAATTGGGGGGAAACATTCAGTGTTTGCAATTTTGCATTCATACCCTCACTGAGTTAGAGGCTACCTTATCGTGACTCCCTAGCCATGTGGTTCACATGGTTTTACAGTTTTATAAAATTTGAAAAAGTATGTTACATTGTTTCCACTTTCAGAATGGCACTGTGAGAAGTTTTGTGGATCCTCATTGCAGTGAAATAAGCATAACCAGTTGAAGATGGAGGAAGAACATATTTTAAAAATCTTTGAAAATTGTTCTAAGGATAAACATCAAACTATGAACACTGATTCACTGTGTTGGATATTTATTCACTGTAAGAATTAATAAGTAAATCATATTGAATTTCTTACGTATAGCCAGGATGCAAAATAAATCCTCTTAATCCTATTCTATCTTCCATTGACTAGTGTAAATATTTAATAAGGATCCAAAAAGAAAGTTTCCCGCAATAAATTAAATAAAATATTTGGGTTATGAGAGTAGTTGAGTGTTGATAAATCAATATCATGCTAACATTTTTTATAATGAGCTACTTTGATAATACTTCCATAACTTCCTCAGATGATACAGATTTTGCCTCATCTCTCTTACTGTCACACACAAAACTTTTGGCCATACTGGGGAATTGTATGTTTCTCCCTTATAATTGCGAAACACTAAAAATTCTCATTTATTTCACTTTTTTTCTTGCAGACAAGGGAATACCCCGGCCATGGAGTCAGAGACTCATATGACAGGCCCAATGTGCCTCATTGAGAACACTAATGGGCGACTGATGACGAATCCAGAAGCTCTGAAGATCCTGTCTGCAATTACGCAGCCTGTGGTGGTGGTGGCAATTGTGGGCCTCTACCGCACAGGCAAATCTTACCTGATGAACAAGCTGGCTGGGAAGAAAAAGGGTAAGTGACACCAGCAAAGCTCTGCCAAGTCCCTTCTGTCCCCTGCACAGTCAGCATCCATTACAAGGATGTGAGGAAAGTCAGAGATGAGGATGAATACTGAAAGCTAACTTTCCATTCAGAGTCAGGCTCCTTATCTTTGTGCTATCCTAGGGGATAAGATTCAATTCATTAATTATTCCCACGATAGCTTAGTTTCCCTTTCAGAAGCACAAATTATGCCTTTCCTAAAAAGAATAAGACAATAATAAAAATAATTTATGTGCATAATAACTATAATAAACTGTACAATGTTTATTATAATTTTTATGCAATAACAGCAAGTTTACACTGATCTTTATAAGGCTTAAAAATGTTTCGGTCTGTATTGGATATTCTTTTTTTATTGTTGTAAAAAAAACATAAAATTTACCCTAATAACCATTTTTAAGTATACAGCTCTGTGGCATTAATTAAATTCACATTAATTCACATTGTTATGCAACTGTCACCTCTATCCATATCCAGAACTTTTTCGTCTTGCCTAACAGAAACTCTGTACTAATTAAACAAAAGCTCCATATCAACTCATCACCTGCCATCATTCTACATTCTATCTCTATGAATTTGACTACTACAAAAGCCCCACATAAGTGGAATCATTCAGTATTTGTTCTTTATGAGTGGATTATTTCAATTCATATGTCTTCAATGTTCATCAGTGTGGTAGCATGTGTCAAAACTTCCTTTTTAAGGCTGAGTAATTTGTATGTGTATAATAATTTGTTTATCTGCTCATCTGTCAATGGACACTTGGATTGCTTCCACCTTTTATCTATTATAAATAATACTAATAGGAACATGGGTGTCTGAATAACTGTTCAAGTCCCTGCTTTCCCTTCTTTTGGGAAGATACCCAGAAGGGGAATTGCTGGCTCATGCAGTCATTCCATGTTCACTTTTTTTGAGGTATCACTATACCATTTTCCACAGTGACTGCACCATTTTACATTCCCAACAGAAATGCACAAGGGTTCTAATTTCTCTACAGCCTCACCAACATTTTTTTATTTTCAGTTTTGGTTTTTTGATAGTAGACATACGAATGGATGTTAAATAGTATCTCATTGTGGTTTGGGTTTTCATTTCCCTAATGACTAGTGATACTAAGCATCTTTTCATGTGCTTGTTGACCACTTATATATCTTCCTTGGGAAAATGTCTATTCAAGTCCTTTTTCATTTATTAATCTGACTGTTTATTTGTGTTGCTTTGTAAATTTTTTCTATATTTTCTAGATATCACTCCCTTATCATATACATGTTTAGCAAATATTTTCTTACATTCTATGTGTTGCCTTTTTTAACTCTGTTGCTAGTGTCTGTTAATACACAAAAGTGTTTAATTTTTATGAAGCCCAACTAATCTATTTTTACTTTTGTTGTCTATACTTTTGGATTCTTATTGAAAAAAATCATTGCCAAATCCAATATTATTAAACTTTTACCCTTGTTTTTCTTCTACAGCTTTTTTTCTTTTTTTGGGGGGGACGAAGTTTCACTCTTGTTACCCAGGCTGGAGTGCAATGGCGCGATCTTGGCTCACCGCAACCTCCGCCTCCTGGGTTCAGGCAATTCTCCTGCCTCAGCCTCCTGAGTAGCTGGGATTACAGGCACACGCCACCATGCCCGGCTAATTTTTTGTATTTTTAGTAGAGACGGGGTTTCACCGTGTTGACCAGGATGGTCTCGATCTCTTGATCTCATGATCCACCCACCTCGGCCTCCCAAAGTGCTGGGATTACAGGCTTGAGCCACCGCGCCCGGCCAACTTTTATAGTTTTCACTCTAATATTCAGTTCTTTGATCCATTTTGAGTCCATATTTCTAAGTTATAAGGTAACAGCCTAACTTTTTTTAAGGAGATAATGTCATTTGTTAAAGAGATTCTCCTTTCTTCATTAAATGATCTTGACACCTGTATTGGAAATCATTTGACCATATATGTCAGAGTTTATTTATGGGCTCTGTATTCTATTCCATTGGTTTATATGTCAGTCTTCATACCAGTACCACACATGGTATTGTAATAGGTTTCAGAACTCAGAAACTGATAGACTCCAACTTTGCCCTTCCTTTTTCACATTGTTTTCATAATTATGGGATCTCTGGAAATCTCATATGAAAGTTTGGTGGATTTTTCTATTTAGACAAAGTAATTGGAAAATGGTAAGAATTACATCAAACTTGTACATCAGTTTGGGTAGTAGTGACATCTTAAGAATATTAAGTTTTCCAAGCCATAAACAAAGGATGTCTTTCTAATAATTTATGTCATCTATAATTTCTTTAAAGGGTGTTTGAAGTTTTCACTCTACAAGTTTTTCACCTGCCTGGTTAAGTTTATTCTTAGGTAGTTTATTCTTTCGGTGCTGTTAAATGGGATTGTTTTTGAAATTTCCTTTTGTTTTATTTCAGAAAGGAAATTAGAGTTTCTGTTCTAATGCTATTTTTATACATTAGCAACTGATTTCTCAATATTGACTTTGCATGCTGCAACTTTAAGGAATTCTTTTAGTAGTTCTAATAGTTTTTTGCAGAATATTTAATGTTTTCTACAAATTAGATTTAGATAGTATCATCAGCAGAGATAATTTTACTTTTTCATTACCAATTAGGATGCCTCCTTTATGCTTTTCCTGTCTAATTACTCAGATAGGACTTGTAGTAGTCTCTGGAACACAATTGGCAAAACTAGGTATCCTTTTCTTGTTCCTGATATGATAGGAAAATCCATGATGCTTCATCACTAATTGGAAATGAGCAGTGGATTTTTAATATATGGCCTTTATTATGTCAAGGTACTGTCTTTCTATTTCTATTTTGCTGATTGTTTTTATCATGAAAGCCTTCTGATTTTTTCCTTGCATTAGATATTCAAATTTCCAATTTCTTTGATTGTAAGTAAGGTGAATACTGATTCTTCTTTTGGTCCTCTCTTGACCTTGAATACACTACCTTTTCCTTCAATTGCCAGAACTGCCTGTTACTAAATCTCTATGTCTGATCTCTCTCCTTTGCAGGCTTCTCTCTGGGCTCCACGGTACAGTCTCACACTAAAGGAATCTGGATGTGGTGTGTGTCCCATCCCAAGAAGCCTGACCACATCCTAGTTCTGCTGGACACTGAGGGCCTGGGAGATGTAGAGAAGGTAAGATTCAAGGATTCAATTGTGGAGTAAGCCCCTCTTCTCTGATTATTTTATGCACTGTTTAATTGTTTATTAGCTGTTAACTACAAGCTGTAATATGTGTGGGTTAACACAGATGCATTAAGGAGCACAAATAATCCCAGTGTCGTGAGTCTTATCTTGAGAGAAGTTTAGTTAAGAATGTGGCGACTAAAGCCCCATGACTTTGTGTTTAAATTTAAATTCTGTCACTAGTTCAGTAGCCTGAGAAAATTGACATACTTAACTTCAGCATTCTAATCTTTAAACTGTATGAAAAAAACTATGTTGGCCACATAGTATGATTTTGAATATTTAATAAGATAAATTATATGGTTGAAGTATATATTAATTATTCAATAAAATAGCAACTAATAGTATCAATCTTATATGTGAATCTTGTTATTGAAAAAAGAAGAGAAATTTTTTACATTTAAATTGTATTTAAGGCCTTAAAATGCCCACCAAACGTTGAATTTTATTTTAACAATTATCTGTTGATGATTATTAAAAGACCTAGTAAGAGTCATTGTAACCCAAAAACAATCATTGAAAAACTACCAAAAAGCCACATCCTACTGAGAATAATTTTTGTAATTGGCTTCCTTTAATAGATCATTAGTGTTAAAAAAAAAAAAAAAACGAAAACAAACAAACAAACAAACAAAAAACCTCTAACATATGAACATAGTTTTACTACTGCTAATCTGGAAAGTACTATGACAATGAAACTTGCTCCTGACTCCAATGTGACTTGATTTCCAGGGTGACAACCAGAATGACTCCTGGATCTTTGCCCTGGCCATCCTCCTGAGCAGCACCTTCGTGTACAATAGCATGGGAACCATCAACCAGCAGGCCATGGACCAACTGTAGTATCCTTTTGTGAACCAGAACAGCACCAGGGTCAGGAGGGACACCTGTATTCACAAACCAGCTGTCTAGCTGTAAATCCCAATGAATCAAGCTCAAAAGGAGAAAACATTAAAAATAATGCAAGTACGGGGAAGAGATCCCACGTACCCACTTTAGACTTGACACTTACGTTAAGAACAAGGGAAAATGGAAGGTTTGGGAATATGTTGAGCTAATAGGGAATGAGGTCCCTGTTCATTTTGCAACGTTTCCTTAGTTAGCTACTCAGCTATGTGACAGAGCTCACAGATCGAATCCGATCAAAATCCTCACCTGATGAGAATGGCTATGAGGTTGAGGATTCAGCTGACTTTGTGAGCTTCTTCCCAGACTTTGTGTGGACACTGAGAGATTTCTCCCTGGACTTGGAGGCAAATGGAGTACCTATCACAGCAGATGAGTACCTGGAGTACTCCCTGAAGCTGAAGCAAGGTAACAGAGAGCTTCAATTGATAAATGAGGATGAGCAAACACAAGAAATTCTCGTTTTTGAGTTTACTATTGCTAGTTTTCCTGCATTTGCAGTTTTCTATGTCTCCACCTGGCTATTCCTAGAAATTAATGCTTGTTGAATATCTGAATTAATAGATTTTATTTTAAATTACATTTGTCCTTGTTCCAGACAAGTTTCTTGTTCTTTCTAATGATCATCAACAGATGATTGTAAAGTGATGATGCTATGATTAGGTTAATTTTATCTCCCTGCCTAGGGTTTCAGATCTTATATTTAGCCACAGAATATGGAGTAAAATTGATATTTATTTAAAGAACATAGACTAAAACATGAACCGTTTGCTAGTCCAAGCATTGGCAAACTACAGCCCAGGAAAAACCATGGCCAATCCTACCTGCCAGCTGTCTGTAAATAAGGTTTTCTTGGAATGATGCTATACCCATTCATTTACATATTGTCTAAAGCTGTTGTTATATGCTCTAATAACAGAGTTGAGTACTTGTAAGGGACCACCCAGCCTGAAGAGCCTAAAATGTTTACCATTTGGCCCTTTACAGAAATACTTACACTAGACAATCCTATGATTTTTTATGTTTTTCTAGATACCAGTCAAAAAGATAAAAATTTTAATCTGCCCCGACTCTGTATCCGGAAGTTCTTCCCAAAGAAGAAATGTTTTGTCTTCGATCGGCCTGTTCACCGCAAAAAGCTTACACACCTCGAGAAACTGCATGATGAAGAGCTGGACACCGACTTTGTGCAACAAGTAGCAGACTTCTGTTCCTACATCTTTACCAACTCCAAAACTAAAACTCTTTCAGGAGGTATCAAGGTCAACGGCCCTCGTAAGTCCCCTTCCTAGTATTTCCACTCATTGTTTAAGACTAGAGGAGCATAGTATAACTTCCACCTAGTTTCAACTCTGAAAAATCCTAATCTACTGCTTAGGATTTGCATTAAATTCTAGACAGCGCCAACATTTCTAATATGTATTGTTAGTCAAATTTCCAGTCTAGAAAAAGGCCAAAGGAAAAAAACTCTATTGCTTAAAATTGCTCTAGTGAACTGGAACTGCACTATGCAATACCGAAGTCCCTAGACAAATGTGTCTACGTAAACATAAATGCAAATAATTTAAATATGGAGATTTTAAAAGTCAGTTCACGTGGCTGTATTTCAAGGACTCATATCTTCATGTATTTAGTGGCTAGGGTACTACACAGCACAAATAGAACATTTCCAGCATTACAGAAAGCTTCTTTGGACGATATTGTGATAAAATAAATGAAGGGAAGGACTCCTTTTTATTGGAATAGTATCATTTGTTTCATACATATTGATCAAAGGCTTATTATGAACAGACCTAAGATACCGACATAAATGAAATAGATATGGTTCCTGTCCTAATGGTGCTTGGGGTTAAAATGGATGCAAACATTCAATTTACACAAGCCTATGTAATCTAGTATAAGACCTCTCAAATGTTGATATGCATATATATATATTCTGAGGATCTTACCAAAGAGAAAAGTCTAATTCAATAGATCTTGGGCACGGTCTCAGAGTCTGTATTTCTAGCAAGCTTCGAGGTGATGCTAAGGACCCTGATGCTGTAAGGAAAATAGGTGGTATTTGACATGCTCAGAATTATGTGGAATACAGATTTTCCTTACTACAATAAACATTATCATTTGTTCTCCATATGCAGGTCTAGAGAGCCTGGTGCTGACCTATGTCAGTGCCATCAGCAGTGGGGATCTGCCCTGCATGGAGAACGCAGTCCTGGCCTTGGCCCAGATAGAGAACTCAGCTGCAGTACAAAAGGCCGTTGCCCACTACGACCAGCAGATGGGCCAGAAGGTGCAGCTGCCCACGGAAACCCTCCAGGAGCTGCTGGACCTGCACAGGGACAGTGAGAGGGAGGCCATTGAAGTCTTCATCAGGAGTTCCTTCAAAGATGTGGACCATCTATTTCAAAAGGAATTAGCGGTAA
Organism: Sapajus apella; assembly: GCF_009761245.1. Classification (NCBI taxonomy): domain Eukaryota; kingdom Metazoa; phylum Chordata; class Mammalia; order Primates; family Cebidae; genus Sapajus; species Sapajus apella. Next base: position 2,289,581 of record NW_022437004.1, on the reverse strand, counting down.
TTTTTGTCTCAAATTTATATGGTTTAGGGTCATGGAAGCCAAAGTACTACAAGGAAAGAAAATGAGTATTTATTTGGATAGAAGTAATTCTTCCTAGCTTTCATAATGGTAAAAACAACAGATTTGTAATCACTTCAATCAGAAGGACCAATTTTATTATTACAGACTCGAAGTTTCAAAACATTTTTTTCTGAACAATCGCCATTTAGTTAAATTCATATAACTGACAACCAGAGCTTCTAATCAAATTACCTGCCCACTCTTCTCAGAATGATTTGATATTCTAACCAAATGCAAAGAAAATTTTCATCCTAGTTATCTTGAGCGGGCTTCTGTTCAGCCACATTTATTCCGTATAACATCATTTCTCCAATATGAAAAAGCAGAGTTTTCCTCTAACAGTTGACATAAAGCTATCAATCTCTGCCCTGAAACCCACCTCCAAGGAGAAAGCAACTTCAGTAGAAAGTGGGGTCAGGAGGAAGAGTGTGGTCCTGCTGGGGAGCCTCTCAGTTTCTCCAGAGTCACTGACTTTTTATTTTCAGAAGTCTTTCCCGAAATTCTGAGGTCAAGCCAGCATCCTTTCCTGTTATTCTTTTTACTTCCTGTTTTTACATTAAAGGCCGAGCTAGACAAAAAGCGGGATGACTTTTGTGAACAGAATCGGAAAGCATCATCGGATCGTTGCTCAGCTTTACTTCAGAACATTTTCAGTCCTCTAGAAGAAGAAGTGAAGGTGGGAATTTATTCTAAACCAGGGGGCTATCGTCTCTTTATTCAGAAGCTACAAGACCTGAAGAAAAAGTTCTACGAGGAACCAAACAAGGGAATACAGGTAACCAAGACTTATCAGTCAATTATGGAAGGCTAATGACCTGCCTCCTGCAAACACCAAGGTGACCAAGATTCATTGCACACAGATGTGCTTTTTTCTTTGCATAACATTCATGCTTTTATTCAATAACATATGCAAAGAGGCTGTTATACCAGATATGTCCTAGGTGCCTGTCAAAGAGTGCAGTCAATTAACTATTGAGTTATAAATACAATTGTCAGATGAAGCACCAAGCTGTTATTATCATTACAGCTGGGCTTTTTCTGTTGCAAGAGACAGAAACCTAATGATGGTTGCTTAAACAAAAATAGCAGTTCATTGATTTAGGCTGCAAACTGGCTTTACAGGACAGGTGGATCTAAAGTTTCAAATAACATCATGAACTGTCTCTCCAGTGTTCCCCCATCTCCACAGTTTCTCTCTCCTACCCTCCCTCATTCTGAGTCACTCTGATATTTGCTTTCTTAATGATGGCTTCATTCCCAAGAAGACTCAGCCCATATGAGACCACAGCATTAACAGTTCCAAACTTAGAGCCCTTAATCTAAACAGCACAGAGAATCTCTTTTTCCCAGTATCTATATTAGCCTACTAAAAATGACTGCTAAGTAGGATGCTCTGATCAGCTTGCCAGGAACATGTACCTGTCACTGTGACAGGGAATTTGACCACCAAGCACACCAGGGCCAAGAGAAAGAATTCCCATAGAAAAGATGGCAGGAAGACAGCCAGGAACACCTGCTTAAAGCCATTTCCCACTGCTCACTCTGTGTTCTCTGGGTCCTAAGGCTGAAGAGATGCTGCAGATGTACTTAAAATCCAAGGAGTCTATGACTGATGCAATTCTACAAACGGACCAGACTCTCACAGCAAAGGAAAAGGAGATTGAAGGTGAGGAGGGAGTTTAGAGATTAGATGGCCTCCAAAGCTTTAAAAATTTAAATAACTTGACTGAATAAACATGGAACCCTTTAACTAGAGCAAGATCCACAAAGATGTGTCTTACTTGTGGAGGTCATCTCTAAGTAGGGCATATGCAGTCAACAACAATGACAGGTAAGTGTATAAGGAAGAATGAGGCAACAAAATAATCCCACACAAATTTTTCTTCTTCCTTTTCCTCCACAGTGGAACGTGTGAAAGCTGAGTCTGCACAGGCTTCAGCAAAAATGTTGGAGGAAATGCAAAGAAAGAATGAGCAAATGATGGAACAGAAGGAGAGGAGCTATCAGGAGCACGTGAAGCAGCTGACTGAGAAGATGGAGAGGGACAGGGCCCAGTTGCTGCAAGAGCAAGAGAGGAGCCTTACTCTTAAACTTCAGGTATCTAATTGCATCACCTTGAGATTTCTGTTGTTTTCTCTCCATTCTCCCTGATCCCAACCTTAGTGTGGCAGGGAAAACATGAAGCCCAGAGGAAGGACCTTGCTTGCTTACTTGCACTTTTCAATTCCTGTCTGTCCAGCCTGATTTGGCTACTGTCAAGTCTGGTCACTAAAAGTTTTTTTATTTGCAGTTCTGTCACAGTCAGTCCTTTATCAGTATATCCTTCATTTAAAGGCAGCTATTATCTGCTAGGCATCATTAAAATATCTATCTATATCTCTTTCTTAATACCATATGAAGCAAGAACTATATCCTTATTACTTAGGAGAAGAAACAAAGGTTCCAAAAAGAACAAATAAATAAATAAATAGGGTCACACAGCCGGTAAATATGTCTGAGCTGTCTTCATCACTTAGTGGAATCCATAATGATTATTTTTTTCTGTAACCCTGGTATGAAATTAGATTTAAGAAAACTTTTATGAGCAGAAAGGCTCCTAACCCTCACACCTGTGTGATACTCCACGAATTCTGACCATTTTTTATGTCCTGCTCCCAGTGCGTTTTGAGTTGTGAGTTATGTGCAGAAACTCAGTATGTTCAGTCTGGCACGCGTATTTCTTCCCTATCTTCTACTACCCTGACACCAATATGTGGCAGCTTAGATCAAATTTCCTAATCCATGATTCATATACCTTATGGGATTTTGAGGCTGCTTTATTTCTGTGTATGTTATATACATAATAGTGTAAGGAACATGGCTGTGTTTTGGTCAAAGATAGGCTGAGGTAGGATGTTTACATCTTAAGTGACTCAGCGAGTATAACTCCACTTGATATCATAGCCATGCAGACATAACATAGAGAAGCTCACCACCATAACCATAACATAGGGAAGGCCATCACTTGGCCACTATTGTCTATAAAAGGTATAATTGCCCTGTCGACACTGTGCAGGCGCTGGCGCCCAAAGAGAAAGCCAAAACTGTCCGTCTTTGCCGACAGAGGAGAACCAGGACACGGCTCAGGTCACTTGTGCCTAGAGACAGAGAAGAGTTAAGCTGCTGACCCTGAAGGCAAGGGAGAGCCAGCTGCACAGCTCTGTGGGTGTGGGGGGAAGGGTGGCAGCACTGCCGGGCTAAGCAGCTGCGACAGGACCGACAGTGTAGACAGCTGGTGTGAGAAAGCTGTTGATAAGAGCTGCCACTGAATAAAACCATATTCACCTGCCTACGTCCGTCTTTGCCAAATGTTCTTTCTGCTTATCCACCCACTCCCACCCGATCTCAACATGACCTATGGCATAGTCGTGAACCTGACAAATGGTATATGTGTAGGTAGGTATATAAAAGAATGTATAATGCATAGATAAGAGTTGAAACCAAACATATGATCAAGATTACCCTCCAAGGCTGTATACAATTAATGGGGTGGGAAATCAAGACTGGTAATTTAGGTTCATCATACAGAGCAAAATGTATAAGCTGAAACTCTTTCTTAAGGATTCCCAGTAGAAGAAATTACTGAGCCTGGATGCCCAAGCAAAATATGATGAAAATTAAAGCTAGAGAAAATTTTATGAGAAAATTAAACAAATCATTAAATGTGGAAACCAGTTAGAATATTTCAATTTGCCTAATGCTACACTTTATTCAGCCTCTGTTTGTCCTTTTTTAGGAACAAGAGCGACTACTAAAAGAGGGATTTCAAAATGAAAGCAGAAAAATGCAAAATGAGATACGGAATCTCCAGAATGCAATGAAACCACCAAGAAGGAGATGTACTATAAGCTAAACACCGGAGCCTTCCTGTAACCCTTACTCAAGGCATAATTGAAACAATTTTTGAATTTGGAACAAGTATCACTATATTTTATGATAATTAGATCTTGTACCATAACACCACAAGTTTTCAAAAACAATATATAATTCGCAAATGATCAAAATCATGTTTTTTTTTCCAAAAAAAGACTGTAAATTGTGCAATAAAGATGCATTTACCTCTGTGCCAACTCAGGAAGTTTCATGAGCTGGTACCATTCAGGAGAATTTTATTCTTCCAGATGACCAGCAGTAGACAAATGGATACTAAGCAGAGTCTTAGGTAAAAGTCGTGGGAAAGATTTGGGCATTGGTCTGGCCAAGTCTACAATGTCCCAGTATCAAGGACAACCACCCTAGCTTCTTAGTAAAGACAATGTACAGTTATCCATTATATCAAGGCTACACAGTCTATGAGCAATAATGTGATTTCTGGATAGTGCCCATGAATAGCCCTCACTGATGAGTTCAAGCTAAAGCAAACCACCTTACACAGAGATCTAGAATTTCTTTATGTTCTCCAGATGAAGGTAGAAGAAACCATGAGCAGGAGTAGGAACTGAGTGATAAACAAATGGTCTAAAGAGGAAAACTTTCTTCTTGTTCAGCTCATCCAGATAATAACTTTAACGGGACACTTTAGACCATTAAACAATTGATGCTGGATTAAACAAAGTCACATAATGCCAATTACACACTCTGTATTTATAGCAATGTATAATTTGTAAAGATGGACTTTAAAAGATGATATGTAACAAAACTGAACTAATTCAATTACTTATTATTTAGAATGCTAAAGCTTATTCTACTCTTTTCTAGTTCTTTATAGCCATACTTGAAATTTTGCTGAGTTTCCCCACAAGAGAATATGGAATGCTTTTTGACATTTTTGAACCATTTAATAATGCTGTTGTGTTTACTTAGTATATGTAGACTTTATCTCTTGTGTCAAAAGTCCTAGGAAAGTGGTTCTTATAGCAATTAAAAATTATTTTTGAACTGAAAATACAATGTATTTCACTAGGCTTCTTATTTCTGATTAACTTTTCTTTTTTTGCAGTTCTTTTTTCAGAAAATAAGGTTTTAGTCTTTATAGCAATGGTTGGCAATCTTTGTGGTAAAATACCAGATAGTAACGATTTATGACTTTGCAGGTCATACAATCTCAATCTCAAGTACTCAGCTCTGCATGTAGTGCAAACACAGACACAGAAAATACATAAACCAATAGGTGTGGCTATGTTCCAAACAATTTTTATTTTCAATAACAAGGTGGCACCCATAAGCCATGGTTTGCAGAACTCTGTTTTACAAAAACATTGGTCAAAGTTTTATGTACCTTTTGTGTTACTCACACTTAAAAAATCATTTGGATTAGTTTATATATATTAGAATCTTGAAAAAACTATGTGGTTATTCAAAATAACACAATAAGGAAAAGGCAGGGAAGCAGCTAATGCCATGAAATCGACATTAATAATCCTGTCTTTCCTAATTGCTTTGAGGCCTCTTATTACCTTGAACTACCTCTGATCCAATCAGACAGCAAATGCCTCCTTCCACAATACAGCGTGGTGCTGCCAAGCACTGCTGCTTCGCCTGACCTGAAACTTCATAGAAGACCCGGTGAGACTACAGGATACTAGATGAAATGTTCGTATAGATATGCTTTATATTTTTTTCCAAGATCTATTCCTACAAAGGTATAAATAAAATATATTTTTATGAGTTGAAATAACTTCACAGTATAAAAGAATAACTCTGCCTTATTATTTTTGAAATGAAAATACAATGTATTTTACTAGGCTTCTTATTTCTGATTAAGTTTTATTTTTTGCAGTTCTTTTTATCAGAAAATAAGGTTTTAGTCTTTATAGCAATGCTTGGCAATCTTTTCTGTAATATACCACTTAGTAATGATTTATGACTTCGCAAGTTTTACAGTCTCTGTCTCAAGTACTCAGCTCTGCATGTAGTGCAAACACAGACATAGAAAATACATACACCAATAGGTGTGGCTATGTTCCCATCAATATTTATTTTCAATAGCAGGGTGGCACCCATAAGCCATAGTTTGCAGAACTCTGCTTTACAGAAACATTAGAGAAGCAAATAATTGCTTCTTTGATAACCAATAAAGTATAAGAAAATCAAAAATCAGCAAAATTAAGTAACTTCCTCCCCAGTTTGGTAGCATTAATACTTAGACCACATTCCAAACCATCTGACTTGGTTTAGTACTTTTCTCTAATATATGCCAGAGTAGCATAAACCTCTCTCTCTAGGGAGGCATGTTGTTTTCCTGTCCTTAGGCCCTCCAATGGTGTGCAAGGGTGCAGGCTATGGTGAGTAGGGCAGAGCAATCACCAGGACCCTGGATGATATGCTTGGGTGCCAGTGGGAGGTGACCTGGGCCTGTTGTCAGACTTCTTGATGTTGTGTGCATACGGCTGCAGCAACAGTTGAGGCAGCATGATCCCCAGGGCCCGGGAAGCATGCTTGGGTGGTGAGTGGTGTGAGAGCCTGTCCTCAGGACACAGAACAGTGTCTGGGCAGGCCAGCCCCAGGACTACTGGAGGGAGGCACATGTAGATGCTTGGTGGCCCTGCTTCATGTGGAAGGTTGAGAGGGTTGCTGTCAGTGGCAGTGGCCCCAGGCGAGTGGATTTCAGAAACTGAGGAGTGTGCATTTTGGCTCCCTTTGTCCTGGGGGCAGCCTCCCTGGTGTGGTGCACTGCCTGTTCCTTACTGCACCACTGAATTCAGCACATGGAACAAAGTTGCAGCCCTCTGGGTGGAAATGAGAACATGTCAGCAGGCCTCCCGGGATGTGGAGATGCAAGGCCTGCGGGCCCCAGAACAGGATACAGTCTGGTGGGGGCTGGGCTCTCAAAACAGTGATGCGCTGCAGCTCTTTGAGTCTTGGGAGTGTTCGCTACCTAACCCAACTAAGGCCGTTTGCATGATTGCGATGGAAAGTCAAACAAGAAAACACAGGGCTTTTGTAGAGGGAAAGGTTTATTTTTAGTAAACTATCAAAGAAATGGGAAAAATGTTCAAATTTGTCTCTCAGATCTGGGGTTTGGGGCAGGTTTTATAAACAGAGGGTAATGAGGTGTGATCTGACTGCTTCGTGCCATGAGGTGATGTCAGGGCTAGATCTAATCAGATCATAGATTAAGCCCTAATGTGTCTGATTCTTAATTCAGCCCTGCTTCTTGGTCCAAGCACTTAGGTTCCACCGTGGTTGCATGCTGAGTGAATCTGGGCATGCTCAGGTAATATAACTTGAAACCAGGAGTCCGTGACAATAGTAAAACAATGCATTATTTTATTTCACAAACTTGAAACACATTGGGTTGGCTCTGCAGTTTCAAATCCCCTGTTTTTGGTTGTTCATTTTCTCAATCTTGAGGGAGAATGGGCGACAAGCACTCTAGCACTTCCTGCTGATAGTAGGCCACAGAACTTGGTTAGAGGAATAAAATTGTTTAGCACTGTGCTGTAAGACTTCCCTGATATCGGGGTTATGTTTCAGAAGGAGTTGTTTGGTTCAGTTTTAGGAAAATACACAAAGTGTTAGCAACTTAAATATTATCTGTTCCAGAGAACAGAAAGAATGCTCAGGTTTTCTAGCCAAAGTTCCCACGTAGGTTCCCAGTCAGGTCTGCTCATTCAATTGAAAATTGAAACTTGAAAATCACTTAGTTGTAATTGGTCAGCGCAGCTGATTTCTAATTGGTCAATACAACTAAGTCCTGACTGGGAGATGCAGGTGAGCTGAAAAACCCCCAAATAATAAGGTATGTGTTTTGGGTGAACTCAGAACATATATGTGACCCCTCATTAGCAAATGGCCCCTTGGCTCAACTTTAAATGTAGGCCCAGTTAGCCACTCAGAATGCATCTTGAAATGCTCAAACTTGTTGGCAGACAACATTGCATCCATCAAGGCATGGAAGTGGTTGGCTATGTGCTTCCGGCTCATCTGGCGTTGGGACAAGTCCTAATGTGTGTGATGGATTATATAGTTTACTGAGAATGACAGCAAGGAAAACTGAGCCAGCCCTCAAGCGGAAAACTGCTCAGGGCATTCTAAAATAATGAACAGTGTATGCATATCATACACTAGTTAAACCAATTCTTTAAACATGGGACATGTGATCCTGCCTCCATTACTCCCTTGTGGAGAATGCTTTCTAGTTTGTTTTTGATCAGTGGTAAGCAGGCACCAGCTGCCTGCCTAGTTTGTCTTTGTTCTATGAGAAAACACAGAACATTTGCTTGTTAATAGTAATCACCTGTTCAGAGAGAATAAATATGTGGGTCAGCATCTGCTCAAGGATCTCAGCTCAGAAGGCTGTTAGCCCACTGATTCCACTTTGCACCGTATCTTTGTGTTTGTTTCTTAATTGCTTCAGTGCTGCTGGGTTGGGGTCTCCATAACCAGGCCGGTCTCAGCACTCTGGTCTCTTCTGGGGACCAGATGATGGCTAGGCATGGTGGCTCAAGCCTGTAATCCTAGCACTTTGGGAGGCCACAGAAGATGGATTACTAGAGCCCAGAAGTTCAAGGCCGTCTTTGGCAACATGCCAAAACCCCATCCCTACAAAAGTTACAAAAATTAGCTATGTGTCTATGGTCCCAGTAACCTGGGAAGCTGAGATAGGAGGATGAATGAGCCCAGGAGGCAGAGGTTGCAGTGAGCCAAGGTCATGCCATGCCACTGTACTCAACCTAGGCAACAGAACAAGACCGTGTCTCAAAAAAAGAAAGAAAAAAACATACTTAGGCTGTTTTTAATGTTTCAATTTTTCTAAGACCATCCCTATTTTTTGCCATCAACACATCTCTAGCTCATCTTCCAGTGCTTATCTCAAAGCCAAACCAGGAGCGAGTCTCCAGGACATTCTGACTTCCACATGAGACATAATAACAAACTTAGAACAGTACAATAATTCTAGCATGTGTCTCCATTCCCTTCCTGAGAATTCACTTTTGGAGCTGACTTTATTTGCTAATGCATGATGGACTCATTTGCTCTGCTAAAATCAACTATTGGAACAAAAACAAAATACTCAAATAGCTAAACTGCATGCCCTCCCAAAAGAAAAAGTAGGTTAAGCAGAGATTTCTGTTACATTTCTATGACATTTGGGTGGTTTTCCAGGGAGAGCTGAGAACATGCTGTGTCACTTACTGATCCCTTCTGTTACGCTTTTTCCAATCATGGTGAAGAAGGCCTCTCAGTTTGGGGTTGGCAGCTTAATCTGATATAGAGCTGGACATAGTGCCTCATCTAACCCTCACTCCCAAATGTAAGATAACTGAAAAAGCACATTTGAGCATAGGAGATTTTGTTAAAGATGTGGGTATAGAAAGTTTGTTCCCTAAGATTTCTCTGATCTCATAACTTGGAGGGGAACCACAAGCCCTTTACTCCACAATAGTGCAGCCCAGCCCACTTCTACCTTGCTAGTTCCCATCTGTCCTCTCCCATGTTCTATCCTCTTCCCTCTACTCACTACCTGGTTTTTCAAAACAAACACAATTTCTTTAACAAAGATATTTAACAATCATTTTTTCTTGCTTAGGTTTTTGCTGACACTTAAATTCTTAAATTCCCAGCTCTGTTTCAACAGGCATTTTAAATCTGTTTACAAACACACACATTTCCCCTTCTATCAGAAATTTTGGGATCAGATATTAATACATTTAACCTTTTTTTCCCTTTTTATAATATGCCACCCCAATAGCCATTCTGCTACAAGTAAAAAGGGAACTGGGTGGGGCACGGAGGCTCACACCGGTAATCCCAGCAATTTAGAAGGCTGAGGTGGGCAGATCACAAGGTCAGGAGATCAAGACTATCTGGCTAATATGGTGAAACCGTGTCTCTACTAAAAATACAAAAAAAAAAAAAAAAAAAAAAATTAGCTGGTCGTGGTGGCATGCACTTGTAATCCCAGCTACTCAGGAGGCTGAGGCAGGAGAATCACTTGAACCCGGGAGGCGGAGGTTGCAGTGAGCCAAGATTTCACCTTTGCACTCCAGCCTGGGTGACAGAGTGAGACTCTGTCTCAAAAAAAAAAAGGAAACTGTATATAAAACCTGTGAGAGTTCCAAATAGTGCACAGACACCATTGGTTTGGAAACTCTGCAGCAAAATCACACACACACACACACACACACACACACACACACACACACAAAACAGAGACATGCAGCTTAAATTAAATTATGTATTTTGAGGAATCTGAGGTTTAGGTACTATGGGTTTATATTTTTAAAAATTAGGCTCTTCATTAGGAAAAATAGCTAATGCATGCTGGGCTTAATACCTAGGTGATGTATGATAGGTGAAACAAACCACCATGGCACACATTTACTTGTGTAATAAACCTGCATATCCTACACATGTACCCTGGAAATTAAAATTAAAATTTAAAAAATCAGGCTCAACTGGGCACAGTGGCTCATTCCTGTAATCCCAGCACTTTGGGAGGCCAAGGTAGGCAGATCACCTGAGGTCAGGAGTTTAAGACCAGCCTGAACAACATGGAGAAACGCTGTCTCTACTAAAAATACAAAATTAGCCAGGCATGGCAGCACATGCCTGTAATCCCAGCTACTCAGGAGGCTGAGGCAGGAGAATTGCTTGAACCCAGGAGGCAGAGGTTGCAGTGAGCCGAGATTGCACAATTGCACTCCAGCCTGGGCAACAAGAGGAAAAACCCGTCTCAAAAAAAAAAAAAAAAAAAATCAGGCTCTCGTTCTGCTAGAACAGAAAAGAAGTAGATCTTAGAAACAAGTTTATTATGAGGCCAAGAACAGTGGCTCACATCTGCAATCCCAAAACTTTGGGAGGCCAAGGCAGGAGAATCACTTAAGTATCAAAGTTCCATTTGTCTATTTTTGCTTTTGTTGGGTGCACTGTTGAAGTCTTACCCATAGAGTATTTGTCTAAACCAATGTCCTGAAGTGTTCCCCCATGTTTTTCTCTAGTATTAATAGTTTTATAGTTGCCTGGCGCCATTTATGAAGAGGATTTCCTTTCTTCAATGTATGTTTTTGGTCTCCTTGTCAAAAATAATTTGGTTATAGTACTTGGATTTATTTCTGATTTCTCGGTTCCATTCTACTGTTCTATGTGCCTGTTTTTATTGTCAGGTCATTTTTTAGAAAACTAAAATTTAATCCATTTCACATAAGTGACATCAGGGTAAATTCCTCATGGGTAAAAGTTTTAAATGTTCCAATTTGTACATATTTTGGTGTTCAGTGCTCTTCTTTTCCTTTCTCTAATCCTCTCATTTTATAATTTGGGTGCAAGTCACTCTTACCCACTGGAGTTAAGTTCTACTGAGGGCAGTGGCTGTGTCTACTAGCATCCAGCCCAGTGCTGTGCACACAGAACATTGCTCTCTTTACACATACATGCATATGGTTGTTTTCCTAACTTGCAGGTCATACCTCCATTCTGTATGAGACTAAGTAACCCAAGCTGCATCAATGCAGCTCTGCTGCTGTGTACTCTAGAGCATGTTGCTAGAGTTCTTTATGTAAAAAGCAGCTTATCATAAAAACATACCACACCTGAAATTCAGCATCTGTCCATGGGACGCTAATATGTGGGACAATCTTTGAAACACTAAGCATACATAAATATATTATTGTATTTTATGATAATACTAAATTATAAATTAATTTGATCTGTGACCATCTATTAAAAGGTTATAAGGATTCCATAGACTGCAAAGCAAGTAAACTGGAAAGTGAGGAAATGTTACTTCCTCTTACCCACCATTTAAAAGAAAAAGCCCCTAGAAAATTTTTCAAGCAGTCTCATGTAAAAACAAAGTGCACAAAAACTGTTCCCTACTCATTGTTGTCATAAACAGGAAAGAGCAGTTTTCTTCACATCTAGGCTATTTCCCAAAAATGAAGAGCTTGTTTCCACTTTCAATCTGACGTGTGTTCAAAATAAAAATAGTTTCAAGTTATTCTAACTTGATATTAGAAATCTTTCACTCACAACAAAAAGTAGAAGAGGGCCTGAGACTTTTCACTTATGAGTACTAATCAGACTTACAGTTAGAAAGAGTAAAGGGAAAGACCTATAGCACCAGAATGTTTCAGTCCACGTTGGCAGAATATAGAACCTCCTACGAACCTAATTTGATCCTAACACACTGATTCATCATTTGAAGAAACCTCAAATCAATCAACTGTCAGAGCCTTGTATCCTAATAAACTGGTATTAGAAAGCCATGAAACAGCCAGGCATGGTGGCTTATGCCTGTAATCCCCATCACTTTGGGAGGCCGAGGCAGGCAGATCACGAGGTCAGGAGTTCGAGACCAGCCTGGCCAATGTGGTAAAAACCAGTCTGTACTAACAATACAAAAATTGTCCAGGCATGGTGGCATATGCCTGTAATCCCAGCTACTTGGGAGGTGAGGCAGGAGAATCGCTGGAACCTGGGAGGTGGAGGTCGCAGTGAACCAGGATCGCGCCACTGCACTCCAGCCTAGGCGACAGAGCTAGACTCTGTCTCAAAAAAAAAAAGCCACTCAACATATTTAAACTGTATTTCCTGGTCTTTAAAATGAAAATAATACTACCTACATCATAAGTATGTACTGAAAAATAGAGTTAACTGATAACACCTGTAAAGACTGTAGCACAATGTCTATCATACAGTAGACACCAAATCCATTTGACTTCTTGTTGTAACACTAACTCAGGCTTCATCAGCTCAAGGAAGCCTACATACTATGAGATAAAATGTGGTGAAAATAACTATCTAAATATATATTCTTTTTCAGTTGAAATGTTAAAACTGCTTATTTAGAAAAGATGTCATTTTATACCTGTTAGTGGAGTTAAGATTAAAAATCCGGATTCCACCTAATTGGAAGGAGGTGAAAAGCATGATAAACACTTGAAGGAGTGGGAGGAACTGCAAATACTTCCAGAGGAAAATTCTCTAACGTATCTCAAAAATCTTGAAAATGAGCATAACACTTAACCAACATGTTCACTTCCACAGTTTTGACTTATTCAATTAACAAATACTTATTAAAGGCTCATTATTTGTCAGGCACTGATTTAAGGTGCTAGAGAAGACTGAGCAGTTAGACAAAAATATCTGCTTTCAAGGGATATAACATTGTAGCAAGTAATGAGGAAAACTGTAAACCATATAGAACATCAAATAACCACAACTTTCATGCAGAAAAGTGAAGCAGAGATAAGGGAGTGACAGAGCTGGCAATTTAGAATACAGCAGTTTGACATGGGGGGATCAGAAATAGCATCGATTAGGTGGCAATTCAGGAAAGACCTCAAGTAGTAAGGGGAGGTCGCCTGGATATCTGGAGAAGCAGCATAAGTAACAAAAGGAACAGCAGGTATATAGGCCTAAGACATGAACATGCCCAGCATGTTTGAGAGGCCCGGCGGGACAGGTTACAGAGTGAGTATACCAATCCCATAAACCCTGTACTCTCTTATGCAGTTTTATGTTACCCAGTGTAACATACTATGAGACTGAGATGAGTCCAGGCCTCTTTTGAGCTGCCCAGCACTGCCACAACTGGGATGAGAAGAGAGTGTGAAAGGATGGGTCGGTGCATCAGATGCAGCCGATATAGTTCACCCCTTCACCACTCTGATGACTGTGCCCTACATTAAACTCAATCCATTGTCAATTCTTCATGTTAGTGAGCAGCTGCAATTCTATAAAGGACTTAACACATAGGAGTTAACAGCCCCAGATTTCACTTCTGCTACTTGTCTCAGGGTCATAATTGATATTTATCATCTCCCTCCTCTACCATCCATTCCAGATTTTCCTCTCCTGGTCACTGCCACATGCAGTCATCCCATTTAGAGTATTTTTTTTTTTAAGTTGAGCTGTGTGGTTAAAGCATTCCTTCTATAAGATTAACACAAAAAGGAAACATAACTTGAAAGAAACTGAATTATCCAACGACTTCAAGAAACTCAGCTTATTCTCCGGGGAAAAATTGAATGATTTCCATAATAGAAGATACAATCTGAAATTAAAAAAAGAAAAATGAGAGAGCTAAATGGGATGAGTACCACACAACAGAGTCCACTTAATAAATGACTTATAAAAAGTGCATGCAATCCTTTGTCTTTACTTTTCATGATAGCTATATTGTCATATGATATAGTTATACTACTGTCCACAAATACTGGTCAATAGAATGTTGCAAACATCCAGAATATATATATTCCACTTTCTCATGGAAAGATTATTTTCAGATGGCAAAAAAATGAAAACATTTATGAAATTTCAGGGTTTTCTATAATACCTTCAACTCATAATAATTGTAAATTGATTAGTATTGGACTGTGCTCATGAAAAACTTAACAATACTAATCAGTATTTGAGAGTCTAGTTTTTTTCCTGAATATTTTTATATTTTTTGTTTTGATTCATTCATCTTACTCTATTTTGGATACAGATGACACATTGGTCTTTTTTTGATTTTGACATTTTTTCCAAGTAGTCACGTAAAAGTGAATCAAATTTAGCAAGTAATTTCATGATTCTTATGAAATATCTATTATTCCAGGAATCTCTTTCAATCATGACCTCAGGCAGGGCAAGCCTCAATTAAAATACAATAATTGCCACTATTTATTCAAAATGATAACAAATGTTCTTCATGACTTTGGTGAGTGCTTTTATTTTATTTACATTGACTTAAAAAGAAACTCAAGACTTCATATGCTCCGTGGAGTCTTCAACATATTTTAAGAGTTCCTTCTATATTCATTCAGTTGGAAAAGGATGGCTTGTAAATAAATCTGTCCTTGTAAGCATTATTTCCTAACTAAACACCATATGCAGACTTTTAGTTCTGGGATATACTAATCAAGATCTCATAATGGTGTGAACATTTTAAAATTTGTGAATAATGTTTATTACCTCAGGGACAATGCACAAGTAAGTAGTCCCAACACAGAGTGCTCCAATTCCTCACCTTAAAGAGCTTCAAGAATGACATCAAAGGGTTCCACCAGTCCTGAATCAACCTTCTATCATTTCCCAATAAAGTAGATAGGCAGAGAAAATCAGATATTAACCATCAATATTTGCTTCTTAAAGACACATATCCATGTTACTCTTGCAAGGACAGGTCTAAAGAGGCTGTTACATAAGTTTTCCCTCCCAGAAGGAGATACAGAATTCCAGCTGTTAACTATGCAGCCATAAAAAGGAACGAGACCATGTCCTTTGCAGGGTCATGGATGGAGCTGGAACTTGGAAGCCATTATCTTCAGCAAACTAACACAGAAACAAAAAACAAACACCACATGTCCTCACGTATAAGTGGGAGCTGAATAATGAGAACACATGGACACATGGTGGGGAACAACACACACTGAGGCCTGTTGGGGGTGGGGTTTGGGGGAGGGAGAGCATCAGGAGGAGTAGCTAAGTTATGCTGGGCTTAATATCTAGGTGATGGGATGATCTGTGCAGCAAACCACGATGGCACACATTTACTTACATAACAAAACTACACATCCTACACATGTATCCCTGAACTTATAATTAAGAGTTGAAATATTTTTTAAAAATGAAATAAAAAACTAGAAAAAAAGTTATATAGCCTAAGAAGGGCCTTACACAAATATACTGTGGCACTGTAGAATAATTTCTTTTTTAAGAAACACACACTGAATTATTTAAGAATAAAGAGCCATTATATCTGTCACTAACTCTTGAATAGTTCAGATGAAAGAAAATAAATTTAAAATGATAACATTTGGGGAAATAGTGTACAAAAACTCTTTGAACTATTTTGCCACTTTTCTGTAAGTCTAAAATTATATCAAAATAAAACTTCATAGGACATTATAAGGCTGAGAAAGTTCCCCTCTGTTCTCAGTGTGTTGACTATGTTTATCAGGAAGGGGTATCAAATTTTATCAAATGCTTTTCCTGTGTCTATTATGATGATTATATGGCTTTTGTCCTTCATTCTGTGGACATGGTGTTCCACATTAATTGATTTTCACATTAAACCATACTTTCTTTCGCAGAAAAAATCCCACTTCATATGAGCATAAGTTTTGGTATATGTTTCTGGGATTTGGTTTGCTAGTACTTTGTTGAGGATTTTTGCATTCTTTTTCAAAAGACATATTGGTCTACACTTTAATTGTGATGTCTTCGGGTTTGGTAGCATTTTAATACCATTTCAAACTGAATGGGAAATTGTACTCTTCTATTTTTGGTCAAGTTTGCAAGGAACTTTTATAAATTCTTCTCTAGCTGTTTAGAAGAAGTAGCCAGTGAAGTCATTTGGGGATGTGCTTTTCTTGTGGTAGTTTTATGATTAATAATTGTTATGGTTTGGCTCTGTGTCACCCCCCCCCCAAATCTCACCTTAAATTGTAATAATTCCCATGTGTCAAGGGCAGGACCAGGTGGAGATAATTGAATCACAGGGCAGTTTCCTCAATACTGTTCTCATGATAGTGAGTTCTTTTGAGATCTGATGGCTTTATAAAGGGCTTTCCCATTCACTCTGCTCTCATTCTCTCTCCTGCCACCCTGTGAAGAGGTACCTTATGCCATGATTGTAAGTTTCCTGAGGCCTCCTCAGCCACATGGAACTCTGAGTCAATTAAACCTCTTTTCTTTATAAACTACCCAGTCTCAGGTATTTTTTCATAGCAGCATGATAACAAATACATAATTCAATCTCTTGTTACTTTTACTCAGATGATCTATTTCTTTATGAGGTAGTTTTGGTAGCTTGTGTCTTTCTAGCAATTTGCCTATTTTGTATAATTTAATTTGTGGGCATACTGTTGTTCATAGTATTACCTTATAATCCTTTTTATTTCTGTAAAGTCAGTAGTGATGCCTCCTGTTTCATTCTTGATTTTAGTTATTTGAGTTTTCTGTTGTTTTTCTTGATTGTTTCGTTTTGTTTTGGCCAGTCTAACTAAAAGCTTTGTCAACTTTGTTGATCATTTCTAAAAACAGCTTTTGGTTTTATTGACTTTTTCCACTTTTCTCTTCTATTCTCTATTTCATTGGTTTCTACTCTGTTACTTTCCAAAACTTTTCATTTTCTTCTTTCTGCTTGCTTCAGATTTAGCTGTTCTTTTACCAGTGTCTCAAGGTAAAGGACTAGGTTATTGATTTGAGACCCATTATTTTCTTATTAACTGTTCTAGACATTATCATATACATAATTTACCAAAGGATGCCTGAAATTTATGCTAAATTAACTTCTGTGAGATGCTGAATTATTACTCTAATAGCTCCATAACTACTGGCTCTTCCCTCTTTTGGTGCTATTATTATTATATATGTTAAATCTAAATATGTTACAAACTCAATAATACAGTGTTATTATTATCAACTTATATTATTTTATGCCTTTTAAGGAAGCAGGAGGAAAAGGTATAAATTTGTAGAGCTTTTCATTTTTACTTTCTTAGTTATAAGTTCTCTTTATTTCTAGAGGTTCAAGTTAACATCTACTATTGTTCTTTATTCCAATATAACTTTGCTCCCACCTTTTCTCTTTGTGTCATTCTTATTAAGGACAATTACATTTCCATATGCTATTGGCCTTGAAATACAATTAAAAATGTACTCTTTTAAACAATAAAATACTTATTGTTTTTAAAATAAGTTACAAGGAGAAGGGAAAGATATACAATTATGCTGTCTTTTATAATTACATAATTCCCTTACTGTTTGTCCAGGTGGATTTGTATTACCATTAGAAAAGGTCGCTTGTTTTCTCCTTGAAAGTCTTCTTTTAGTATTACTCATAGAGTGGATCAGCTAGCATTAACTTTTCTTCAAGTTTCTACACTTGAATTTCTCCACGTTGTTTCAAACAAAGTGGGTATCTTGGGGAATAGCTTCCAAGCACTATGGTTTTATGGACTGCCTCTCTTCCTGGGCAAAACCTCTGAGCCATGGCTCCTTCCACTGGACAGGGAGCCTTTGGTCTTCTTTGCTTGTCTCTCCCAGCATGGAAACTCCACCCTACAAGTGAACCACAGTGAAGGGATAAGGAGGTATTCTCAGGCTGACAAGCCTGGGCTAGAGGGAGGTTGAGAGCCCTTAACTTCTGGTCACACTAACCAGGAATTTAATTTCTACAACTTGGTGTTGGAGGGAATCAGTAGTGCTCATGGACTGCCCCTCCTGATATTTTATCTCTGCCTGGTAGATGAAAGAAGAGGGAACACAGGCTTCTTGGCCATACCCACCTGCAGTGGAACATTTGACAACCTAAACTGAAGATAAGGAAGAAGCAGGTTGTGGAACAAATACCATGGATTCTTGCTATTGTTACCATAGTTGTAGGGGTCTTCTTGAATAGATGTTCTGTTGTTTGATACATGTTTTTAGGACAACTTGCAGAGGTTTTAAATGGTTAAAACAATTATGACAAAAGTAACAGTGACATACTCTGAAAAAAATAAGCTAAAAGACTTTGACAGGGTGGGGTGGCTTACACCTGTAATCCCAGCACTTTGGGAGGCTGAGTTAGGTGGATCATTTGAGATCAATAACCAGCCTGGCCAACATGGTGAAACCCCATCTCTACTAAAAAATACAAAAACTAGCTGGGTGTGGTAGGGTGTGCCTGTCATCCCAGTTACCTGACAGGCTGAGGCAGGAGAATTGCTGAAACCCGAGAGGTGGAGGCTTCAGTGAGCCAAGATGGTGCTCACTGAGTGAGACCTCGTCTCAAAAAAATAAATAAATAAATAAGACTTTAAAGTAGTTTTAATAATGATGAAGCCAAAGTGTTCAGGAAGAATAGGTAGAGTGTGAATGAAATTATTTTATAAAATATGAGTAAGAAAGAACAACATATCTGCATTTCATATATACCTAATATATAATTTTAATGTGTGTAAATAAATTAACAACTAAATGCTCACAAGGGCTATAATTTGTTTTTACTGTAAAACAGAACCAATACCACCTATTCTGTATGTAAGTAGTCATGAATGAAATAGACGCATAACATTTGAAGCTCTAAGACAATAATTCATGAAAAATCAAGTTATAGTATACTAAATTTAAAAAGAGAGACATCTACAAATTAAATATTTTTACAACTATTTTACAATTATTCAATCACCAAACAAGCAGCATAGTAAGGTAGTTCAAGAAGAGGGTTTGGGAACTCCCCGGGTTCAGATTAGTTATAGTGCTATGAGTTTAGACAACTGATAAAGTCTTCCTGTGCCTTCGTTTCTATAAAATCATAGGGAAATATTTGTTATGAGATTTAAGTCGTTAATTCATGTAAAGCACTCAGCACTGAGCCTGGAACATGAGTACAATGCATGGAGCCCCCTCCTGACTGTGTGCTGGCCATTAAGAGCCAGGGGCTCGGTGTTCACGAGTGGGTAAAACAAGCCCTTTCCTCATTTGCTGCACCTCTAAAGGAATAGGCAGCTCCATGGTGAATTATCTCTTGTTATAGAAACTTATACCTAAAAATTAATGTGATGCCTCCTCATTCTACAATTCTCAAACAGATCTCCAATCTTGAGATACATTTCATTTTTTTTCAATACCTAAGGGACAAGTTTTTAAAACAATAAATGGTCTCTAAAATCTCTTCCAATAAAAAACTTTGAAACTTCATATTTAAAAAAAAAAAGACATTGATTCAGCATCACATTCAGACTATTACATTTAGTAATCAACAGCACAGGTTCAAAAAAATTACATTAAAACCCTCTGTTGGAATGCTTTACACTTTTCACAGAACAGAAATTAAAATAACATGTTATACAATTAGTCACAAATACAGTCCTCAAGTTTTTGCTCATACACATGAGTATTTGTCTAAAACATCTTCTTTGTAGGAGCTAGGCCCTGCCACCACTGTGCTTGGCTGGGTTCACAAATCTGTTGTAACTTGTAGCTTCCCTGTCACTTCTCTGGCTCTCCTCTCCTGCTAAGCTTTGTTTCCTAATCCAAATCTTCTGTCACTGCCATAGCTACTGCTGCTAATGGAACTTCCATAGCCACCTTGGTTTCCTAGTTTGGCAAAGTATTGGCCTTCACCACCATAGAGGCCACAGCTTCAGCCTCCAAAGTTTCCTCCCTTCATGCGTCCAAAATTTGAAGACTGACGGTTGTAATTGCCAAAATCATTGTAACTGCCACCACCTCCAAAACTGCTTCCTTCATAACCAAATCTATTATAGCCATCCCCACTGCCACCATATCCACCACCACTATGACTGCCACCAAAGCTACCACGACCACTGAAGTTTCCTCCATGGCAAGTTGTCATTCCCACCTAAACCACCTCCACCACCACCACCAAAGTTTCCAGAACCACTTCGACCTCTTTGGCTGGATGAAGCACTAGCCATCTCCTGCTTTGACAGGCCCTTGCTAACTTCACAGTTGTGGCCATTCACAGTATGGTATTTTTGAAAGACATCTTATCCAAAGATTCATGGTCATCAAAGGTTACAAAGGCAAAGCCCCTTTTCTAGCCACTGCCTCTGTCAGTCATGATTTCAATCACTTCAGCTTTTCCATACTATTCAAAATAATCTCTTAGGCGATGTTCTTCAATGTCTTCTTTAATGCCGCCAATAAATATCTTTCTCACAGTTACATGAGCACCTAGCCTTTGAGAATCTTCTCTTGAGACAGCTCTCTGTGGTTCCACAAATCTTCCATCCACCTTGCGTGACCTTGCATTCATGGCTGTATCCACCTCCTCCACAGTGGTATATGTGACAAACCCAAAGCCCTTGGGGTGCTTGGTGTTTGGATCTCTCATTGCCACACAGTCCGTGAGCATTCCCCATTGCTCAAAATGGCTCCTCAGGCTTTCATCCATTGTTTCAAAGCTCAATGCTCCACTGAAGAGCTTCTCCCTGTTCAGGCTGTTAAATAGACTCTGACTTAGATATGACCACAGGGAGAAGAGAGACTTCAACGATGCTTCTTTGGTGGCATCCACGGGCAGAAAAAAGCAAGCTGACTAACATATCTCCAAACTTCATAATTACCCCTCCTACTAGCAGAGACCAGAAATTGTATTTGTGGTTACTGAGTCATTGCCGTGAAAGAAGTACTTTCAGTTTCATCAGGCTCTGATGCCATTACAAAGGTGGTTTACCTTCTAATTATTTGATGACTGAGAAAAATCCAGAAAGCTACACAACACTGGAGGGGTGAAATAAAAGTCCAGCCATCCAGTGAAAGAAAAGAGAAGTGACAGAAACAACTTTACCTGGACTGAAGAGAAAAGAACAGGTAAAAACTCCAACTGCTTCCTCTCCAGCTCTGAAGTACCTCAGCTCAGGGACATTGAGCCTATAAGGTTGTGGCGGGGATGGGAAGGAATTTATAAAGATCAGTTCGTTTCCTTAAAAATGACCGGGACCAAATTAGGCTCCAGTTGAGCCTGACATAAGACACAGGTCAGATGAAATTCTGGTGCTATCAGGAGTGGCGTGGCTCTAAGTGCCACAGTGATTGTGTTGAATTAGGCGCCAGCAGACAGGAACTGAGAGTTTGAAATGCACTAGGATGGTCTTTCTCTTTGTTGACATTGTTTGTGTTGACTTGGGACACAATCACAATTCCATTGTCAGTGATGGAGCTTGCTGAATCCTGCTCCTACAGCAGCTGGGAAAAGGAAAGAGCTACCAATGGATTCTTTTCAAGAGAAGGAAAGAACAGTAAATGAGAAGCAGAGTAAGCAGCCCACTGACACTGTTAAAGAAAGAAACTGAAACCAAACATGAAAGAGGAAGATCCATGAAAACAGCATACTTTTTATTACACATTTGAACTTTGTTCCAGGTTATTTCTCTAGAAACAATCCAGACTAAAGAGCTTCCTCTCCCTTTTTTTTTTAAGAGAGCGCAGTAGACTAATTTTCCTATGTAATTCCCTTGTAGTGCATCACTATTAAAGCCAGTATCTTTGCTTACCTTAACTTCTCCCATGCACTCAGACAACTTGGATCCCACCTTCTGGAAACTCCTCCCTGAATTTCTTGACAAAACACTAGCCTCATTCATCACCTTGTCTGACAGTTCACTTGCTGGCGCTTACTGGAGTGCACTCATGCATTCTCTCTCTCTCTCTCTCTCACCTTTCCAGTCCCTTCTCCTTCTTCTCCTCCGCCCCACTTCTATTTCTCCTCTTCCTATTTCTGTTTCTCCTACTCTACAAAATGGAAAAAACAGAATAAAAACAGAAAACCTGAAGCTGTATTGCTGGAAATATAGTTTCTTTTAACAACTTCCCATGAAGTTTTCTTTGTGGGCCTCCTGGTCTTTTAATCCTTATTTCATGAGATTTTTTTGTTTGTTTTTTGTTTTGCTGTGTGTGTGTGTGTGTGTGTGTGTGTGTGTGTGTGTGTGTGTGTGTTTCTTGACAACATTCAGTATTGGCAGTTTTGCATTCATACCCCCACTGAGTTAGAGGCTACCTTATCATGACACTAATGAAGCTTAAGTTTCCAGGCCCTTCTCTTGCACATGCCCCATCAAAGCCCTTGGAAAGGTCCCTAGCCATGTGTTTCACATAGTTATGTAGTTCTATAAAATTTGTAAAAGCATGTTACATTGGTTCCACTTCCAGAATGGCACTGTGAGAAGCTTTGTGGATCCTCATTGCAGTGAAATAAGCATAACCAGTTGGAGATGGAGGAAGTAACACATTTAAAAATCCCTGGAAACTGTCCTAAGGGCATATACCAATGAAACATTTATTCATGGGGGTCTTTATTCACCATAGGAATGCATGAATAAACATCAATATTGAATTTCTTACATATAGCCAGGATGTAAAAAAATTATCTAAGTCCTATTTTATCTTTCATTTATTGTCTAGTATAAAATTTTTAATAAGAATCCAAGGGAAGGTTTTCCACAATGAATTAAATGAAAGTACTAGATCACAAGAGTAGTTGACTGTTGATAAGTTACTGTCATACCAATATTTACTTTGATGATAATACTTCCATAATTTTTAAAAATGATACAGATTTTTCCTCATGTCTCTCACTGACACTCACAAAACTTTTGGCCATCCTGGGGAATTTTGTGACTCTATCCCTTAAATGCAAAAGACTGGAAATTCTAATTCATTCCATCTCTTCCTTTGCAGACAAGAGAACAATACCCTGGACATGGCATCAGAGATCCACCAGACAGGTCCAATATGCCTTATTGAGAACACTAATAGGCAACTGGTGGTGAATCCAGAAGCTCTGAAGATCCTGTCTGCCATTACACAGCCTGTGGTGGTGGTGGCGATTGTGGGCCTCTACCGCACAGGCAAATCCTACCTGATGAACAAGCTGGCTGGAAATAACAAAGGTGAGTGACACCAGCAAAGCTCTGCCAAGCCCAAAATTCCCCAGGATGGCCAAAAGTTTTGTGAGTGTCAGTGAGAGACATGAGGAAAAATCTGTATCATTTTTAAATTTTCCCTTCACAAAGTCAGCATCCATTATGAGGATGTGAGGAAAGAAAGCTGGTGCTGGGAATGATAAGCTAATTTTCAATTTACAGTTGGACTCTTTATCTTCACTCTTCTAGAGGTTAGGAGTCAGCTCATGGCTGCTCTCAAGGTAGTGAGTTATCTCAATTGATTGTTCACCATCAGTTACAGTTGAACTCCATGTTCTACTCTTTCCCCTCACCCTTCTCACTACTGACTGCACTTGACTAGTCTTTTCTTTTTTTTCTTGGGACAAGGTTTTGCTCTAAGCCCCAGACTGGCGTGCAGTGGCAAGATATCAGCTCACTACAGCCTTGACTTCCTGGGCTCAAGCAATCCTTTCACCTCAGCCTCCTGAGTAGGTAGGACTGCAGGTGCAGGCCAGCACACCGCCTAATTTTTGTATTTTTTGTAGAGACATGGTTTCACCATGTTGCCCATGATGGTCTCAAACTCCTGGGCTCAAGAGACCACCTGCCTATGTTCACACAGTAACAGCAAATTTACACTGATCTTTAAGATTGAAAAAACATTTCAGTCTGTATTGGATATTCTCTTTTATTGTTTTAATATATATAAAAATATAAATTTTACCCTTGTAACCATTATTAAGTATGTAGTTCTGTGGTATTAAATTCAAATTGTTGTGCAACTATCACCACCATCTATTTCCAGAACTTCTTAATCTTCCCTAACAGAAACTCTGTGCCAATTAAACAAAAGCCCCACCTATACCCATCTCCTACCACAATTCTACATTCCATCTCTATTAATTTGATTACTCTAGGAATGTTATACAAGCGGAGTAATTCAATATTTGTCCTTTGGTGATGGGCTTATTTTAATTCACATAATGTCTTCAAGTTTCATCAGTGTGGTAGCATGTGTCAAAATTCTTCCTTTTTAAGGCTGAGTAATTGTATGCGTATACTAATTTATCTGTTCACCTGTCAATTGGCACTTGGCTTGCTTCCACCCCTTGGCTACTATAAATAATGCTGATAGGATCATGGATGCTTGCATATCTGTTCAAGACCTTGCTTTCACTTCTTTTAGGTATATACCCAGAAGTGGAATTGCTGGCTCATAGAGTCATTCCATTAAATTTTTTAAGGAATTGCTATATCGTTTTCCACAGCGACTGTACCACTTTACATTCCCAACAGAAATGCACAAGGGTTCTAATTTCTCTTCATACTCACCAACATTTGTTATTTTCAATTTTTTTTTTTTTTTTTTTTTTTTTTGAGAGAGAGTCTTACTCTGTCGCCCAGGTTTGGCCAAGCACAGTGGTTCACTTCTGTGATTCCAGCACTTTGGGAGGCTGAGGCAAGCAGATCACTTGAGCTCAAGAATTTGAGACAAAGCTGGACAATATGAGGAAAGCCCATCTCTACAAAAAATACAAAAATTAGCCGGGCCTGGTGGCAGGTGCCTGTAGTCTCAGCTACTTGGGAGGCTGAAGAGGGAGGACTGCTTGAGCCTGGGAGGTTAAGGCTATAGTGAGCAGTGATTGCAGTCCAGCCTGGCTAACAGAGTAAGACTCTGTCTCAAAAAAAAAAAAAAAAAGTTTTGTAATTTTCATTATACAAGTCATTCCCCTCCATGGTTAAGTTTATTCTTAAGTAGTTTGCCCTTTTGGTGCTAAGTGGGATTGTTTTCAAAATTTCCTTTTCAGATTGCTCATTGCTGCTCTATAGAGATACAACTGATTTTTGCATGTTGATTTTGTATGCTGCAACTTTGCTGAATTCTTTTTATTAGTTCTAACAGTTCTGTGTAATATTTAAGGTTTTCTGCATAGAACATGTCATCAATGAATAGAGATTAACTCACATCTTCCTTTCCAATTTAGATGCTTTCTGTTTCCTTTTCTCACCTAATTATTCTGGATAGGACCTCTAGTACTTTGTGGAAAAGAAGTGGCAAAAGTGGGCATCTTTTGCTTGTTCCTAACATTAGAGGAAAATTTTCAGTCTTCACCATTGAGTGCGAAGTGGGCTGTGGACTTTTCATATATGTCCTTTACTTTGTTGAGGTAGTTTTGTTTTGTTTTTGTTTTTTTCTATTTCCTTTTTCTTTTCTTTTCTTTTCTTTTTTTTTTTTTTCTTTTTTTTGAGATGGAGTCTCACTTTGTTGCCCAGGCTGGAGGGTGTGATCTTGGCTCACTGCAACCTATACTCCTAGGTTCAAGTGATTCTCCTGCCTCAGTTTTTTCTAATTTGTTGATTGTTTTTATTATGCAAGGTCCTGAATCCATTTATGTATTGGATATTCAAATTTTCCTATTTTTCTGATTATAAGTAAGGTAAGTACTGATTGTGGTTTCGGTTATCTCTCTTAACATTAATTATGATGCTACATTTGCCTCAAATTTCAGAAGCACCTGTTATTAAATCTCCAGCCCTTCTTACCCCATCTCTCCTTTGCAGGCTTCTCTCTGGGCTCCACAGTGAAATCTCACACCAAAGGAATCTGGATGTGGTGTGTGCCTCACCCCAAGAAGCCAGGACATACACTAGTCCTGCTTGACACTGAGGGCCTGGGAGATATAAAGAAGGTAAGGGTCAAAGATTCAATTCTGGAATAAGCCCCTCATCACTGAATATTTTATGCACTGATATTTTATCTCTTTTATCTCATTTTATTTCTTAAATATTTAATATTTAATTAAATATTTTATCTCTGAATATTTTGTTTTTTCTTAAAGAATTTGCATTTGACTCTAATTTGTCTTTTCAATTCTGTGTACATGTCATAAGGCCAAACTTAGCAACCAGAAGTGAGAAAATATTAATAAGACAGAATCCTAGCAGAGTATGGTGGTCAACAGACAGTATCCTACTAATTGCAGGTTATAAGCTATGTGAGTTAACACAGATGTATAAGGGAGCACAAATAAATCCAATGTCATGAGTCTTATCCTGCAGAGAACTTATAATGCAGTAGCCTGAGCAAATTTAAATTGTATTTCAAGCCTTAGAATGCCTACCAACCTTGAATGTTTGTTTTGCAATTATCTGCCAATGATCATAAGAGGACCTAGTGAGAATCAGTGTATACCAAAAAATGCTAATCAAAAAACCTGTACAGATTCCATATCCAAATAACAATCATTTTGTTTGGATTTGGGTTCTTTTCATAGGTGATTAGTCTTCAAAGAAAACTCTAACTTATGATATACTACTATTACTCTGAAAAGTGCTGTGACAATGAAACTTGCTCCTGAACTAAATGTGTCTTGACTTCTAGGGTGACAACCAGAATGACTCCTGGATCTTCGCCCTGGCCATCCTCCTGAGCAGCACCTTTGTGTACAATAGCATGGGAACCATCAACCAGCAGGCCATAGACCAACTGCAGTATCCTTTTGTGACTCAGAACAACACCAAGGTCAGAGGGACATCAGTATTCATAAACAAGCTGCCTGTGAATCCTTATCAATCAAGCTCAAAAGGAGAAAACATAAAAAATAATGCAAGTACAGGGAAGGGAAGAGATTCCATGTATCCACTTTAGACTTCACAGGTGAAGAGCAAAGGAAAATGGAAGGTGTGGGAATATGTTGAAATAATATGGGATAAGGTCCCTGTTCATTTTGCCACATTTCCTTAGTTAGCTGCTCAGCTATGTGACAGAGCTCACAGATCGAATCCAGTCAAAATCCTCACCTGGTGAGAACTACGAGGTTGAGGATTCAGCTGATTTTGTAAGCTTCTTGCCAGATTTTGTGTGGACATTGAGAGATTTCTCCCTGGACTTGGAAGTACATGGACAATCCCTCACAGCAGATGAGTACCTGGAGTACTCCCTGAAGCTGAAGCAAGGTAACAGGGATATACCATTGATAAATGAGGATGACAAAACACTGGAAATTATCATTTTTTAGTTTACTATTGATAGTTTTCTTACATTTACAGTTTTCTATATCTCTAGCTTGCTATTTTTAAGAATTAATGCTTGCTATTAGCAATAGCACAGACTTTTTTTTAAAAGAAAGGAAAAAAGGAATTAATGCTTGCTGCATATCTGAATTAATAGATTAGATTTTTAATTATATTCTCCCATGTTCTCAAATAAATTTTTCTTTCTTTCATTTTTCCCTATTTTATAATTTAGATAAATTTTATCTCTGTATGTAGGGTTTGTCATTCTGTATTTAGCCTAAAATATGAAGGACAATAGATATTTATTTAAAGAACATGAATTAAATATGAACAGTGTACTAGTCCAAATGTTGGCAAACCGCAGCCTAAGACAAATGATGGCCAATCCTGCCTGCCAGCTGTATTTGTAAATGAGATTTTTTGGGAAGAATGCTATGACTATTCATTTACATATTGTCTAAAGCTGTTGTCATGCGCTCCAGTAACAGAGTTGAGTACTTGGAAAAGAGACCACTTAGCCTGCAGAGCCTAAAATATTTACTGCTTGACCTTCTACAGAAAAATTTATATTAGGCAAATTTCTTTATTATGTTTCTCTAGGTACCAGTGAAAAAGATAAAAATTTTAATCTGCCCCGACTCTGTATCCAGAAGTTCTTCCCAAAGAAGAAATGCTTTGTCTTTGATCGACCTGTTAATTCCAAGAAGCTTGCCCAGCTCGAGAAACTGCATGATGAAGAGCTGGACTCCGAATTTGTGCGACAAGTAGCAGACTTCTGTTCCTACATCTTTACTAATTCCAAAACTAAAACTCTTTCAGGAGGCATCAAGGTCAACGGGCCTCGTAAGTCCCCTTCCTAGTACTTCCACTTATTGTTAAAACTAAAGGATGGCCAGGCATGGTGGCTCACGCCTCTAAACCCAGCACTTTGGGAGGCTGAGGCGGGAGGATCACTTGAGGCCAGGAGTTCGAGACCAGCCTATCCAGCATGGGAAAACTGTGTCTCCACTAAAAATACAAAAAAAAAAAAAAAAAAAAAAAAAAAATTAGTCAGACATGGTGGCACTTGCTTGTAATCCCAGCTACTTGGGGGGCTGAGGCAGGAGAATTGCTTGAACGCATGCAGGAGGCAGAGGTTGCAGGGAAACAAGATCGTGCCACAGCACTCCAGCCTGGGTGACAGAGAAAAAAAAAAAAAGAAAGAAAACAACAAAAGGAGCATGAAATAACTCCACCTAGTTTCAGTATTGAAAAATCCGAATCGATTGCTATGTCTATGTTAAATTCTAGATGGCACCGACATTTCTTATAGATTTTGTTAGTCAATTTCTTGGTGGGAAAAGATAAAAAAAGCAAAGGAAAAATGTTTTATTACTTAATATTGCCATAGTAAACTTGGTCTGCACTGTACAATACAGTGGCCACTAGACAAGTGGGGCTATCTAAATGTAAATGTAAATTAATTAAAATAAGGAAAATATTAAAGTCAATTCACATGGCTATATTTCAAAGGCTTATATCTACATGTACTTAGTGCCCAGCATACTGAACAGTACATACAGAAAACTTCCACGATTACAGAAAGCTTTCTTGGACAATGCTGTGATAAAATAAACCAAATGGAGGACTTCTTTTGATTAGGAGAGTACCATTTGTTCCATAAGTATTGATAAAATGCTACTATGAATAGGCTGAGGATACAGTCATAAATGAAATAGCTACAGTTTCCTTTCCTGATGGTGCTTGGGGTTAAAATGGATGCAAACATTCAACTACAAC
The DNA here is from genome assembly GCF_009761245.1 of Sapajus apella. Lineage (NCBI taxonomy): Eukaryota > Metazoa > Chordata > Mammalia > Primates > Cebidae > Sapajus > Sapajus apella. The sequence goes on along the minus strand of NW_022437004.1, from coordinate 2,260,419 downwards.
AGGCCTATGTCATCTAGAACAAGGATTCTCAAATGTTGATAGGCATACATATCATCTGGGGATCTTACCCAAATAAAAAACTCTAATTCAGTAGATCTGAGGCAGAGGCTGACAATCTGCATTTCCAGCAAGCTCCCAGGTGATGCTGAGGAGATTGATGCTGTGAGAAAAATAGGTGGTGATTGACATGTTCAGAATAACACAGAATAGGGAGTTTTCTTTAGTACAAGAAAAATTATTATTTGCTCTCTATATGCAGGTCTAGGGAGCCTGGTGCTGACCTATGTCAGTGCCATCAGCAGTGGGGATCTGCCCTGCATGGAGAACGCAGTCCTGGCCTTGGCCCAGATAGAGAACTCAGCTGCAGTGCAAAAAGCCATTGCCCACTACGACCAGCAGATGGGCCAGAAGGTGCAGCTGCCCACGGAAACCCTCCAGGAGCTGCTGGACCTGCACAGGGACAGTGAGAGGGAGGCCATTGAAGTCTTCATGAAGAACTCTTTCAAGGATGTGGACCATCTGTTTCAAAAGAAATTAGGGGTAATTTTTCTATCACATTTACATGGATTTGGATTTGGGAAGGCAAAGTACTACTAAGAAATGAAATTGGCATTTATTTTGAGAGAAATAGTTATTCTAGATTTTAAAATGGTGACAGCTAGCTGTTGGTAATCATGATAATTGGAAAAAAAACAATTTTATTACTTCAGATTCAAAGTTGAAACACATAGCTTATCTATAAATGCTCTTCTCTTTATTAAATGCATGTAACTGACAATCAAAGCTTCTAATCAAATTACCTGCCCACTCTTCTCAGACTGATTTGATATTCTAACCAAATGCAAAGAAAATTTTCATCCTAGTTATCTTGAGCAGGCTTCTGTTCAGGCACATTTATTCCATATAACATCATTACTCCAATATGAAAAAGCAGGGTTTTCCTCTAACAGTTGACATAAAGCTATCAATCTCTGCCCTGAAACCCACCTCCAAGGAGAAAGCAACTTCAGTAGAAAGTGGGGTCAGGAGGAAGAGTGTGGTCCTGCTGGGGAGCCTCTCAGTTTCTCCAGAGTCACTGACTTTTTATTTTCAGAAGTCTTTCCCAAAATTCTGAGGTCAAGCCAGCATCCTTTCCTGTTACTCTTTTTACTTCCTGTTTTTACATTAAAGGCCGAGCTAGACAAAAAGTGGGATGACTTTTGTGAACAGAATCGGAAAGCATCATCAGATCGTTGCTCAGCTTTACTTCAGAACATTTTCAGTCCTCTAGAAGAAGAAGTGAAGGTGGGAATTTATTCTAAACCAGGGGGCTATCGTCTCTTTATTCAGAAGCTACAAGACCTGAAGAAAAAGTACCATGAGGAACCGAGGAAGGGGATACAGGTAACCAAGATTCATCTGTCATTTATGGAAAGCTACTGACCTGCCTCCTGCAAACACCAAGGTGACCAAGCTTCATTGCACACAGATGTGCTTTTCTGTCTGCATAACATTCACATTTTCATTCAATAACATATGCAAAGAGGCTGTTATACCAGATATGTCCCAAGTGCTCATCAAAAAGAATGTAGTCAGCAGGCGTGGTGGCTCAAAGCCTGTAATCCTAACACTCTGGGAGGTGGAGGTGGGCAGATTACTTGAGCTCAGGAGTTTAAGACCAGCCTGGGCAACATGGTGAAACCTGTCTCTACTAAGAATATAAAAATTAGCCAGGCACTGTGGCACAGGCCTGTAGTCCCAGCTACTCAGAAGGCTGAGGCAGGAGAATTGCTTGAGCCCAGTAAGTAGAGGTTCATTGAGCCAAGACTGCACAGCACTCCAGCCTGGGCAACAGAGACACATTCTGTCTTTTAAAAATTCTTTGATTAATTAATTAAAGAAAGAGTGCAGTTAATTAACTATCGAGTTATAAACTCAATTATCAGATTAACCACAAGTTGTTATCATGATCGTTACAGCTGGATTTTTTCTGTTCCAAGACACAGAAACCCAATGATGGTTGCTTTAAAAAAAAAATGGTAATTTATCATTTTAGGCTTCAAACTGGATTTAAAGGACATCGGGATACAAGATTTCAAATAATGTGGTGATTTGTCTCCTGCCTGATGTCCTCCCCGCATCCCCACAGTTCTCTCCCTCTCTTCCTCCCTCTATCTGAATCACTCTGATTTGCTGTGTTAAGGAGGACTTCATTCTCCAGCTAGATCAGCCGTATGGAACCACATTTAGAGCCCTCAGTTTGAAAAGTTCAGGGAATCCTATTTCCCAGCATCTATATCATCCTCTTAAATAAGACTCTGCTAAGTATGGTAATCTGATTGGCCAGCTTGGAGCATGTATCTGCACCTGCGATAGGGAATCTTGACCACTGTATACACCGGGGCCAAGAGGAAGAATTCCAGAAGAAAAGATGGTGAGCAGACAAACAGTAACACCTGCTTACAGCCATTTCCTACTGCTCACTCTGTGTTCTCTGGGTCTAAGGCTGAAGAGATTCTGCAGACATACTTGAAATCCAAGAAGTCTATGACTGATGCGATTCTACAGACAGATCAGATTCTCACAGAAAAGGAAAAGGAGATTGAAGGTAAGGAGCACATCAAAGGATCAGATTATCCTAAAGCTCTTCAAATTTTAAGTAATAAACCTAAGTTCCATAAACTAAAGCAAGATGTGTCTTACCTGCTGAGGTCATCTCTGAGAAGGGCATATCCAGTCAGCAGCAACAATGGCAGGTAAGTGTGTAAGGAAGAATGAGGCAACAAGATAACCTCACACAAATTTTGCTTCTTTTTCCTCCACAGCGGAACGTGTGAAAGCTGAATCTGCACAGGTTTCAGCAAATATGGTAGAGGAAATGCAAATAAAGTATCAGCAGATGATGGAAGAGAAAGAGAAGGGTTACCAGGAACATGTGAAGCAATTGACTGAAAGGATGGAGAGGGAGAGGGCTGAGTTGCTGGAAGAGCAAGAGAGGACTCTTACTAGTAAACTTCAGGTATCTAATTGTATCACCTTGTAGTTTCTGTTTTTCTGTTTTCTCTCTATTCTTCTTGATCACAAACTTAGTATGGCAGAGAGAACATAAAGCGTAGGGGAAGGATTCTACTTGCTTACTTGTACTTTCTGTCTGTCTGACCTGAACTGGCCACTACCTACATGTGGTCACTAAAAGTTTATTTGCAGGGTGTCACATTCAGTCCTTTTTTAGTATACCCTTCCACTAATCATGACTGTCATATGCTAGGCATCATTAAAATGCCTTATCTATATCTCTTGCTTAATACCATATGAAACAAGAACTTGATCCCTATTACGAAGGAGAGGAAACAGAGGTTCAGAAAATATTAAATAACTTTTACAGGGTCACACAGCTAGTAAATATCTGACCCAGCTTCATCACTGAGTGGAATCCACAGTAATATTTTTTTCTATCCCATCCAGTATGACTTTGGCTCTAAAAGAACTTTTATGAGTAGAAGGACTCCCTAACCCTCACACTTGTAGGACAGTCTAATACTCTTGCCTGTTTTCTGTGCCCTACTCACAGTTTGTATTGAGTTGGGAGCTATGTGCAGAAATCCATACGGAAAGTCTGGCACTGGGATTTCCTTACCTATCTTCTGCTATCCCTGCCACCAGAGAGTAGAGACTTAGATCAAATTTCCTGATCTAAGATTCATACACATCATATTTTGAGAATACCTTGCTTCTGTATTATGTGTATACATAATAATATGTGTGTAGGTAGGTGTATTAAAAACTCTATAATGCATAGGGAAGATCTGAAGTCAAATATATTATTAAGATTGCCCACAAAGGTTTTTTATAATTAATAGAAGAAAAAAAACAAGACCTTCATCAATAGAGCAGAAGATATAAGCTGCAACTCCTTTGGCTGTAGAAACCCCAGGAGAAATCATCACGGAGCTCAAATGCCCAAGGAACACTATAATGAAAATCAAGGGTAGAGAACATTTCAAGAAAAAATTAAGTACTAAATAAATCAATGCATGTGGAAACTAGACAGCTCACAGAGATTTACTTAATGGTACACTTATTTAGCCTCCATTTGTTCCTTTTTAGGAACAGACTCGACTACTGAAGGAGAGATGCCAAGGTGAAAGCACCCAACTTCAAAATGAGATACAAAAGCTACAGAAGACCCTGAGGAAAAAATCCAAGAGATATGTGTTCCATAAGCTAAAGATCTAAACAATAGAGCTTTTCTGTCACCCTGACCCAAGGCATAACTGAAACAATTTTAGTATCTGCAACAAGTATCACTACATTTGATAAGAATTAGATCTTGCATGATAACACTAAAAGTTTATAAGAACATGCTGTTCAATGATCAAAATCATGTTTTTTCCTTAAAAAGATTGTAAATTGTGCAACAAAGATGCATTTACCTCTGTACCAAGAGAGGAGAGGTCATGAATTGTTGTCTCTCAGGAGTTTATTCTTCCGGATGACCAGTGGATACTGAGGAAAGTCCTAGGTAAAAGTCTTAGGACATATTTGGGCACAGGTGCACGATGGGTTCCAATATCAGAAACAACCATCCCAGCTTCCTATGGAAGACAGTGTAAAGTTCTCCATAGAACTTTATAATATCAAGGCTACAAGGTCTATGAGAAATAATGTGATTTCTGGACATTGCCCATGGATAATTCTCACTGATGGATCTCAAGCTAAAGCAAACCACCTTATACAGAGATCTAGAATTTTTTTTTGTTTAGGTTTCATCCTGAGTATTATATTTTCACTATGATTGTAAATGGTATCTTTACATTTTACTGCATTACAAGTACATTACAATATTGGTTTTTGTTAATTGAAATTATTTAGCAAACACGCTATATAATTTTACTAATTATGATAGGTTTTTACAGATTAATTTTCTATGTAGACTGTTGTATCATTTGGCAAATAATAAGAATTTTGTTCCTTTCTATCCAATTATTCTCTCTCTCTCTCTCTCTCTCTCTCTCTCTCTCTCTCTCTTTTGAACTTTTCTCCCGTTAGGGCTCAGCTTTCCAAACAATCTTAAAGAGAAAGGGTGATAGTGGATATTCATGTTGTATTTCTGCTCTTTATTATTATACTTTAAGTTCTGTGGCACATGTGCAGAATGTGCAGGTTTGTTACATAGGTATACACACGCCATGGTGGTTTGCTGGATCCATCACCCCATCATCTACATTAGGTATTTCTCCTAATGTTATCCCCCCCCAAGCCCCTCACCCCCTGCTATCCCTCCCCTAGCCCCTCAGCCCCTGAAAGGCCCCAGTACGTGATGCTTCCCTCCCTATGTCCATGTGTTCTCATTGTTCAACACCCACTTTGAGTAAGAACATGTGATGCTTGGTATTCCGTTCTTGTGCCAGTTTGCTGAGAATGATAGTTTCCAGCTTCATCCATGCCCCTGCAAAGGACATGAACTCATCCTTTTTTATGGCTGCATAGTATTCCATGGTATATATGTGCCACATTTTCTTTATCTAGTCTATCATTGATGGGCATTTGAATTGGTTCCAAGTCTTTTCTATTATAAACAGTGCTGCAATAAACATATGTGTGCATGTTTCCTTGTAATAGAATGATTTATAATCTGGGTATATACATAACCAGTAATGGGATTGTTGGGTCAAACGGTATTTATACTTCTAGATCCTTGAGGAATTGCCACACTGTCTTCCACAATAGTTGAACTAATTTACACTCCTACCAACAGTGTAAAACCATTCCTATTTCTCCACATCCTCTCCAGCATCTGCTGTCTCCTTCTTTTCTTTTTTTTTTTCTTTTTTTTTTTTTTGAGGTGGAGTCTTGTTCTGTCATCCAGGCTGGAGTGCAGTGGCACAATCTCAGCTGACTGCAACCTTTGTCCTGGGTTCAAGTGATTCTCCTCCCTCAACCCTCCCCCCTGCCTCCACTGAGTAGCAGGATTAAAGGCACACATCAACATGCCTGGCTAATTTTTGTATTTTTAGTACAGATGGGGTTTCACCATGCTAGCCAGACTGGTCTCAAACTTCTGACCTTGTGATCTGCCTGCCCTGGCCTCCCAAAGTGCTGGGATTACAGGCGTGAGACACCGTGCCTGGCAATGTCTCCTGATTTTTTAATGATTGCCATTCTAACTGGCATGAGATGGTGTCTCAATGTGGTTTTGATTTGCATTTCTCTAATGCACATGGCTAGCCAATTTTCCCGACACCATTTATTGAACAGGGAATCCTTTCCCCATTGCCTGTTTTTGTCAGTTTTTTTCAGTGTTTGTCTGCCTATCTAGGTTGGGGAAGTTCTCCTGGATAATGTGCTGAAGAGTGTTTTCCAACTTGGTTTCATTTTTCCCATCATTTTCAGGTATACAGATCAAATGTAGATTTAGTCTTTTCACATAATCCCATATTTCTTGGAGGCTTTGTTCATTTCTTTTCACTCTTTTTTTCTCTCATCTTGTCTTCTTGCTTTATTTCATTGAATTGATCTTCACTCTCTGATATCCTTTCTTTTGCTTGATCCAGCTATTAAAACTGTGTATGCTTCACAAAGTTCTCATTCTGTGTTTTTCAGCTCCATCAGGTCATTTATGTTCTTCTCTACACTGGTTATTCTAGTTATCATTTTGTCTAACCTTTTTTCAAAGTCCTTAGCTTCCTTGCATTGGGTTAGAACATGCTCCTTTAGCTCAGAGAAGTTTGTTATTACCCACCTTCTGAAGCCTGCTTTTGTCAATTCATCAAACTCACTCTCTATTCAGTTTTGTTCCCTTGCTGGTGAGGAGTTGTGATCCCTTGGATCAGAAGAGGCATTCTGGTTTTTTGAATTTTCAGCCTTTTTGCTCTGGTTTCTTCCGTCTTCATAGATTTATCTGCCTTTGGTCTTTGAAGTTGGTGGCCTTTGGATGGGGTCGCTGAGTAGACATCCTTTCTGTTGATGTCAAAACTTTTTCTTTCTGTTTGTTAGTTTTCCTTCTAATAGTCAGGCCCCTCTGCTGCAGGTCTGCTGGAGTTTGCTGGAGGTCCACTCCAGACCCTGCTTGCCTAGGAATCACCAGCTGGGGCTGCATAGCAGCAAAGGTTGCTCCTATTCCTTCCTCTGGTAGCTTCCTCTGGTAGCTTCATCCCAGAAGGTACCAGCCAGATGCCAGCCAAAGCTCTCCTATATGAGGTGTCTGTCGGCCCCTACCAGTCAGGATACACAGGGGTCAGGGAGGCACTTGAGGAGGCAGTGTGACCTTTATCAGAACTCAAATGCTGTGCTGGGAAATCTGCTGCTTTCTTCAGAGCTACCGGGCAGGGACATTTTGGTCTGCTGAAGTTTAACCCACAACCGCCCCTTTTCCTAGGTGCTCTGTCCCAGGAAGGTGAGGGCCTTATTTATAAGTCCCTGACGGGCTGCTGCCTTTTTTCAGAGTTGCCCTGCCCAGTGAAAAGGGAGTCTAGTGACACAGTCTGCCTACAGAGGCCTTGCTGTGCTGTCATTGGCTCCACTCTGTTCGAGTTTCCTGGTGACTTTGTTTACACAGGCAAGGTTAAAACTGCCTATTCCAGCCTCAGCAATGACGGATGCTGCTCCCCACATCGAGCTCAAAACGTCCCAGGTTGAGCTCAGGCTGCCATGGTGGCTGCGAGAATTTCAAGCAAGTGAAACTTAGCTTGCTGGTTTTCATGGGCATGGTACCTGCCAAGCCAGACCACTTGGCTCCCTGGCTTCAGCACCCTTTTTCAGAGGAGTGAACAGTTCTGTCCTGCTGGCATTCCAGGTACCACTGGGGTATGGAAAAAAAAAAAAAAACTGCTGCAGCTAGCTCGGTGTCTTCCCAAATGGCCACCCAGTTTTGTGCTGGAAACCCAGGGTCCTGGTGTTGTAGGCACAAGAGGGAATATCCTGGTCTACACATTGTGAAGATCATGGGAAAAGTACAGTATCTGGGCCAGAGTGCCAGGAACAGTCCCTAATGGCTTCCCTTGGCTAGGAGAGGGAATTCTCCCACCCCTTGTGCTTCCTGGGTGAGGCGATGCCCTACCCTGCTTTGGCTCACCCTCCTTGGGCTGCACCCACTGTCTAACCAGTCCCAATGAGATGAACCAGGTACCTCAGTTGAAAATTCGGAGATCACCTGCCTTCTATGTCACTCTTGCTCAGATCTGCACACCGGAGCTCTTCCTATTCATCCATCTTGCCAGCAATCCCTAGAATCTCATGTTTTCCATAGGAAGATAGAAGAAATCATTAGCATGAATAGGAATTGAATCATCAACAATTGGGCTAACAAAGAAATCTTTTCTTTCTTGTTCAATTCATCTTGATTATAACTTTAATGTAACACTTTGGACCTTTATGCAATTGACGCTGAATTAAATAATAACATAACAATTATGCACTGTGTAATTTTAGTAATGTATAATTTGCAATGATTCACTTTAAATGATGATAGATAATATGTTAGAAAATGGAACTAGTTTAATTATTTGATTGTTTTAATCCTAAAGCATAGGCTAGTCTTTTCCTAATTCTTAAAGGTCATACTTGAAATCCTGCCAAGGGAATATGGAATTTTTTTGACATTTTTGACCAACAAAATAATTCTCTTCATATTACTTAGCATACGTAGACTTCATCCCAATTGTCAAAAGTCCTAGGTAAGTAGTTGACATTTCTTACAGCAGTTAAAGATTTGTTTTGAACTAGAAATAAAATAAGTTTCACTAGGTTTTTCATTTCCTTTTTTTTTTTTTTCAGTTTTTCACCAAAAAATAAGATCTGAGTCTTTATACAAATGGTTGGCTAACTTTTCCGTAAATACCAGATACTGATTATTTATGGCTTTGCAGGTCATAGTCTCTGTCTCAACTACTAAACTCTGCATATAGTCCAAATGCAGCCATAGACAATACATAAGTAAATGGGTGGGGCTATATTCTAATAACACTTTATTTTCAAAAACAGGTGACGACACAAACTATAGTTGGCAGACATTTGATTTATAGAAACATTGGTCAAAGTTCTATTATATACCTGCCTTATTTTACTTACATTTACAAGAATCATAAGGATTAGATTGTATATGTTAGAATCTTTAAATAATTATGTGGTGTTTCAAAATATTACATGATTAATCCTGAGAGAACCCATAGACCCTCTGAAGGAAGCAGACTGCTCCTGCAGGACCCAGTAGACCCCCCAAATACTGTAAGTGCCCCAACTGCAAAAGTGGGAAAGGGAGACCCTCCTCTCCCAGACACATGCCCCCACTGGAGAAGCTAAAGGTCTGTAGTTTCCAACTTTACATGAAGCTGAGTCAGGTTAGAGAGCTGAGTAAAATACAGGGGTAGAGGAAGAGTAGGAAGGCCCTGTGAACTCACTGGGTCCTCAGCAGCCCATTCCTGCCTGGCACCACAGGGATCTATTGGGAGGTCAGCCAGAGGAGAAATGGGCAAAACTCCACAGAAAGAAGAAATTCTCTAGCCAAACTTTGTAACAATTTGAATAGGGCGAGAACCTTCCTGGCCAGAATTTGGGAAGGGCACATATCCAGCATGCAGACTTCACAGGCAGGTGAAGAACTAAAGCCCTTTTCTTTCTCAGCTGGTAGGCAGAAAGCCTCAGGCAAATTTTCAAGCCTCTCTTGCCCTCTGCCTGGAAACAGACTCAGGGCTGTTGGTGGAGGGAAGGCGCGGCACAGTTTGCGTGGGAGCTGGGTGAGGCCTGTGACTTCCAGCTTCCCTGACACCCCTAACAACCTGCATGACTCAGCAAAGACGGCCATAATCTTCCTAGGTACACAACTCCAGTGACCTGGAAATCTCACCCCAATGGCCCACAGCAGCCACAAAAAGACCATCCAAGGAGAGTCTGAGCTCAGACATGCCTATCCTTGCCCTGACCTGATGGTCCTTCCCTATCCACCCTGGTACCAGAAGACAAAGGACATTTAATCTTGCAAGTTCTAGGGCGCTGCCCATCACCAGTTCCTCTCCACACTACTACAGCTGATGCTTTCTGGAAAATGCCACCTCCTGGCAGGAGGCCAATCAATACAAAAATAGAATATTAAACCATCAAGGCCAAGGACCCTCACAAAGTCCATTACACCCTCCACCACCTCCACTGGAACAGGTGCTGGTATCCACAGCTGAGATGGTCCACACCACAGGACTCTGTGCAGACATCCCCTAGTACCAGCCCGGAGCTGGGTAGATGCACTGGCTGGCTAGACTCAGAAGAGAGACAACAATCACTTCAGTTTGGCTCACAGGAAACCACATCCATAGGAAAAGGGGGAGAGTACTACATCAAGGGAATACCTTGTGGGACAAAAGAATTCTGAACAACAGCCTTCAGCCCTAGACCTTCCCTCTGACAGAGCCTATCCAAATGAGAAAAATCAGAAAAACCACTCTGGTTATATGACAAAACAAGGCCCTTCAACACCCCCAGAAAATTACCCTAGTTCACCAGCAACGGATCCAAACCAAGAAGAAATCCCTAATTTACCCAAAAAAGAATTCAGGAGGTTAGTTACTAAGCTAATTGGGGAGGGATCAGAGAAAGGCAAAGCCTAATGCAAGGAAATCCAAAAAATGATACAATAAGTGAAAGGATAAATATTCAATAAAATAGGTAGCTTAAAGAAAATCAAAAATTCAGGAAACTTCGGACACACTTTTAGAAATGCAAAACGCTTTGAAAAGTCTCAGCAATAAAACTGAACAAGCAGAAGAAAGAAATTCAGAGCTTGAAGACAAGGTCTTTGAATTAACCCAATCCAACAGAAACAAAGAATAAAGAATAAGAAAATATGAACAAAGTCTCCAAGAAGTCTGGGATTATATTAAATGACTAAACCTAAGAATAATCGGTGTTCCTTGGAAAGAAGGGAATTCTAAAAGCTAAGAAAGCATATTTGGGGGAATAATCGAGGAAAATGTCCCCAACCTAGCTAGAGATCTAGACATGCAAATACAAAACCACAAAGAACACCTGGGAAATTTATCACAAAAAGATCTTCACCTCAGCATATTGTCATCAGGTTATCCAAAGTTAAGACGAAGGAAAAAATCTTAAGAGCTGTTACACAGAAGCACCAGGTAACCTATAAAGGAAAACCTATCAGATTAACAGCAGATTTCTCAGCAGAAACCCTACAAGCTAAAAGGGATTGGAGCCCTGTCTTTGGCTTCCTCAAGCAAAACAATTAGCAGCCAAGAATTTTGTAGCCAGCAAAACTAAGCACCATATGTGAAGGAAAGATAGTCATTTTCAGACAAACAAATGCTGAGAGAATTTGCCATCACCAAGCCACTACTATAAGAACTGCTAAAAAGGAGCTCTAAATCTTTTTTTTTTTTTTTTTTTGAGACGGAGTTTTGCTCTTGTTACCCAGGCTAGAGTGCAGTGGCACAATCTCGGCTCACTGCAACCTTTGCCTCCTGGGTTCAAGCAATTCTCCTGCCTCAGCGTCCCGAGTAGCTGGGACTACAGGTATGTGCCACCATGCCCAGCTAATTTTTGTATTTTTAGTAGAGAGGGGGTTTCACCACGTTGACCAGGATGGTCTCGATTTCTTGGCCCCGTGATCCACCCACCTCAGCCTCCCAAAGTGCTGGGATTATTGGCGTGAGCCACCATGCCCGGCCAGGAGCTCTAAATCTTGAAATGAATCCCGGAAACATCAAAACAGAACCTCTTTAAAGCATAAATCACATAGAACCTACAAAACAAAAATACAAGCTAAAAAAAACAAAAACAAACAAACAAAAAAACCAAAGTACTCAGGCAACAAAGAGTACTATGAACGCAAGAATACCTGACATTTCAATACTAACAATGAATGTAAATCACCTACATGCTCCACTTAAAAGATACAGAACTGCAGAATGGATAAGAACGCACCAACCATCCACTGTCTTCAGGAGACTCACCTAACACATAAGGACTCACATAAACTTAAAGTAAAGGGATGAAAAAAGGCATTTCATGCAAATGGACACCAAAAGTGAGCAGAGAGGTAGCTATTCTTCTATCAGACAAAACAAACTTTAGAGCAACAGTAGTTAAAAGAGACAAAGAGGGACATTACATAATGGTAAAAGCCCTTGACAAACAGGAAAATATCACAATCCTAAACATATATGCACCTAATGCTGGAGCTCCCAAATTTAAAAGAATACTAGGCATAAGAATGATGTAATGGACCTTAGGGATTTGGGGGGAAGAGTGTGAGGGAGACAAGAGATAAAAGACTGCAAATATGGTGCAGTGTATACTGCTCCGCTGATGGGTATACCAAAATCTCACAAATCACCACTAAAAAACTTACTCATGTAACCAACTGTAGCCCATTAACTTATGGAAAAATAAATAAATAAATATTACATGATGAGAAAAAACAGGAAAGCAGTTACGACGCTCAAACCACGTTAATAACTGTCTTTCCTGATTGCTTTGGGGCCTTTTTTTATATCGTGAACACCCTCCTCTCCCATCAGATAGGAATGCCTCTTTTCGTAGTTGCGCATGGTGCTGCCAAGCAGTATTTCTTCATCTGAACTGAAACTTCATAGGGGACCAGTAAAGACTACAACATATAGATGGTATGTTTTTGTAGATATGCTTTGATATGGTTTGGCTGTGTCCCCACCCAAATTTCATCTTTAATTATACTCCCATAATTCCCATGTGTTGTTGGAGGGGCCCAGTGGGAGACAATTTGAATCATGAAGGCAATTTCCCCCATACTGTTCTCAGGATAGTGAATACATCTCACGAGATCTGACAGTTGTATCAGAGGTTTTTGCTTTTGCATTGTCTTTATTTTTTCTTGCTGCCGTCATGTAAGAAGTGCCTTTTACTTCCTGCCATGATTCTGAGGCTTCCCCAGCCATGTGGAACCGTAAGTCCAATTAAACCTCTTTTTCTTCCCAGTCTCAGGTATATCTTTATCAGTAGCATGAAAATGGACTAACACATACTTTATATTTTCTTTTTCAAGCTGCATTGCTACAAAGGGTTAAATAAATATATTTTTATTGTTGAAGAAACTTCACAATTATTGTAGAAAAACTTCCCTCTGTCTTCAAAACCAAATAATGGTTTCTTTATTAACCATTTAAACATTAGTTTAAAAAATTGAAACTCAGGAAAATTAAGTTACTTCCTCCTTAGTTTGGTAGCATCAATGACCAGGCCCAATTTTATATCATCGGACTTTTGATTTAGTGCTTTTCTTTAATATCTCCAGGAATCAAATAAAGTTCTCTCTCCAAGCAGGCATGTTGCTTTCACCACTGCTCCTCAATCCTGCTAGGCATTAAAATCACCTTATTAAGTATAAAGATTCCTGGCCCCTACCCTTCCTCTGACTTTCTGCCATAGTAGGTCTAAGAGTGTCATTGGGTGCAACAGTGAAAGAAAATGGCAATGCAATGTTATGCTTTTCTTGCATTGTTCCTGGATCTACAACCAAGAGTACTGGCCATTGGGAGCCTGATTAAGTTGGCTCTGGAATCCTTTTGGAATGACCCAGTAGCCTTCTCACGATCTATACGACAAAGTGCTTCCAGTTTTCCTTATTCATTTCCTGCTTATTTGCTGAAGCTACCACAGCTTAAGGCCTACAATTGCTGGCTTGTGTGGTATGTGTCTCTGTGCCAAACATATTTTCAGTTTATAGAAGTATATATTCTCTTGTGTAAGTAATAAGTTGCCTGTTTTCCTTCTCTGAGTTTAGTGAAAGGAAACATAAGCTCTTCTGATCTATAGGGAAGGAGCACATCAAACACTGAGATCCGTACAAAAAACCAGAAATCCCTCAGTGAAACCTGTCCGATCAGTCTTATAAATGTCCAGGCTCAAGAATCAACTAAGCCAAAGAAAGTGATTCTACAAAAAAAAATTTTTAAACATAAATTTAAGAAATCCTTTTAATCTTTGATGCATTAAATAGTAAAACTAAACATCAGCATTTCAACATTCTGACAACTCTATGTGTGTAACTTCTACAACTCAGACAAATGGACTAATTTCTGAAAAAAGCACAAACAAGCAACTAACACCCAAGATAAAATAGATAACCTGAACTGTCATATAATTTCTAAAGAAACTGAAATGCAGTAAAAAAGTTAAAAATCTGAAAAACAAATCACCACATCCAGATGGCCCCTCTTGACTGGCAAATCTTACTACGCATTGTTTTTAAATAATACCAATTCTTCATAATTTCTTTCAGAAAATATAAAAGGGAATATTTCCCAATTCATACTATGAGCACAGAATTATCCTGATACCAAAATTAAACAAAGACAGTACAAAAGAAAACTACAGACCATTATCACTCATAAACATAGATGCAAAAATCCTCAATAAAATACTAGCAAATCAAACCAGCAATATAAAAAAAAAATGCACCCCAATCAAGTGGGATTCATCCTGTGGATGTAAAGCAGTTCAAAAATCAACTAGGGTAATTCACCACACTAAAAGTCTAAAGAAGGAAAAAAAAATCACATGATTATATAAAGAAAAAGCTTGATAAAATATGACAGTCATTCATAAGAAAACTCAGCAAATATGAATGGAAATGAGTTTCTTCAAACTAATAAAGGGCATCTGCAAAAACTCTATAGCTAACATCATACTTGATGAAAGACTGAATCTTCTGCCCCTCAGATCCAGGAACAATGCAACAATGTTCACTTTCACCACTCCTATTCAACATTACACTGGAAGCATTAGTACAATTTGGCAAGAAAAGGATACAAAAGGCATGTATAACAGAAGGGGTAAAATAAAACTGTTCTGGCTGGGCACAGTGGCTCACATCTGTAATTTTGGGCAGCCGAGGAGGGCAGATCACCTGAGGTCAGCAGTTCAAGATCAGCCTGACCAATATGAGGAAACCCCATCTCTACTAATAATACAAAAATTAGTTGGGCATGGTGGCATGCACCTGAAATCCAAGCTACTTGGGAGGCTGAGAAAGGAGAATTGCTTGAACCCAGGAGGCAGAGGTTGCAAGGAGCTGAGATCGTACCATTGCACTCTAGCCTGGGCAACAAGAGCGAAAGTCCATCTCAAAAAAATAAAAAAAATAAAAAAAATAAAAAACTGTCCTTATTTTGTAGGCAACATAGTTGCCTATGTAGAAAATCCCAAGTAATCTGCAATAAAACTCTTAGAACTAATAAATGAATTTAATACAGTCAAAGGATACAAGGTCAAAACAAAAACCAACCTTCAATAGTTTCTGTATATAAGCAAAGAACAAATTGAAACCAAATTTTTTTAAATGATACTATTTACAATAGATACAAAAAAAGGAAATAAATAGATATAAATCTAACATGAACAGGATCTATATATTAAAAACCACTCTAAGACCGAGAGACTGTCAGGATGGATCGCAATTCTTGTATCTCCTTAGATTCCATCACCCGTAGTTCTTATAATGTTTCTTCTTCCCACAGTAGAAAAGAAGGCTCAAGACCCTCTTTCTAGAAATATTGTTAACAAAGCCTAACTTTAACACTCTCCCAGGTCTTATTATATAGATTTCCCCCCCAATCTAACTCTAAAACAGATCTCTTAGGAAGTTAGGTAAGACTACATAGAAAACAACAATTGCTTAGGCTAGAGGAATTACTTCATTCGAGATACTTGCTATCTACAAGGTACTCTACCAAGGACTAGGAAACATGGTTGTGGTTTCTCTCTTAAGGAGCTACAAGTCTATGCTGAAACATATATTAAACAAATGAAAGAAAATTAAATACCCAGGAAATTGAGGGGAGAGCATATCTATGACTTAGGAAGGAGGTAATCTAATCCCCCTATACCAAGACAGTTCACACAGCTCTTTAGTATATCTTAGCCCTATTTAACCTTATCAGTCAATTACAGAAAAGGAAGGAAGGAAGGAAGGGAGGGAGGGAGGGAGGGAGGGAGGGAAGAAAGGGAGGGAAAAGAAAGGGAAAGAGAAATCTAGTCGGACATGATAATGCTTGCTTACAGTCCCAGCTACTCAAGAAGCTAAGGAGGAACGACTGCATGAGGCCAGGAAGTCTAAACCAGCCTGGGCAACATAGCAAGACCTACCTCTTAAAAAAAATTGTCCTTGAAAATCTCTAAGGAAGCTGGCACAGTGGATCACGCATGTAATCTCGGCACTTTGGAAGGCTGAGGCAGGAGGATTGCTTGAACCCAGGAGTTCGAGGCTGCTGTGAGCTATGCTCCCACCACTGCACTCCAGCATGGGCAACATACCAATTAGATCCTGTCTCTAAAAGATAAAAAACAAATTTTAAAAATTAAAATTAGGATAAGGGAGATAGGAAGAGAGAGAGCCTATCGCTTTCACCCAAGCACAACTTTAAAAAAATAATAATAATAATAGATACGAGCCCTGGCTATGTTGCCCAGGCTGATCTTGAACTCCTGGGCACAAGGGATCCTCCCACTTTGGCTTCCTGGAGTGCTGGAATTACAGTCAGAAGACACTGCACCAGACTCCAATTTAGGAGAGCATCAGGCAGTCAGCATCCCTATCCAGTTGAATGGACTGGGTAACTGAAAGAAATTAAGAAAGCAATGAACACCATCTAGTGGCCAAAATTTTTATTTTCCCTCACAATATTTTATCATTACCTTATGTTACCAACGAGTTTGTTTAAACTTACTGCCTGTCTCTCCTCCTTACTAGAATATAAGGTCCAGCAGGCAGGGTCTTTGTCTTTTTTGTTCATTACAGCATCAGTAGAGTCTAGAAAGATTGCCAGGCACATATACATACAATAAATTATTTCTTTTAACGAATGAACATCTTGTATACACTTCATTATCCCAACTCCATTCCGAACGCTTCTGCCTGAAGCTTTACCATTTAATTATTCAACGTCATATTATTTCATGAGTTTTATAATTATTTATATTCTTGTACTATTTATAATAGAATCTTCTCCCTCTACTCCCCACAAAGGATTTCATTAGTATTCCTTCCTTAAAGACTTAGAGAAGCTGGTGTTGATTTATATTCCTAACATTGCTCTAGGGAACTAACTGGCATGAAGCATGTGGCACTAACTTTGGACCAGCATTGTGAACGGTGCCGGAATAAATATGGGGGTGAACACATCCCCTTGATATACTGATTTCCTTTCTTTTGGGTATATACCCACTAGTGGGATTCCTGGATGATATGGTTGTTGTTTTTTCAGGAACCTCCAAACTATTCTCCATAGTAGTTGTACTAATTTACATTCCTACCAACAATGTATGAGGCTTTTCTTTTCTCCAAATTCTCGCCAGCATTTGTTATTGTCTGCCTTTTGGATGTAAGCCATTTTAACTGGGGTGAGATAATATCTCATTGTAATTTTGATGTATAATTTGCATGTTTTGAACCCACCTTGCATCCCAGAAAGAAAGCCTGTTGATTATGTTGGATTAGCTTTTTGCTGTGCTGCTGGATTTGATTTGTTAGAATTTTGCTGAGGATTTTTGTGTCTATATTCATCAGGGATGTTGACCTGATGTTTTCTTCTTTTGCTGTGTCTCTGCCAGATTTTGATATCAGATTGATGCTGACCTCATGAGTTAGTAAGGAGTCCCTTCTCCTTGATTTTTTTGGAATGATTTCAGTAGGATTATTGATAGCTCTTCTTTATACACCTGGTAGAATTCAGCTGTGAATCCATCTGGTCCACAGGTTTTTCTGGTTGGTAGGCTTTTTATTACTGATTCAATTTGGAGCCCATTATTGGTCTGTTCAGGATTTCAATTTCTTCCTGGTTCATTCTTGAGAGGTTATGTTTCTGGGAATTTACCCATTTCTCCTAGGTTTTCTAGTTTGTGTGCATAGAGGAGTTCATAATAGTGTCTGCTTTTTTTTTTTTCTGTAAGATTAATAGTAATGTCACATTTGACATTTCTGATTGTGTTTATTTGGATCTTCTTTTTCCTTATTAATCTAACTAATAGTCTTTCAATCTTATTTATTATTCCAAAGAAACTAGTTTTGGTTTTATTGACCTTTTGTACAGATTTTGCATCTCAGTTTCATTCAGTTCAGCTCAATTTTGGTCATTTATCTTTTGTTAGCTTTGGAGTTGGTTTGCTCTTATTTTTCTAGTTCCTCTAAGCATGATGGTATGTGTTTAGCACTATAAACTTTCTTGTTACCCCGACTTTAACTGTGTTCCCAGACATTCTGATATGTTGTATCTTTGTTTTCATTAGTTTGAAAGACTTTTTTGATTTCCACCTTAATTTCATTGTTTACTGAAATGTCATCCAGGAGCAGATTGTTTAATTTCCATATAATTATATGGTTTTGAGAGATCTTCTCGGTATTTCTATTTTTATTGTACTGTAGTCCTAGAGTGTGGCTGGTATTATTTCAGTTTTTTTCCTATTTGTTGAAAACTGCACTATGGTTGAGCATGTGGTCGACCTTAGAGTATGTGCTGTGTACAGATGACAGGAATGTATATTCTGTTGCCAAACTTATTTGTAAAGTCAAAATTCATTTTTGCTTTTTAAAACTTCTTGGAAGACTGTAAAGACTATGTGATTCAAATCACAAATTCTAACAGTTAAGTTGCTATCAATCCAGCCAAACGTGTATATGGATAGACAGCAACAGATAAATAGACACATATTTACCCTGATCAGCCTTTCTATAGGTTAAATGTACAACTTCTATTATGGTTTTTGAAATATTTGAACTAATGTTTGTATAGCTATTATTATCTGGCTAGGAAGCTTTAGTTTACTATAATATTCTAATATACACATATAAATATTGCATTTAAAATGGATACATGAGACTGAAAACTGAACATAATTCTTTATAGCAGGATTATATGGTGGGAAATGCTTTAGGAACTTACAAACCCACAAGTTCGTTGTCCTAGAGCAGGTCCTTCTTAGTACCATTGTAGGGTTATAAGATAAGGAAAATGTAGTCTTGCTTCATTGTCTCTTAATACCTAGAAGTCACAGATACCTCTTCAGCAAAATTTCCAGATAATGAGGCATTGCTGATATTTTCCACCTTGTTTTCCTCCCTAACTCCTCTATTGTTACCAGAAGACCCTTGTAAAAGTGGAATGCCTTTGGGAATCAAACTAGAATAGTTAGTAAACAATTACAGGCAAACTATGACTACATTTCAGGAAACAAATGTAAAAGAGTTGAACGAAATTGAAGTTGATTTCTTTATCCGCAAATATAGATAGTTGGTCCAAAGCTGGGGTGGTGGCTCCATGATGTCAGGGCTCAGGATCCTCCTCTCTCATTCTATTGCACAGATCATCTTGAACTTGTAGATCCTATATGGTGGTCCAAGAGGGCTGCAGCCATCTTAGACCTGCACCCTGCACCCAAACTGGCAGGGAAAACGCAAACCAAGGGAACAATAAGGGTCTATCACTCCTTTAAGACATTTCATGGCAGCTGCACACACACCTTCTGCTTATATGCCATTGGCCACGATTTGGTCATACAGCCAACCCAGCCATAACAGAGGGTGGAAATGCAGTCTTTATACCATGCACCCATGTACTTTGCCGAAACTTGGGTACTCTATTGCTACAGATTTTAAAAGGGATTGTGACTGAAAAAAAAGTTTAAAAAAAAAAATAGAAGAGAATATCAAATACTGAGGGATAAATAGCAGCCCACCCTAAAGTTCGTCTTTCCCTTTTTTGTAAGGACCAGTGTTACAGTACTTACTAAGGACTGAGCACTGTCCTAAGTATTGTTTGTTTTTGTTTGGTTCTTTGATTGATTCATTAAATAGTTTAATCCCTACAATAACACTCTAAGTAAGGTTCTATTATCACATTTTACAATTGAGGAAATTGAAGCACAGAAAAATGAAATAACTTGCTCAAGGTAACACAGCTAGAAAATTGCAGAGGTGGAATTTGAACCAGGCAATTTGGCTTATCCATTATACTACACCACCTTCTCTCTGCTATATTTCAAAATATTTTTAGTTCTTTAGATGAGGCAAGGGAAAAGGCCTCATCTATATATATATATTTTTATTCAGAAAACAAATAAGCAGAAGATATAAATGTAATATACCTATTAGCTAATAATTTCAAGGACTCACTTACAGGGCCTTTTTCTACATTCTGGGCCTTTTCAACGCCTATTTCCCTTTCCAGAAACATTTTTGCAGGCTGCTTCCTTATCATTCAATTCTCAGTTCTAATGTCACCTCCTGAAAAAAGCCTTCCTGACCCTCCTATTTAAATCTGCAGCTATCTCCACCTATTATTGCTTCTTTCATAGCACTTATCACCCTCTAAAATCATTTTTTATACTTGTCTATTGCTTGTCTCTCCCTACCAGAATGTAAGGTTTAAGACACATGTTTTCTCTACCTCATTCTTCCCAGTTGCCTCAGCATCTATGTTGGCAATTCATATTTGGTAAATATGAGAAAAAGAAAAATAGCCCTTGGTGTCAGGAAAGGAACTGACACTTAACTTTAGCGTTGTTAGGAATTGACTGTGGTGTTGCCCTGTGAAAACATAATCTCATAACACACTAACATCATACCAGGTCATTCTGTGATCATGATGAAGTGAGATTACAAACAAGATCACAGTATTTTTGCCTAACCACAGATAAAAACAAAGTCACCGTGCAAACTACAAAAATATCAAACTATCCTCCTCCCCCAGCTATGATTGTTGCTTCTTTACCAATTACAGCTTTAGCCTAACACTTTTCCTCCCTCCTTTTAGGTAAGATGTAGTATGATTCCCAATCGTGGCGGACTCCACAGCCAATGGGCGCCCTAAGTCCCACTCAATAGGCAATCCCTGGCCACATCCAGGCTTGCCCACACCTGTACACAATAATTTCTCCCTGCACCCAATAGTCTTCTGAACCTCCCTGTACCTAGTTGAAGAGTATATACTTTTAATCAAAGATTACTTTTGTTCCTTTTTTTAGAACCGAGTAACAATGCTAACGGCTCTCCCACTCCCTCTAGCCTCTCATCCTCTTAAAATAGAAGAGGAAGACAATCCAAACATAAAACTCAATTTTTAACAAAAACTCTCCTTTCGCTGACACTGCCCTCCCCAAAGAAGTCACCAGTGGTTTCCTTCCTTGTTTTCCCAGAGATTCTTCTTTTCCGCTTTTTAAAGTGTCATTTTTCTTCCCCCTTCAGTCTCACATCTCCTTTTCATTCTTAGTTTGCTGATCAAACTCATATCCAAGAAAGCAAGTTCCTTTCCGCTTTTTAACCCCTCACCCCCATCTCACATAACAAATACATCCAGGAACCCCTTTTCACACTCTCTCTAGCCTTGCCCTCTCTTAGGCGCCTTGCAGTTGTTTTAACCAGACCCCTCCACTCGTACAAGCCCAGCGGCCCCATAGCTTGCCCATTCTTACACACCAGTCCACGTCCTATAACCTGCCCCAACCCAATCAGCAGCATGCATCCGATTTGAGCCCTGGGCCTAAATTCCATACCCATTTGCAAGTCCCGCCCGCCTAACCGCAGTCTCGCCCCGCCGCCGGCCAGAACCCGAGCGTGATCCCGGCGGACTCCACAGCCAATGCGCACCCTGAGTCCGCACCCACAGCCAATCCTCGGCCACGTCCAGGCCCGCATGCCACGTCCAGGCCCGCCTCCATCCTGCCCCTTCCTCCCTAAGGCCCAACCCGCGGCCCACCCCTCTCCCTGCTCTATTTCCATCCAGTCCGCGATCGCGGCGGGCCCCACAGCCTAGGCACGCCCTGAGTCACATTCCACAGCCAATCCCGTGGCACATCAGCCTCGCCCCCTCCCCGCCCCCTTGTTCCCACCAGCCCGGGACCACCGAAATCCCGCCCCTCCCCTCCCCCCAAAAAAAAAAACACCCCTCATCCAGTCTCATCCAGTCCAGAGATACCAGACGACTCCTTCAGCAAAGCGCGCACTGAGCGCAAACCTCAGAGTCAATCCCCGTCCCGGCTCCGCCCCCCGCGTCCGAACCCCGCCCAGCCGGGCCCTCAAGCCCAGGCGGGACTCGAGCCTGGAGTGGCGAGTGTCCCGCACCTAGCAGGTGAGTAGGCCTGTTGCTTCGGTGCTGACTGACTAGGGCCGTCCCGGCGGGGCTCGGGGACAGAGGCCGGACTGCTCTTCCGGAGCCCGGCCGGGGCCGCCAGCGGGGGCGACTGCGGGGGAGTCGGCCCTGGATTAACAGTGTGAGGGAAAGGCGCCGAGGTGGCTGGCCTCCAAGGGGGAGCCCCGAGACCCCGGCCACCGTCTTGCCGCTTTTACTCTTGAGTTCGCTGTTTGGGCTTTTAGAAGGCAGTCTGGGAGGGCGACCTCCAGACTCTTAATTTAAAAATCCAAAAGGAAACCAAGGCTGACAGATTGCCTCATAAATGAAGCTTAGCGGAATCCAACATTTGCAGGTAAAAGAGAAAAGTAGTCAAGTCTGTTGCCTTTGGAGTCGAGTGGCGCAGAAATCCTCCGCTCCTCGGCGGCCACCTGGACTGGGGATGCAGGTCAGCCCTTAGCAAGTCTGACCCTGGGTGCTAAAACCGAATTCCTACTATGCACCCAGGCAGCCGCAATGCTCCCCTCTGGAGAAGTTTATGGTTACACGAGTCCCATTTTCACAAAACAGCTTTCCAGCAGTTTCAGGCTTGTTTCTCCTTAAATCATGTGCTGAACAACTTTGGCTAATTCTTTTCGCTCTTGTTCTAAAGACGTGGCTTTGAAGCCCATTCTTCCACTGTACTCCCCCATCCAGTACTTTGTTCACCGCCTAGATGCCCTATGTTGTATCAGTGAAACTTATCCTAGAAGCAACCTAACAAGGTAAAATTATGAAAGGAAAATCACCTTTCCCGTGGTTGGACTCGTAACAGTGTGGGTGATGCATTATTAGCTGTAGCTCTTCCTGCCTCGTGTTAATCTTGCTTGAATTTGCAGTTAACCCAGATGTCCTGGGCTTTGTCAAATTAAATCTCTTCCTCTCCTCCCCATGTGTGAAGTAAAATTGGATAATTTGGATTTAAGTCTAGAGCTTTAAGCTTCTTAAGATTTATTTTGACTGCCTTGTCTGCCTTTTAGCTTTGTATTCTGCCCCCAAAAATTCACCAGGTTTCTCAGCTTCAGGCCACCCCAAATCTGCCAAGCATACCTTCTGGATCTTCATTTAAACAGTCGAACTCATTGATAATAAATGGACAATGTAATTTCTATTGATCGTATGTTTTTGAATATGGACTTTATGCATAATATGCTATAATTAGATTACGTAGATCATCCTGATTCATAAGTTGCCTGTTTTTTTTCACAGAAATTGTTTTTAGGGAGAAACTAGAAAAATACAATGAAAATATTGTTTAGAATTAAGAGCCATATACCTTTTTATTTATTTTCTCCATTAAATTTCATCTAAATTTAATATATTTATCTCACTTATTTGGTGAAAATATATATGTATATGTGTGTGTGTGTGTGTGTGTGTATATATATATATATAGTGTTGATTGCATTAGAAAATGCTGCTCAAAATGTGTTAATAAAATGCAGATGAAAAAAATAGCTTGATTCAAAGGTTCTGAATCTGCATTTGTCAGCCTGCTTAGATTTCTTGGGAGCCATTTTTTCACCTATGTTCCCACAATTACCTAGTGAGAGAGTCATAGGTGAGATGGAAAGAGAGCCTAAGTCTAGGTCTTGGAATTCCATTATTCGGTGGCGGATTGTGGGAGAGGTAGGAGGGAAATGAGGGGCATATGGTGTTTCTCAGGGGAGAGAGGGCTTGCCCACCAGTATCTAAAGCTGCAGAGAGCTCTAGGAAAGTGAGAATTGCAAAATGTCCACTGGATTTAACAATATGAAGGTCAAAACTGACTTTAGCAAGAGTTTCCACAATGGAGTAATGGGTGCAAAAGTCAGATTGCACTGGGTTGAAGAGCATAGATTTAGGAATAGGAGATAGTAAAATGAGCAACAGGGAGATGGTAGAGTCAAGAGTTTTATTTTTGCGTTTTTTGTTTGCTTGTTTGTTTTTATGTTTTTTTAACTGGGAGAGACTTAAACAAGGCAAGTTTAATATGCAGGAGAAAATAGGTAATAATCAGTGGAGCAAGGTCTCTGTAGAGGGAATGAGATCTAAGTCGTGGAGAAGAGACTACGCTTTTGAAGGTGGGTAATTTCCTTTTTTATAATGGGAAGGAAGAAATAAGGATTTTTTTTTTTTTTTAGCTTTGGGAAAGTCGAGAGCGCAATCTGCTTGGACTGAGGAGGAAAGTAGAGGGATTTAGTTTAAAGGAGTGTGGGGAAAATTTAAAGAATCATTTTGGATATGGGAGACAAGTATTGCCTACAAAATAAAGTAGAAGTATGGCAGAGTTTTGGGGGTCAATTTGAGATTGATAACCACAAATCTGTGGTGAAACCAATATCCCGTGGGACTTTCTCCAGGAGTCCACAGCTGCAGGGGCCATAGGAAAAGCAGGCACTGTAGTCGGGTTCATCCAGGAATAGGGTTTTACAGACAAGTGAAAAGACAGGCAAGAATGGTTAAGGCATTGTCAAAAGCATTATTGAAGTTGTGGAACTGTCTACACTGGGAAATAAAGGAAGACGGGGCTGATTGGAAAAAGTAGGGGCAGTCTCCTGTAGATGTTGATGATAATTAAGAATACTGATAGTTGGAATAATTAAGCAAATTGAAAGGATAGGGCTGGTTGCAGTAGCTCAAGCCTGTAATCCCAGCACTTTTGGAGGCAGAGGCGGGCAGATTGCTTGAGGCCAGGAGTTTGAGACCAGCCTGGCCTACAAGGTGAAACCCTGTCTCTACTAAAAATACACAAACTTTCAACTGCGTCTTTTGGGACAGCTCCGCCATAATCAGCAAATGCCATTGTATCTTTATGTCCTTAGAGGGTCCCCTCTACCTGCTTGCTTTAACCCAAACCTTATTTATTCATCTATTGTGAAAAATAGAGAAACCAAGGTCCAGCAAAGGTTCGTAACTTGATCTCAGAGAGAAACTTCTTTTTAAGATTGAATTCTGCTTTAATCTCTTAATGTAGTGAATCACATTAATAGGTTTCTTATATAAATCCAACCCCCCTTGGTCATGATGTATTATCCTCGTATACTACTGGATTTGATTTGTTAGCATTTTATGTAGAAGTTCTGTTGAGTTTCTTATTAACTACATGCTCTAATTTTTCTTTACTGTTGTTCTTACAGGGTTGGGGTTTATTTTATTTTCATGCAGTCAAAGAAAACTGAATTTAAATCTGGGCCCCATTTATTAAATATGTGATACTAGATATATTACTTTCCTGGGACTGCTATAACCACGTTCTACAAACTGGGTGGCTTAAAACAACAGAATTCTATTTTCTGACAGTTTTGGTGGCTTGAAGTTTACAATCAAGGTGTCAGCAAGGCCACACTTTCTGAAATCTATTGGGGAATCCTTCCTTACCTCTTCTTAGCTTCTGGTGGTTTGCTGGCTATCTTAGGCTTGCAGCTGCATAACTCCAATCTCTTCCTTCATCATCACACATTGTTCTTCCTTTGTGTCTCTGTCTGTATGTGGCTCTTTTTTTTTTTTTTTTTTTTTTTTTTTGAGGCAGGGTCTCACTCTGTTGTCCAGGCTGGAGTGCAGTGGCGCCATCTCAGCTCATTGCAACCTCCACCTCATGGGTTCAAGCGATTCTCCTGCCTCAGCCTCCCAAGCAGCTGGGACTATAGGTGCATGCCACCACGCCTGGCTAATTTGTGTATTTTCAGTAGAGATGAGGTTTTACCATGTTGGCCAGACCAATCTTGAACTCCTGACCTCATGATCCACTGGCCTCAGCCTCCCAAGGTGCTGGGATTACAGGCGTGAGCCACCGCACCCTACCGTGGCTCTCTTCTTATAAGGACCCCAATCATTGGATCAGCAGCCCACCCCACCCCAGTGTAACAGTATGATCTCACCCTAATTTTATCTGCAACAACCCCACTTTGAAATAAAGTCACATTCTGAGATAGTGGGGGTTAGCACTTCCTCTTTGGCTCTTTGGGGTGGGGGAAATACAATTTAACCCATAACACTAGTAAACTCATTTCTCCACACTCTGCTGCCTCTGAGGTTTTGTCTGTTACAATGTTATTACAGTGTTGTCAGCTATGACTACAGTCAGGGAAACCAGAAAGAGGACAATTGATGGAATTAGGGATATTGGATGAAAAGGGAAAAAAATTGATTGAAAGTAGAAAAAATGTAGAAGAAAAACATATTTTAAATTAAGTACCACCTAAGGCAGCACCCCTCTGCATGGCTCAGCAATCACCTCAGGCACCACTCTGAACAGGCGTGCTCTAGTTTGCTTTCAACACCTAACCTTGACATGGAGTTTCATGCTTTCTTCTCCCCTCTTCTTTGACCTGCAAATAATCCTAAATTTCTAAAGTCCTCAATTCCAGTGTAATAAACAACTCTAGCTCTGTGCACACCTTTTTAAAATATCAAGACGAGGACTAGAATCCAGGTATCCTGATTTTTAGTAATTTCTCCTCCTCTCCATCCTGCCTCCCCTACCTCCTACCCCCATTTATCTCAAGAAGTTAAAAGAGGTTTCTTCTCTGATTTGTCCATTTACAAGAAAGCATTTTGTTTATACTTTGCTCGAATACCTGAAGAATCATGCTGAACTTAAATAAATGGACATCTCTTTGATTAAAAAAAATATATTGTCCTAAGTCAAAGAACTTTGTGATAATGAGATTCTTCAGTATAGTTCCTGTTGTTTGGTAATACTTTTCCTGAAAATTATCCCATCTGTCTAACTGAGTTAGTATTTTATTCCAGAACACAGGAATTAGTACCACAAGAGTAAGCATGTCTTGATTTAAGAAAATTTAAAATTGAAAGACATAAAATACAATGGGTAACTACTTACTTTCCTGAACACAGGAGTTAGTACCATGAGAGTTAGCCTTTGAGCACGGACTTAATGACTAAAACACCAAAAGCAATGGCAAGAAACGCCAAAATAAACAGATGGGATCTAATTAAACTAAAGACCTTCTGCACAGCAAAAGAATAAACCATTAGAGTGAACCAGCAATCAACAGAATGGAAAAAAGTTTGGCAATCTACACATCTGACAAAAGGGCTAATATCTAGAACGTACAAAGAGCTTAAACAAATTTGCAAGAAAAAAACAACCCCATAAAAAAGTGGGCAAATGATATGAACAGACATTTCTCAAAAGAAGACATTTACACAGCCAACAAACATATGAAAAAAAGTTCATCATCACTGGTCATTAGAGAAATGCAAATCAAAACCACATTGAGATACCATCTCATGCCAGTTAGAATGGCAATCATTTAAAAAATCAGGAGACAACAGATGCTGGAGAGGATGTGGAGAAATAGGAACACTTTTACACTGTTGGAGGGAGTATAAATTTGTTTAACCATTGTAGAAAACAGTGTGGTGATTCCTCAAGGATCTAGAACTAGAAATACCATTTGACCCAGCAATCCTGTTACTGGGTATATACCCAAAGGATTATAAATCATTCTGTTATAAAGACACAGGCACACATGTGTTTATTGCAGCACTGTTCACAATAGCAAAGACTTGGAACCAACCCAAATGCCTGTCAATGATAGACTAAAGAAAATGTGGCACATGTACACCATGGAATACTTCAGCCATAAAAAAGGATGAGTTAATTTCCTTTGCAAGGGCATGGATAAAGCTGGAAACCATCATTCTCAGCAAACTAGCACAAGAACAGAAAATCCAACACTGCATGTTCTTATAAGTGGGTGTTGAACAATGAGAACACATGGACACAGGGAGGGGAACATCACACACCAGGGCCTGTCAGGGAGTGGGGGGTTAGGGGAGGGATAGCAGGGGATGGCAAGCTAGGGATGGAATAGCATTAGGGGAAATACCTAAGGTAGATGATGGAGTGATGGATGCAGCAGACCACCATGGCATGTGTATACCTATGTAACAAACATGTACTCCAGAACTTTAATAATTATTTTAAAAAGTTAGCATGTCTTGGTTTAAGAAAACTTAGACTTGAAAGACATAAAATCAAAGGGTAACTACTTTACAAAAGGAATCAATATTTCATAAAAGGGTTCTTATAAATATCTCATTTAAATCATTAGTTTATAATGTGATTTTATGTTCTATTTTGTTACTCAACAGTTATTATCAAGTGCCTACTGTAATGCCAGGGGATACAGTGGTGAACTTAACGTACCAGGTCCCTGCTCATGAGCTTATAATTTACTTTAATCAGTAAATAAATGACCAGCCAAACAGACAAATCAGAAAATGCTTTGTAGAGAATTAATAATAAAGTAATAGGCTGGTGTGATGTAGAATGGCTAAGAGGCTGTTATAGATTACATGGCAAGGAAAGGTCTTTTTAGTTGCAGTCATCTAAACTGAGATTTTATACATAAGAGCAGGATTTTTTTTTCTGAGACTGAGTTTCACTCTGTCGCCCAGGCTGGAGTGCAGTGGTGCAGTCTCGGCTAACTACAACCTCTGCCTTCTGAGTTCAAGCGATTCTCTTGTCTCAGCCTCCTGAGTAGCTGGAATTTTAGGTGCCCACCACCACACCTGGCTAACTTTTTATTTTTTTGTAGGGACGGGGTTTGGCCACGTTGGCCAGGCTGATCTGAAACTCCTAGGTTCAAGTGATCCACCTGTCTTGGCCTCCCAAATTGCTGGAATTACAGGCCTGAGCCACCGTGACTGGCCAGGATTCTATATTCTAAATTTTTTCTTTCGTTCTTTCTTTTTTATTATTATTATTTTTTTTTTTTGAGACAGTCTCACTCTGTCACCCAAGATGGAGTGCAGTGGCACCATCTTGGCTCACTGCAACTTCCACCCTCCAGTTCAAGCAATTCTCCTGCCTTAGCCCCCAGAGTAGCTAGGTTCGCAGGTGTGCCCCACAACATCCTGCTAATGTTTTTCGGGTTTTTTTTTTTTTTTTTCTTGTATTTTTAGTAGAGACAGGTTTTCGCCACGTTGGCCAAGCTGGTCTCAAACACCCAGACTTAAGTGATCCGTCCACCTCAGCCTCCCAAAATGCTGGGATTACAGATATGAGCCACCATGCCCGGCCTATATTCTACTTTTTAATAAACATCTAGTATATGGTTTTTCACAGCTAAAGTGTCCCTTTAGCCTTAACATTTTGGTAACCTGAAGAGATTTATAGCTAGCTTCAGTGGCCCTTTTAAATCCACAGATTAAGTCTCTTTTTCTCTAAGATTTGATAACTTAGCTGATATGCCATTCCACTGATACAGCAGCCTTATACTGTAGACTTGAGAGAAATTTCTATTTGCCTAAATGTTTTTAGGAAGCTGAGTTTTCTTTCCACTTATAAGTGGCAGTATTATAATAGAGTTTCATTGCCTTGATCTTTCATTTACCCATGATGGATATCAATTTCCTTACAGGTAGAGAAGCAATTCAGAATGCATGCCTATCATGCCTCTGGAATCTACTAAAATGGCTTGCTGGAATTTTTGAGGAAGTACCCCCTCAGCATAACCTAAGAGTCAATCATAGGTTCCTTATATTTATCAAGGACCTACTATCATTCATCTTTTCAAACAACTTTTTAAATAGCCTGTTTCTAACAACTTTAATTTACTGTTACAAATTGTGCTTTTACTGGTGACTGTTATCCAGAGGATTCTGAAATTTGAGTAGTTCCTAGATTAAAATACTCTGGATTTTATAGCTCTTAGAAAGGGAACTTTCACTTACTGAAATTTAATGCTCTTGACTAAAAGCCTTATTCTTTGAATTAAGAATATTCTTACAGCTCTCTAGTTTAAAATGATGGGAATATAAATTTATATAAGGAAGAATACATTTATTAGAATGCTTCCAGTGATGAGAGATTGTATTATAGAAAGAACACTTGAAAGAAAGCAAGCTCACTTATCAAAAACGTTTACTTGGATTTTACATAAGCTTATGATATATCAGCTAGCTATAAGTGTCTGATAGTGATGTACCTATCATATGTTTATTCCTCTTCTCAATTTTTCTTTTATTTTGTAGAATGTTTTTGGCCCAGAGGAGCCTCTGCTTTCTTAGCGGGAGAGCAGAATTCTTGAAAACAATTTCTTCTTCCAAAATCCTCGGATTCTCTACTTCTGCTGTAGGTATTGCTTACTTACAGATAAGTTATTGTATATATTCATAACTGTCTTGAATTTTCTCTCTCTCTACTTTAATGCCACCATGACCACCTTTCTTCAGGCCCTCTCCCAACATAGAAGTCGGATGAAGCCAAGGGAGTGAGTGTGCTTATCCAGGGTGACCATATGAAGCCATGGCACTAAATGGGTGTTTGTGTGCAGAATCATCCTTTGTGGAAATTTTATTAGACTACATATGCCAGGGCCCATTATGAGCTGTTCTGATTCTGTATATCTGGAATGTATTTTGAAAAATCTTTCCAGGTGATTCTGATGTATGTACCAGGGAAGAACCACTGGCAATGCATTATTCAAACTTGTGGACTATTTGGAATAGCATTAAATCCTCTCCATACCTAGCAGTGGAATGGTTGGATTGCAGAGTAGCTTTATGTTTAATTTTTCAGTAACTGCAAAAGTGTTTGTACCATTTTAACTACATTGTAAAAGTATCTACACATCATCAGAGGCTTTGCATTTAAAATAGTCACACAGGGATAAAGAGATAAATATTCTTCCTATTGATGGGCAAATGAAAAAGACTGGCCAGTGTTCCAAAAGTGATGTTTAAATCAAGAAAGACTTGTCAGAACCAGCCATATAATTTCCTGTAAACCTACTTGGAATGTTCATTTTGTGCTAGCCTAGAGCCAGAACCTGAGCAATGCCATTTTATAAAATGCAAAACTGTTTTTAAAATAAGTTGCAACGGCTGCCCCATTCTCCTCACAATAACTGCTGGCCTTAGCTTCTGTAAATAAAACTGCTAGTTTGTTCTGCAAACTATGTAAAACTGCTTACCTTTTCTTATCAGTAACTGCCAAAATTGCTAGCCTTTGCTTATCGATAATAACCAAAATAAGCAGCCCAAGCTAATTCCATCCTGGCTCCTGTGACTTGTAATAAGTAACTAAGATCTGTGACTTCTATCACTACCCAGACAATGTGTAAACAAATGTTTATCTTGACTTCTGTAAACCACTAAAGTAACAAGTGGAATAATAAAAGTCCCCTGGCCCTTGGAATGTCCATCCTCATCTCTGCCCAGGAGGTAATTTACAGAATCCACTAGCCCTTGGAATGTCTGAAGGCTTTTCATTCCCATCCCCGCTCCTCACCCCCACTCCCAAGGTGGTTTTTCGGGTATAAAAAGTTTTGGCACCCTCCTTTCAACGCCACAGGTTGGAGAGACGTGAGTCCCCTGTGGTCGCCGGCATAATAAATAACCCTGCAATCTGGCATACTTTTGTCTTGGTGCCAACTTTCTACACTCAGTCCAGTACAACAATTTCATCTACATCATCCTTAATGTCATTGAAAACCTACTGGGAAGGTTACCTCCAAGGAAGGGAATAGAATGGAGGATGTGCTGTACTTTCCTGTATTACTTGCTTTTTTACAAAAATATTTTACTTCTCTAATTTTAAAGAATGTTTTGAATGCTAAAAGAAAAATGTAGGCGGGCATGGTGGATCACACTTTGAGAGGCTTCGGCCAGTGGATCGCTTCAGACCAGGAGTTCAAGGTCAGCCTAGGCAACATAGCAAAACCCCATCTCTATTAAACATACAAAAAATTAGCTGGGTACACACCTGTAGTCCCAGCTACTTGTGAGGCTGCTATGGGGGAATCACCTGAGCCCAGGAAGTCAAGGCTGTAGTGAGCCATGTTTGCACCACTGCTCTCCAGTCTCCTGGGAGGGAGAGAGGAAGGGAGGGAGGGAGGGAAAAAGTGTACTGCTATATAACAAGAGGAAGGGAAGGGAGGGGAGGGGAAGGGAGAGGAAGGGAAGGGAGGGGAGGGGATGGGAGAGGAGGGAAGAAAAGAAGGGAAGGGGAAGGAGGAAAGGGGAAGGGGGAGGGGAGGGGATACTAATTACAATCTCAGCCGGGTGTGGTACTCACGCCTGTAATCCTGTAATCCCAGCAGTTTGCTAGGCGAGGCAGGCAGATCACCTGAGGTCAGGAGTTTAAGACCAGACCCGATCTCTACTAAAAATACAAAAATTAGCCAGGTGTGGTAGTGGGCGCCTGTAATCCCAGCTACTAGGGAGGCTGTGGCAGGAGTATCACTTGAGCACAGGAAGCAGAAGTGGCAGTGAGTTGAGATCGCACTATTGCACTTCAGCCTGAGTGACAGAGTTAGACTCCGTCTCAAAAAAAAAAAAAATTCAGTCTGAAGGACTAAACCTGAAATGAAGATTAGTCTAACAAAGAGTGGCATGTGATGGGGGGTTGTCAAGGGACTATTTGGGAACTCCCTGTACTTGCTGTTCAATTTTGCCTTGAACCTAAAACTGCTGTAAAAAAAATAGTCTATTAATTTTTTAAAAAGAGCTTCTAAAATTTAAATGGCCACCAGAGAAGAACAAAAGCAACACCGGACAAAACCTTTTCTTTAGGTCTGTCCTTCCTTAAGGAAATGACTCCATACCCCCGCCCCCTGCCACGCCCCCCGGCAGAGTCTCCCTCTTGCCCAGGCTGGAGTGTCGTGATCTCCGCTCACTACAGCCTCTGCCTCCTGGCTTCAAGCGATTCTCCTGCCTCAGCCTCCCGAATAGCTGGGACTGCAGATGCCCACCACCACCCTCAGCTAGTTTTTGTATTTTTGTAAAGATGGGGTTCCACCATATTGGCCAGGCTAGTCTCAAACTCCTGGGCTCAGGCGATCTACCCTCATTAGCCTCCCAAAGTGCTGAGATTACAGGCATGAGTCACCGCAACTGGCCCAACCCTCTCTTTTGATGTGAAAGTATTACCTTTTGTACGTTTAGTCCATACCCTACATCTTTGCCTCCTTTAGTGCAGTTACTCATCCTACTTGTATCTGAGAGAATCTTTTCTATTTTCTGAGTGGGCACTAGCTTTGGAGTGTATATATATTGTGTGCCATGAACTATGTTTTTCCACTTATGGCTTTGCCTAATTTAATTGCCATAGCACTTACATGGGGCAGGTATTCATTTTCCTGCTTCACAAATGAGGAAACTGAATTTCAGAGACGTCGGTAACCTGCCTACTTCACACAGTAGGAATTTTGATGTTTAATTTTGAACTAAGATCTGTCTTGAAAACTCTTTGCATTAAACAACCTTGAACAATATCAATATACTTAGGATGTAGGTGTATTTTGGGCACAGAACATGGCATCTGTGTGAGGGACTGAGCACAGACATGTCCAGAGTCAAACAATCTTCCTGGTGCAAGTGCGCAGCAGAAACCTGTTTCTTAATCTCAAACCCAAACTTCCGGTTGTCCTGATTGGTTCAGCCTGATTCTGTCCAACTCTGATTTAATTATTGCTGTGATTGGGGGGCTGAGATTACACAGTGTAGGCAGGCAGAAGGGGCCCAGGCCTATTGATATGCGTGAAGACAATACTCACATCCTCCCTTCACTTACTCCTCCAAGGTCTTGGCTTGAACCCAATTTTTTTTAAGAGAACAAATCAGGCTTTTTGTTCTTGGCTTGACCTGACTCCATATCCTGGCATTCCAGCCATGTATTTACATATGTTATCAGCTCTTGGATTTAGAGAAATCCTTGTTTGCAGTAAGCTTGTTTCTTTAAAGTAACTGCTAAAAAAGATAATTTTCAGAAAAAGGTTAAATCATGACTCATACAAATATAAAAAGAGCATGTGCTAAAGATTTTTACTTTACTCATGTGATATGAGGGAAACAGACAGAAGTGATAACCAGTACAGAGGGACAGTCAATAAGCACAAATTTATATGTAGTAAAGGAACTGGATTGCAAATGAAGGCAAAACTGTTTTTTCTGCAGGGTAGAGGGAAGATAAAACCAGAACTGGAGTTTGTATGCTATCACTTAGCTTCAATTTATAAAAGCACAGAATAACTGAAGGACATATTCTAGCCTTGTAAATATGAGCTGTAAGGCTGTGCTGTGACCAGTACATAGTTCTTTTTGGTTTTTTGGTTTTTTAAATTTTTATTTATTATACTTTAAGTTCTAGAATACATGTGTAGAACGTGCAGGTTTGTTACATAGGTATGCATGTGCTATGATGGTTTGCTGCACCTATCAACCCATCATCTACATTAGGTATTTTTTCTAATGCTGTCCCTCCCCTAGCCTCCCACTCCCTGACAGACCGTGGTGTGTGATGTTCCCCTCCCTGTGTCCATGTGTTCTCATTGTTCAACCCTCACTTATGAGTGAGAACATGCAGTGTTTGCTTTTCTGTCCTTGTGTTTGCTGAGAATGATGGTTTTCAGCTTCATCCATGTCCCTGCAAAGGGCATGAACTCATCCTCTTTTATGGCTGCATAACACTCCATGGCATATATGTGCCACATTTTCTTTATTCAGACTATCATTGATGGGCATTTGGGTTGGTTCCAAGTCTTTGCTATTGTGAACAATAGCAAATAAACATACGAGTGCATGAGTCTTTATACTAGAGTCATTTATAATCCTTTGGGTATATATCCAGTAATGGAATTGCTGGATCAAATAGTATTTCTGACTTCCACAATGGTTGAAGTAATTTACACTTTCACCAACAGTGTAAAAGTGTTCCTTTTTCTTCACGTCCTTTCCAGCATCTGTTGTTTCCTGACTTTTTAATGATTGCCATTCTAACTGGTGTGAGAGGGTATCTCCATGTGGTTTTGATTTGTATTTCTCTAATGACCAGTTTTGATGAGCTTTTTTTCATGTTTGTTGGCCACATAAATGTCTTCTCTTGAGAAGTGTTTGTTCATATCCTTTGCCCACTTTTTGATGGGGTTGTTTTTCTTTTGTAAATTTGTTTAAGTTCTTTGTAGATCCTGGATATTAGTCCTCTGTCAGATGGCCAGATTGCAAAAATTTTCTCCCATTCTATAAGTTACCTGTTCACTCTGTTGATAGTTTCTTTTGCTGTGCAGAAGCTCTTTAGTTTAATGAGATTCCATTTGTCAATTTTGGCTTTTGTTGACATCGCTTTTGGTGTTTTAGTCATGAAGTCTTTGCCCATCCCTATGTCCTGAATGGTATTGCCTAGGTTTTCTTCTAGGGTTTTTATAGCTTTAGGTCTTACATTTAAGTCTTTAATCTATCTTGAGTTAATTTTTGCATAAAGTGTAAGAAAGGGGTCCAGTTTCAGTTTTCTGCATATGGCTAACCATTGTTCCCAACACCATTTATTAAATAGGGAATCCTTTCTCCATTACTTGTTTTTGTCCAGTTTGTCAAAGATCAGATGATTGTAGTTGTGTGCTAAAATTTCTGAGGCATCTGTTCTGTTCCATTGGTCTCTATATCTGTTTTGATACCAGTACCATGCTGTTTTGGTTACCATAGCCTTGTAATATAGTTTGAAACCAGGTAGTATCCTGCCTCCAGCTTTGTTCTTTTTGCTTAGAGTTGCCTTGGCTATACGGACTCCTTTTTGGTTCCATATGAATTTAAAGTGGTTTTTTTCTAATTCTGTGAAGAAGTCAATAGTAGCTTGATGGGGATAGCATTGAATCTATAAATTAACTTGGGCACTATGGCCATTTTCACGATATTGATTCTCCTATCCATGAGCATGGAATGTTTTTCCATTTGTGTCCTCCCTTATTTCCTTGAGCAGTGCTTTGTAGTTCTCCCTGAAGAGGTTCTTCACATCCCTTGTAAGTTGTATTCCTAGGTATTTTATTCTCTTTGTAGCAATTGTGAATGGCAGTTCACTCATGATTTGGCTCTCTGTTTGTCTATTATTGGTATATAGGCATGCTTATGATTTTGGCACATTGATTTTATATCCTGAGACTTTGCTGAAGTTGCTTATCAGCTTAAGGAGATTTGGGGCTGAGATGATGAGGTTTTCTAAATATACATTCATGTCATCTGCAAACAGAGACAATATGACTTCCTGTCCTTCTATCTGAATACCTTTATTTCTTTCTCTTGCCTGATTGCTCTGGCCAGAACTTTCAATACTATGTTGAATAGGAGTTGTGAGAGAGGGCATTCTTGTCTTGTGCTGGTTTTCAAAGGGAATACTTCCAGCTTTTGCCCATTCAATATGATATTAGCTGTGGGTTTGTCACAAATAGCTCTTACTATTTTGATATAGGTTCCGTCAATACCTAATTTCCTGAGAGTTTTTAGCATGAGGCATTAATGAATTTTATTGAAGGCCTTTTCTGCATCTATTGAAATAATCGTAGTTTTTGTAATTGGTTCTGTTTATGTGACGGATTATGTTTATTGATTTGCATATGTTGAACCAGCTGTGCATCCCGCAGATGAAGCCAACTTGATCGTAGTAGATAAGCTTTTTGATGTACTGCTGGATTCAGTTTACCAGTATTGTATTGAAGATTTTCGCTTTGATGTTCATCAGGGATATTGGCCTGAAATTTTCTTTTTTTTTTGTTGTGTCTCTGCCACATTTTGGTATCAGGATGATGCTGGCCCCATGAAATGAGTTAGGAAGGAGTCTCTCTTTTTCTATTGTTTGCAATAGATTCAGAAGGAATGGTACCAGCTCCTTTGTACCTCTGGTAGAATTCAGCTGTGAATCTATCTGGTCTTGGGCTTTCTTTGGTTGGTAGGCTATTAATTACTGCCTTAATTTCAGAACTTGTTATTGGTCTATTCAGGGATTCACAGCTCATACTACAGATATCCATAGCCTCGGTTCCCCCAGCTTCAGCCCATCATTTAGGAAAACTTTTTCTGTACCTGTTCCATCCCACCTGCCTCAGGTCTTATGGAAAGAGTCCTAAAAATATATCCAATTCAAACTTTGTTGTACTAGGGTCTTAAGATCATGGGTTCAACATACAATTCTAGTTTTTTTTCATCTGTTCAAACTTTTAAAGACTTAATCTTTTCCTTATCTTTGTCTAGATTGCCACCTGGTGGTGAATTTCTAGAACTTCGTTGTTTTAGCCTCAAGTTAACAAAAGCAAGGTTAAAGATGCTACTTAGGATTTCCTTAGTAGTTTTGCCTTAATAACATAGAAGTGCAGACCTTTAATCACCCTGGTAGCCAAAGTCATGTCATAGGGTTAGCTGATCCAGGAATTATACAAGCCTTATAGACATTCCCTTACTTGCCTGGGACTCATTCCCTATGGATTCCCCATAGGATTCCAGATTTATTTTATTTTATTTTGTTGTTGTTGTTGTTGTTGTTGTTGTTGTTGTTTTGAGTCAAAATCTCACTCTGTTGCCTAGGCTGGATTGTGATGGCATAATCTTGGCTCACTGCAACCTCCACCTCCCGGATTCAAGCAATTCTCCTGCCTCAGCCTCCTGAGTAGCTGGTATTATAGGCGCCCACCATCACACTCGGCTAATTTTTGTATTTTTGGTAGAGACAGGGTTTTGCCATGTTGGCCAGGCAGGTCTTGAACTCCTGAAAGGTGATCCGCCTGCCTCAGCCTCCTAAAGTGCTGGGATTACAGGCGTGAGGCACAGAGCCCAGCCCCAGGTTTATTTTAATTATCTGATACTGGATCTGCTCTGGGAAGTAGTTCTTACTTAAACAGTGAGCACTTCGATCTACTGCTGAATTTTAGTGACTTTGAACATCGTATAGTGTCTTGTTAACTTTCACCAGTTTGTTAGTTCTCTCGGGTTGCCTTAACCAAGTACTACAAACTAGGTGGCTTAGATAACAACAGTTTATTCCCGTGCCGTTTGGGAGGCTAAAAGTCTGAGATAAGTGTCAGGAGGGCCAGCTCCTTCTGGGGGCTGTGAAGAAGATTATTCTGTACCTCCCCACTATCTTCTGGTGACTACCTGGAAATCTCTGCTTTCCTTGGCTGGTAGGAACGTCACCTTAGTCTGTGCCTTCATCTTCACACAGGGTTCTCACTGTGTCTGTGTCTATGTCCAGATCTTCACTTTTTATAAGAACACCAGTCATATTGGATTAGGATTCACTCTAATGACCTCATCTTAACTAATTATATCTGCAGTAGCCCTACATCCACATAAGGTTACATCCTGAGGAACTGGGAGTCTGGACTCCAACATATGAAACTAAGGGAGACACAGTGCAACCCGTAACAACCACCTATCTCATTATACCTCCAGACTTCATTTCCACCACATTGTTTTTCACAATTATTTGCTGCTCTTCCCTGCTAGACAGTTACATTTCCTTGCCCCACTGACATGAGGCTTAGCCATGAAATTGCTCTGCCCAATAAATATGAAAAGAAGTGATGTGTGCACATCCAAACAACCTTTTAAGAGCTTTTCCCTCTGCCTTCAAACAGGCAGTGTTCCAGATGGAAGCTGTTTCATCAGCCTCTGTCTCAGAATGACAGTGACACAGACCAGGGCAGCAGCTGAACCTTAGTGGATATGCAGTATGAACAAGAAAACCTTTATGATTTTAGGTGACCAAGACTTTGGGGTCATTTATCACTGAAGTATAAATTAACTTTAGCTGACTGACACAGCAAACTGATACCATAACTTCACCCCTGTAAAGTGAGTGAGGTGTTTTATTTTTTAATTCATTCATCAGATAGTTATTGAAAACTTGCTATGTGCTAGGCATAGAACTGTATGTTGGACACTGTGATGGTGTCATCTTGGCTATGCCATCGTACCCAGATATTTGTGAAACACCAGTCTAGATATTTCTGTGAAGGTATATTTTACATGAGATTAACATTTAAATCAGTAGACTTTCAGTAAAGCCAGTTACCATCCATAATATGGGTGGGCTTCATTCAGTCGAAGACCTTAAGAGGAAAAGACTGAGGTCCTTGAGGAAGAGGGATTTTTTCTGACTGCAGCTGCAGCATTAGTTCTTCCCTGAGTCTCCAGCCTGCTCTGCAGATTTCAGATTTGCCAACCCCCACAAACACATAAGCCAGTTCCTTAAAATAAATCTCTCACCTTTTCTATTGGTGCCATTTCTCTGGAGAACCCTGACTAACATAGACATCAGTGAACAAGCTATGCTTCAGTCTAAGGGAAGATACAGACAGTAGATTCTTGAATATGTTTCATTCCACATCATTTCATTAGAATGTTGGTAAGGAAAAAAAATTATTTCAGGCCAGGACCACTGTCAATGTGGAGTTTGCACATTCTTCCCATATCTGCATGGGTGTTCTCTGGGCACTCCAGTTTCCTCCCACCTCCCAAAGCTGTGTCCATGAGGTGAACTGGCGTATCTAAATGGTCCCAGTCTGAGTGAGTGTGGGTGAGCGCAAGTGCAACCTGCGATGGGATGGCATCCTGTCCAGCGTTGGTTCTCAGGATAGGTTCCAGCCACTGCAATCCTGAACTGGTATAATTGGGCAAATAATTATCTTACTTTTTGTTAGTCTTTCTTAAATGTATATATAGCTCAGATTTATTTCAATGTTTCACATTAGAAGTGTTTCAGTCTTTATTTAGAAGTGTAGTAATGTGTTTGTGACCAGAAATATGCCAAAGGAACTGAACTCTTATCTCAGTTAGCCAATGGTAAAATTGGTCATGCTGTATATCATTGTGCTTAAGGCTG
The DNA here is from genome assembly GCF_009761245.1 of Sapajus apella. NCBI lineage: Eukaryota > Metazoa > Chordata > Mammalia > Primates > Cebidae > Sapajus > Sapajus apella. The sequence goes on along the minus strand of NW_022437004.1, from coordinate 2,220,699 downwards.
CAGTTTCCAAGAACCTATATGACACTTTTAAGTGATGATTTGCTGTACTGCATTTAATGGAAACACATAGGAGAAGCGCCTGACCCTGACTAGTGGAACCAAAGAAGGCTTTTGGGAGGGAAAGAAGTCGAATTTGAGAAGTGCACATGCCAGGTGGAGTAGGAATTAGCCAAGTGCAAGGATGGGGTGGTGGGGACCAGGGATTGGACTGAGTAGAGAACATACATTCTCAACAAAGACATGAGCTCCCCCAGGAGAAGAAAATGGGTGCTTGGCAGACAAAATAAATCTTAACTATATCACGCTTTTGTCACCAACGAAGCTCAATTCTATCTGACAAAATCATATTCCTCTTAATATTTAATTGAGGGGAAGGGAGATGACTAGGAAAAATGCCCAAGAAACCTCCTTAGGTGGGCAATGATAAAGACATTGAGAAACATTGGTATAGAAAGAGTGTTTGGGCAGAGGAAGGATCACACATAAAACTAATGAAATGAGAGATAACATGGACTATTTGAAACATTAGAAAAAGTGTGGCATAGAATTGGGAGGGAAGAGGAAACAGGAAGAACAATGAGAGAAGAGGCCAGTTTAGAAACAAATTAAAGAAAGTTAAGCCTGAAAGTACATTCCAACCTCAATTATCTAATTAATTTTAAGTAAAGTTGGACTTTGTGTCTAAATTGTCTACAACACATCATACTCTTTTATGTACGAATCATCCTTTGTGTTTGTGGTCACTACCGAATGAATTAAGCTTTAGACATTGTTTTAGAGATAGAAAAGAGCATTTGTTAAGATATATGTTTCTACCGATCAAGCTGGAACTTAGTAGTTCTACAGTTGTTATCTCTAGAATGGCATCATGTTGAGATGGGTAATTATAATGCTCTTCCAGCAAGCGTTTTAACCTCTGGAGAATTTTCGTGTGATTTACTTCACTGGAGTTTCAAAGATTAAAAATATGAGACTAAGGGTATTTTTCTTAGCCCCATTATTTAGAATAGAATGAGAACAATGGTCTATTTAATAACCATTATCGTTATCTTCTTCCCAGATTGAATTAAAATTGCATTAATATTCTATTAGAAAAGTCTTTGCAAAAATGCTCTCAATCATTTTTTTTATTTCTACCAGCTTGTTAACAATGAACTCAAAGCTAATTCAATACTTTTGAGAGATAGTATAAAACTTAATTTTAGAATCTGAAGAACTAAAAAATTGTATGCTGTGTGATAATTATTACCTCCTAGTTTTCTACCATAGCCTTAGCTTAGAAGTTCTTATTATGTAGAAGATAATATAAAATTATAAAATAGTTCTGAGTATGGATTCTGGAGTCAGACTGTCTGGGTTCAGATCCTGAGTTGAACCTGTTTCAGTTTAAATGTTAATAGCTTTTATAAACTTGAGCAGATGTGAAAAGTTGTGGAATCTTAACCTCTCTGTTTCTCTGTACCTCATAGTTCTAACTATGTAACAGAACTACTACATAGGGTTTTTATAAATATATGTTAATAATGAGTTAATTATGTAAAACACTTAGAATAGTACCTAGTACATACTCAGTACTCAATAATGTTAGCAATAATTATGGAACCCCTTACTGAGTAGCTTTAAAACCATTTGTTGAGTCTTTCCTGTATGCCATACAAGGAACTTAATTGTGAAACTCAGTACATCTTACCTAAAATGATCTTCAGAGTGTGGCTTAAGATTTTTTTAAACTGAATTTTTTTTTTTTTTGCATTTTTATTGTTTTCTTTACTACTACAAGCCTTCAGACTGATTCTAGGCTAGCATGATACTTTTTGTCCTTAGGTGAGATGAACATCTAAAGTTCATTTTAAAAAGCACTTCTTATAGCCAAGCATGGTAGCTCACACCTGTAATCCCAATGAGAGACCAAGGTAGGAAGATCACATGAGGCCAAGAGTTTGAGACCAGCCTGTGCAACACCATAAGACCCTGTCTCTGTAAAAAAAATACTAACAAACAACAACAACAAAAATAGCTGGGCACAGTGGGATATGCCTGTATGCCAGCTACTCAGGAGACTGAGGCAGGAGGATTGCTTCAGCCTGGGCAGTTGAGGCAGCAGTGACCCAGGATCGCACCACTGCATTCCAGCCTGGGCAAGGCAGCCATATCTCAAAAAAAAAAAAAAAAAAAAAAAAAAAAAAAAAAAAAAAAAAAAAGAGGCATTCCTTCAGTAGTAGGTAGGAGATGAATTTCTCTTCAGAACTTTGTGTTGGAGTCTAAGATTTGTCTTTTAGGACTACTATTTACAGTGTAACAGTAGGGAAAAGGAAGAGTGACCCATGATTTAGTGGCATTTTAAAATTTTGACTAAAGCAATTAAATTCAATATTTATGTATTTCAGAAAATGTCACTGAAATTCACAAATGCAAAACGAATTGAAGGACTTGACAAAAATGTGTGGTAAGTATCTTAGAAGAACAAACAATAATAATTTAGTGAGGTTTTCCTACATATTTTTATATCTTTAGATGAGAGGTTTTTTTTGCCTCATCCACAGTCTATAAATAAATGTGCTTATTTAATTCATCCATTAAGTGAAAATGGAAGGAAGTTAGCAATCCATATACTGAATGTTCATTTAACACACATGATGGACACTGGACATATGGCAGAGAAAAGGACAAATGTTGATGCCCTCATGGAACTTACCTTCCAGTCCAGGAACTTTTCTTATTAGTTCTGTTCTCTAATAGTTGATAAGAGAACTTAGCAGCAACTGGAATTGTTGAGAAATATATATATATATGGTTAAAACGTGGCTAGCAGGAAACTGAGCTTGTAAGGGTTCATAAATTCAGCTATCATTTTATTTGGTAAACTCATTTTTGTGGGTGGTAAATATTTGTTGGAAACTCATTTTTTTAAAACCTATAGGACTAAACTAGGTCTTATTTTTCAGTTTTGTGATAAGCCTATAAGATGTAAAAAGCAAACTTTATAATTGTAGTACTTATTAATATTAATGTTTTTTTTCAATCTTAGGATTGAATTTACCAAATTGGCTGCAGACCCTTCTGTTGTGAATCTTGGCCAAGGCTTTCCAGATATATCCCCTCCTATATATGTAAAAGAAGAATTATCAAAGATTGCAGCAATCGATAGTTTGAATCAGTATACACGAGGCTTTGTAAGTATATCAGGACCATATTGGGCATGAGCTTTTATTTGGGGGGGATGTGCTTTTTTTACATTTATATGTAAGTGACTTTCTGGGACCAGCTGTCCCATCCTAGCAACCACAGGAACTCCTGCCCTTGCCCTATGTCCTGAGATGAGCCTTCCCTACTTCCAGCCCCTCTACACTTACCTTTTGGCCCTAACTTTTCTGTTGCTCCAAGATGGGATCTTGTGGCAACAACAAGGCAAGGAACAATATTCTCTCGAGATGTGTCTTTTCTATCTCATCAACATTCATGCAGCCTTAGCACTGACCCCTTATTTAATATACTCTATATCCACTGGTTACCTTTTTCCTCCCTGTCCAAGCTCACTCCCATCCTTCTGTAATGAAATGCCTATGACAGCCAAAGATTTTCCAGATCAGATGTACCTTTGAACTGTAGACTTGTATCTGTTGTGTCAAAAGCCATGCGATTATCATATGCCTGACCACTTGTCTTTTCCTTTTGTGATATTGTGGGAAATAGAGAGGGGAATGGTATAGGAGGAAGCCTGTCTTTTGTCTTTTATAGTGATCTAACTACAAAAATCCATAGAAGGGCTTGGTTTGGGGAATCCCACAGGGAAAAAGCAGTGAAACTTACCTGTGTCACAGGGTTTGACACTGGTTTGAATCCCTGCTCTTCTAGACTCTCACTCCCTGGCCCACCCTACAGACCCCCATTTCATACCTACTCAACATAACCCACCCCCCGGCCTATACAAATCAATAATGAAAGGCTAGAAATAAACCAACAATAGAGAAAATTAATGACACCAAAAGCTGGTTCTTTGAAAAGATCAGTAAGTAAAAGTTTTAGCTAGATTGATCAAAAAAAAAAGAGAAAACTCAAAATACCATATGAGAAATGAAAGAAGGAATATCATTACTGATCATAGACATGAAAGCAATAATAAGATAATGTTATGAATAATTTTATGTCAGTTCATTGACAACTTGGGTAAAATGAGTAGATTATTTAAAAGATACAAATTACCAAAACTGACACAAGGAGAAATGAAAAATGCAACTAGTCCTATGTCAGTGAAAGATAATGAATTTGTAGTTAGCCTTCTTGTAAGCAAACTCAATGAATTACTGGTGAAGTCTATCATGCATTTAAGGAAGAACTATTAGGTTGGTGCAAAAGTAATTGCGTTTTGCCACTACTTTTTTTTGGCTACAGAGTCTATGTGTTGCCCAGGCTGGAGTTCAGTGGCGCAATCTCCGCTCACTGTAACCTCCGACTCCCTGGTTCAGGCGATTCTCCTGCCTTAGCATCTCAAGTAGCTGGGACTACAGGCGCCTGCCACCACACCTGGCTAATTTTTGTATTTTTAGTAGAGACAGGCTTTCACTATGTTGGCCAGACTAGTCTTGAACTCCCGACCTCATGATCCACCTGCCTTGGCCTCCAAAAGTACTGGGGTTACAGGCTTGAGCCACCGCACCTTGCCTGCCATTACTTTTAATGAAAAAAATAAAAAACATTATTACTTTTGCACCAGCCTAATAATACCAATTCTGCACACACTCATCCAGCAAATGGAGCAAGATGAAAAACTTTTACTTATTGATCAACAGTTTTTGTAACTTGAAATGTAAAGAAATGCCTAATGGTTTTGTCTGACCTTTTAATTGGGGCTTTTGTATCAGGGTAATGATGGTCTCATAATATTAGTTTCAGCACTATCACCAGACTGTGGACATTAGTCACCTGAAGGGGATGGGAATGAAATAATATTGAGAAACAATTCTAATTTTTTTACACATCTTGCCTAGTTTTACTTATTACATGAAGCATAAATTATTTTCGTATTTAAAATTTTAATTTTAAAAGTACAAACAATCATTCTAAGAAATGCATATAGTGTTTATAGTTGCTTTTCAGATCTCCTTTTGCTAGAATTTGTTAGACCTGCTATTAAAGTAAAATTCAAAAGCACTCAGTTTATTGCTCCAGAGCCCAAGATGCTTTCAAACAAAGGCACATGACCTGCACTTAGACTCTTACTCTCAAGGGATAAAAAATCAGGCTAGTACCTCAAAAGCAAAAGGGGGAAGTGATGCTGGACAGAAATCAACAGGAAATATTGACTTAAATACCAAATAAAACAAGGAGGGGAAAAGGGAAAGGAAGAAAGAAAAGGAGGGAAGGGGAGAGAACCTGGAAGAACTGAGGAAGAGGTAATCCAGGAGTCTTCAGACCCCCTAACTTGCCTCAGACTGTACCTTCATAATCCCTTCACTTCTCTTATGAAAGTAGTACCTTGGATAACCACTGCCCTCTTGACCATCAATGTGAGTAGTGTCTCACTTCTGCCTAACACTTGCTGTCACATCAACACTGGTGTTCATGTCTTTGGTGAATTTGTTTTTGTTCTCTCTCTTTAGTCCATTGGTTGGCATAACCTTCTTTCCAGCAATCAGGAAGAACCAAGGAGAGGGTATACAGTTAGTATGGGGTTTTTTTACTTATTTTAACTGGGAAACAAATCCAACTCTTTTCAATACGATTTAATTACTGTCAAAAAATACTAAGAGTTCATCTTTATTCAGAGCAAATACTTTGAAATTATATAGTCCCAAACCCTTTATTTAGTAAGAAGGTTTAATGATTAGCAAGCCTCCATGACCATTAGTGTGGGAATCTTCTAAATGTAGGAAATTTTAAAAAATTTATTGCCGGCTGGGAAGCCGGGGGGGCGGCAGAATGGTCAAGCTGACGGCGGAGCTGATTGAGCAGGCGGCCCAATACACCAACGCGGTGCGCAACCGGGAGCTGGACCTCCGGGGGTATAAAATTCCTGTCATTGAAAATCTGGGTGCTACGTTAGACCAGTTTGATGCTATTGATTTTTCTGACAATGAGATCAGGAAACTGGTTTTCCTTTGTTGAGAAGACTAAAAACATTGTTAGTGAACAACAACAGAATATGCCGTATAGGTGAGGGACTGGATCAGGCTCTGCCCTGTCTGACAGAACTCATTCTCACCAATAATAGTCTCGTGGAACTGGGTGATCTGGACCCTCTAGCATCTCTCAAATCGCTGACTTACCTAAGTATTCTGAGAAATCCGGTAACCAATAAGAAGCATTATAGATTGTATGTGATTTATAAAGTTCCACAAGTCAGAGTACTGGATTTCCAGAAAGTGAAACTAAAAGAGCGTCAGGAAGCAGAGAAAATGTTCAAGGGCAAACGGGGTGCACAGCTTGCAAAGGATATTGCCAGGAGAAGCAAAACTTTTAATCCAGGTGCTGGTTTGCCAACTGACAAAAAGAAAGGTGGGCCCTCTCCAGGGGATGTAGAAGCAATCAAGAATGCTATAGCAAATGCTTCAACTCTGGCTGAAGTGGAGAGGCTGAAGGGGTTGCTGCAGTCTGGTCAGATTCCTGGCAGAGAACGCAGATCGGGGCCCACTGATGATGGTGAAGAAGAGATGGAAGAAGACACAGTCACAAACGGGTCCTGAGCGATGGGGCAGATGTATAGCAATAGGCCCTCTTGGAACAAGTTCTGCTTTTCGAACGTGGGATAATAGCCTTGTTTGTGTTAGCAAAGTGGAATCTGTCAGCATTGTTGAAATACTTAAGACTGCTGCTGATAATTTTGTAATATAAGTTTTGAAATCTAAATGTCAGTTTTCTACAAATTATAAAAATAAACTCCACTTACTGTGCTGCCAAAAAAAAAAAAAATTTATTGCCATTAAAAAATGTAAATTTTCTTTGGGTAATTATAAACATCAAATCCAAATTTTAAAAATTATTATATTTTAGAGTCATATTACCTCAAACAATAGGTCCCATATTTAAATTCAAGGTTTTGTTCTTATTTTTAATCCAACAGGGCCATCCATCACTTGTGAAAGCTCTGTCCTACCTGTATGAAAAGCTTTATCAAAAGCAAATTGATTCAAATAAAGAAGTCCTTGTGACGGTAGGAGCATATGGATCTCTTTTTAACGCCATTCAAGCATTAGTTGATGAGGGAGATGAAGTAAGTATATTAACATTATCATAATATCTATATTAATCAACTGTCATTTGTCCCACCTTTGAATCTTTTAGTTATATTATGCTCTTTTCTTTTTTTATTTTTAATTATGTTCTAAGTATAATGCATGTACCATAAAGTTCACAAATGTTAAATGTACAGCTGGATAAATTTCTGTGTAACTACAACCAGATAAAGATATAATACATTTCCAGTACCCAGAAAGCTCCTTTGTTCCTCTTCCTAGTCTATATTCTCCCAGAGGTAACTACTCTTCTGTCTTCTATTACCATAGGTTTGTTTTGACTGCTCTTTTACCTGATATGAATAGAATTATGCAGTGTATACTCTTGGGTCTGCATCCATTCATTTATTTTTGTGTCTGTGAGATTAATCAATTTTGTTGCATATAGTTTATTATTATTTTTATAGCCTTTTTAAATAAGGGCAGATGGAAGGGACTACCACTACTGGGGAAAAAGAATCTTTTGTTTTCATTGCTAAAATAACCTTTAATCTGAACTTTGTCTGCAAGTTTTTGATCAACGTGTTTTTGTGCCCAGCAATTGCATAAGCTATCCCATGTGAGGATGGTGGGGGTTTTTTGTTGTTGTTGTTTTGTTTTGTTTGTTTGTTTGTTTTGTTTTGTTTTTGAGACGGAGTTCCCCTCTGTTGCCCAGGCTGGAGTGCAGTGGAGTCACCTTGGCTCACTATAACCTCCGCCTCATGGGTTCAAGTGATTCTTCTGCCTCAGCCTACTACTGAGTAGCTGGGATTACAGGTGCCCACTACCATTCACAGCTAATTTTTATATTTTTAGTAGAGAAGGGATTTTGCGATGTTGGCCAGGCTAGTCTCGAACTCCTGACCTCAGGTGATCCACCTGCCTCAGCCTCCCAAAGTGCTGGGATCACAGGCATGAGTCACTGTGACAGGCTGAGGATGTGTTAATGTAACAGGAGGGTTAAATGATTTCTGCTATTTAGTACTGTGATTTATGACCAACTTTTACAACTACCTCAGTCATCTCTACCCCTATTTTCCATTATAATTCCAGTACCCTTGCTTTAATACTTTTTGACTCTTTTATTCAGAAAATACTGAGGATCCAGTATATGCTAAGCACTGTGAGATAGAAGATTTCTTAAAGATCGGTCTTATGCAGTAAGAGTTCCCTGTCTAGTAGAAAACACAGACTTGCAAATGGATTGAGGAACATCGTGTGTTAGCCAATAGTGGAGAATGTGTAATTTATGGTAGTAACCAAAGGAAGAGGCAGTCATCTCTGCTAAGTCTAGAAAGCTCCAGAGAGACATTGCTTAAGCTGGGTCTGAAGAATGAATATTTATCCTGATCTATATTGTTAACTCTCTTTGAATTGTCATAGCCCTTTATCATACCACTTTTATGAAAGATGCTGCCATCTGCTTTGTGTTATGTTATTCTTTTACATCTTTGATTCCCTCCACTGTGCCAGAACAAGGTATTTAAGGAAGCATGTCAAGGAAGTTCAGTTTCATATACATAATCTCCTTTATCCTATAACATTGTTTTGCCTCATACTTTGATGTTGTTAATCCTTTGTTGCTTCTTTCTCACCACTCTGTTGGAGTATCCTGAAGCTTAGCCCTTAGCCTTCTTTCCGCTATTCTTTCTTCCTTAGTCAACTTATCTAATATTTTGAAATCACATACATGTAACTTGCTATCATACTGACCTATTTATTGTTTCTTTATAGCATTTATTACTGTCTGAAATTATCTAATGTCCTTATTTGTTTCTCCATTCATTATAAGCCTTTCTCAGTAGGATGTAAGTTCCAGGAGAACTTTATAACTTTACTGCCAGCACCTAAAATAGTGATGAATCAATCAATACTCTCAAAAAAAGAGAGAGAGGAATTGTTCACATCATAAAAGTAAAGAAATCAAGGCGAAGAGTAGGATGTATATTCCTCCCACCCTACTGCCCTGCCTCTCCAATTTATTTTCCTTTATTGAGCTCTTACTTTGTATCGAGCATTATATTTCCCACTAGAGTTACAAAGATAGGTCATCTTAGTCCCTGAGAACTTCACAGATGAGGCTGGGTACAGTGGTTCAGGCCTGTAATCCCAGCCCTTTGGGAGGCCAAGGCAGGCAGATCGCTTGAGGTCAGGAGTTGGAGACCAGCCTGGCCACCATGGCAAGACCGTCTCTACTAAAAATACAAAATCTAACCGAGCTTTTGAGAAGAGAGAAACATCTTTACTCTCAGGATAATGCTTTTAAATTAGCACTTTATACTAGGGAACATTACAGTGTTCTCTTTCCACTATAGGCTACTGTCTGTCACTGCCTATATATCACTCATATTCTAGATTTTATTTTCTAATTTGAAATATGAAGAAATGCTTAATAGTTTTGGCTCAAATATCCCTTTGAGAATGTGATAGCCCCACACTCCCAGTAAATCTACCTGTGCGCATAAGAAATTTTATATGTAATTTCAAATGCTCCCACTGCGTGCTTATTTATAAATCTCCCTAAGATACCAAGGACTCCAGTCAAGACTACCTGGAAAAATTGATCTCTGAGGTCTCTTCCCCTCAGATGTTGGCTCCACAAGGGCAAACCCTGGCTTTTTTACTGCTGGATCTCAACACCTAGTATGATGCCTAGCCCATAGTAGTACACAGTATTAATAACATGAATAAATAATTGATAGATTGTGATCTTATTTGCTTTAATTGCAGGTCATAATAATAGTGCCTTTCTATGACTGCTATGAGCCCATGGTGAGAATGGCTGGAGCAACACCTGTTTTTATTCCTCTGAGATCTGTAAGTTTGCCAGTATGGGTTATGTGGCAAAGTTTCAAGACTTAAGACGTCTGGAAAATACCAATTACTTTGTCACTGATAAAGTTACTACTATGATTGTATTTAGAGATTTACTGAATATCTTTATTTGTCTAGTTGTCTTTTTAAAATATTTTCAAAATAAGTAATACACTAAGGAGAACCACAAAATCTTTAGCTAGGCTTACAGTATCAGACACGTTAACCATAGTTACAGCTAGCTCCTGTGAAGGAATATTAACAGCAGTTAATGTTGACAGGGCTTGTTTTTCCATTTAACAGGTGTGAGCATAAGACTTAGGTCTTTTTGGGCTCTCGAGGCAGAACCACAGCCTAGTTATTCCTGTTTATTTTCTTTGTTAGTCTTTTTCTACTTTTTTTTTTTTGTTCCTTACACTAAGGAAGCATTTGTTGCTAATTTATCCAGTTACCTTTGCCATGACTTTGATTTTTTTTTCCTTATTAGTTTATTCATTTGTAAGACAGTAAACATGACAATTAAATCATATTTTCATTCTTCATGCTTAGAAACCTGTTGATGGAAAAAAATGGTCTAGTTCTGACTGGACATTAGATCCTCAAGAACTGGAAAGTAAATTTAATTCCAAAACAAAAGCTATTATACTAAATACTCCACATAACCCACTGGGCAAGGTAAGCAAGTCTCTTATCTCCTTATACAGTCTTCTGACCTTTCATTTTCTCACATGTTGAATAATTGGCTGTGTTCTTTCCTTTATGATGTGTAGGTATATAACAAAGAGGAACTCCAAGTAATTGCTGACCTTTGCATCAAATATGACACACTCTGCATCAGCGATGAGGTTTATGAATGGCTTGTATATTCTGGAAATAAGCACTTAAAAATAGGTACTAACTATAATATGGAGTCACAAATCTAAATGTGTTTGGGCACATATGGAAGAACTGATTGGAAAGGATCCCAGACCAACTCTAAAATGACACTTAAAAATAGTATTTGAATGAGCAATACTTTCGTGAATTGATGAATAATTCAAAGGACAAAGAGTCAGGGATTTTGGGTCATACTATAAAGCTATGATACCAGAGAAGTCATTCCTTTGCCCAAATCCCTGGCTTCTTAGCAGAAATCCAGCAATTACTTGGTACGTAAGACACAGGGAGTTTACTTGTACCTGAAGAGGTTCTAGATGGTCTGTGCTGAACAAGTTACCAAAATGCCAAGTCAACAGAAAGAAATACAGAGGTAGTAAGGTATGCTGTTTGGCCCTTGCTTGAGATTCGGCCATTACTACTGGACTATCTCACAAATGCCATAGTGTCTGTTGAGGTAGTTCAAACCATGTCAACTAGAGGATTACAAACTGCGCTGCAACCTTTGGGTCTTTGCACCTCCCCTTCCTTTGCCTGGAAATACTTTTCCAAATAATCCACCTGGCTCAGTCCTTCCTTCGGCTCCTTCAGGCCTGTGTCCCAATGTCAGTTTTCATGACCATCACACTGAAGATAGTTACATCTCTCCCTCCAGCGTTTGCTTTGTCCTTTTTCTGTTTTGTTTTGTTTTTTCCTCTATAGTAAATATCATAATCTATATATTTTACTTCTAAACTACAGTAATGTAGGGAATTTGTTTGTGTTAGTCTCTTCTGCATCCCCATTTTCCATAGAATCTTGTACGTGATAGAGAATTAGAAAGAAATTGTTGAATAAATGAAGAGGAAAGATGAAAAGATTAAGTGAAGAATGACTTAAAAATGTGGCAGGAATAGGTAAATTTTAAAATTTAGGCTAGGTGCAGTGGCTCACGCCTGTAATCCCAGCACTTTGAGAGGCTAAAGCAGGTGGATTGCTTGAGTCCAGAAGTTCTAAACCAGCCTGGGCAACAGAGAAACCCCATCTCTACACAAAAATTTTAAAAATTTGCCAGATGTAGTGTTCACAGCTACTTGGGAGACTGAGGTGGGAGGATCACTTGAGCCCAGGCACCACTGGCTCACTATAGCCTCCATCTCCTGAACTCAAGTGATCCTCCCACCTCAGCCTCCCAAGTAGCTGGGACTACAGGCACAGACCACCACACCTGGCTAAATTTTTTTAAGAAAAATTAAAATAAGAAATGTAGTACACATATATATATTAAATTGTTGCATTGTTGCATGTGTCATAATTATTCCTATAGTATATTACAGATTGCTATAGAGATGGGAAGAGAAAGCAGCTGTTTGAGGGAAATAAAAAAAGGAGTAGTCAAAAGGTGGAGAATTAGCTAAACAGAGAAACAGAAATTAAATTCCTAAAGGCTAAACTAGCATGTACTTAGGCAAGGGGATATGAAACATCAAGATACACTTAAGGAAGGTAAATGATTATTGAAATTTAAAAAAAAAGAAGAAAACTCAGTTATTTAAATTAAGAGACAGGGTCTCGCTCCGTCACCAAGGTTGGAGTGCAGTGGCACATAGCTCACTGTAACCTCAAACTTTTGGGTTCAAGCAATCCTTCTGCCTCAGCCTCCCAAGTAGCTATGAGTACAAGTGTGTACCACCTCATCTGGCTTATTTCTTTCTTTCTTTCTTTCTTTCTTTCTTTCTTTCTTTCTTTATTTTATTTTTTTAAATTTAGGTTCTGGGGTACATGTGCAGATCATGCAGGATTGTTGCATAGGTACATACCTGGCAATGTGGTTTGCTGCCTTCATCCCCCCCATCACCTATATCTGGTATTTCTCCCCTCATTATCCCTCCCCACCCAGCTGTTTCTCCCCTGCACCCACCCCTACTGACCACAGTATGTGATGCTCCCCTCCCTGTGTCCACATGTTCTAATTGCTCAACACTCGCCTATGAGTGATAACATATGGTGTTTGGTTTTCTGTTCTTATGTCAGCTTGCTGAGAATGATGGTTTCCAGATTCATTCATGTCCCTATGAAGGACACGAACTCATCATTTTTTATGGCTGCGTAGTATTCCATGGTGTATATGTGCCACATTTTCTTTATCCAATCTATTGATGATGGACATTTGGGTTGGTTCCAGGTCTTTGCTATTGTAAACAGTGCCGCAGTGAATATACGTGTGCATGTGTCTTTGTAATAGAACAATTTATAATTCTTTGGGTATATACCCAGTAATGGAATTGCTGGGTCAAATGGTATTTCTATTTTTAGGTCCTTGAGGAATCACCACACTGTCTTCCACGATGGTTGAACTAATTTACATTCCCACCAACAGTGTAAAAGTGTTCCTATTTCTCCGCATCCTCTCCAGCATCTGTTGTCTCCAGATTTCTTAATGATCGCCATTCTAACTAGCGTGAGATGGTATCTCAATGTGGTTTTGATTTGCATTTCTCTAATGACCAGTGATGATGAGTATTATTTCATATGTTTGTTGGCCTCATAGATGTCTTATTTTGTAAAGTGTCTGTTCATATCCTTCACCCACTTTTAAATGGGTTTGTTTGTTTTTTTCTTGTAAATCTGTTTTAGTTCTTTGTAGATTCTGGATATAAGCCTTTTGTCAATTCTGGATATTAGCCCTTTGTCAGATGGGTAGATTGCAAAAATTTTTTCCCACTCTGTTGATTGGTAGTTCACTCTAATGATTGTTTCCTTTGCTGTACAGAAGCTCTGGAGTTTAATTAGATTCCATTTGTCCATTTTGGCTTTTGTTGCCATTGGTTTTGATGTTGTAACCATGAAGTCCTTCCCTATGCCTGTGTCCTGAATGGTTTTGCCTAGGTTTTCTTCTTGGGTTTTTATGGTGTTAGGTCTTATGTTTAGATCTTTACTCCATCTGGAGTTAATTTTAGTATAAGATGTCAGGAAGGGGTCCAGTTTCTGCTTTCTGCAAATGGCTAGCCAGTTTTCCCAACACCATTTATTAAACAGAGAATTCTTTCCCCGTTGCTTGTTTTTCTGAGGTTTGTCAAAGATCAGATGATTGTAGATGTGTGGTGTTGCTTCTGAGGCCTCTGTTCTGTTCCATTGGTCTATGTCCCTGTTTTGGTACCAGTACCATGCTGTTTTGATTACTATGGCCTTGTAGTATAGTTTGAAGTCAGGCAGCGTGATGCCTCTGGCTTTGTTCTTTTTGCTTAGGATTATTTTGGCTATGTGGGCTCTCTTTTGGTTCTATATGAAGTTTGAAGTCGTTGTTTCCAGTTCTGTGAAGAAAGTCATTGGTAGCTTGATGGGGATAGCATTGAATCTATAAATTACTTTGGCCATTTTTATGATGTTGATTCTTCCCAACCATGAGCATGGGATTTTTTCCCTCTGTTTGTGTCCTCTCTCATTTCATTGAGCAGTGGTTTGTAGTTCTTAATTTATTTTTAATTTTTGTAGAGATAGCATCTCACTATGTTGCTTGGACTGTTCTCAAACTCCTGGACTGAAGCGATCCTCCTACCCTGGCCTCCCAAAGGGCTCTGATTACAGGAATAAGCCATTACACCAAGCCTCAGTTTGATTTATGAGGGTGTATTGTAGTAACTGGCATAGATCATAGTGGAAAAGTAGGGTGATTCTAAAGGACTTTGAATATGAGATAAAGAGTATAAACTCTGTTGAGGAGGTCAATGGTTCTGAAACTTACTTTAGTGAGAGATCACCATGAGATCACAGCAGTCCACATCATGAAATAGTGATATGGTGAATTCCATCCTGAATGTAGTAGCAATTTTCCTAATGGAAATTCAACAATTAGAAGCCAATATAAAAAATCACAATTCTGTTCATACTTGTCCATAACAAAAAGCTGCTGAAATAAACACATTTGAGGTTTTCTGATTTTGCCATTAACATGCATTTAATGGCAATGCTCATTTGTTCCACTGTTGGAGTGTCCACTATCAGATAAGTGGTAGCATTTGCTAAAGGCTTAAGAAAATTGTCTGGAAGAAAAACTTAAAATTGATTTTTAAAAATTCTGCACATTAATTTGATCACCAGAGTTCCAGTGAACTTACTTTGAGAACTATTGCAAAAGCTGTAACAAAACAGGAGAATTGGTTCCATTACTATATATATATATATATATATATATATATATATATATTTTTTTTTTTTTTTTTTTTTTTAAAAAAGGGAATGGCTGAGCAAAGGGACTTGCTTCTTCTCATGCTTTAAACTTACTCTCTTTCGCTTAATATGGGACATAGAGGAAGTTTAAAGCATGAGAAGCAGCAAGTCCCCTTGCTTCCCACCTTCAAATGATACTAAGATCTCTAGCCTGAACAACTCGGCAGTGATGAGGACTTTAACCAACGTAAATGTGGAGAGGAGGAGCAGATTTGTAGGGAATGGCTGAGCAAAGGGACTTGCTGCTTCTCATGCTTTAAACTTCCTGAGTTTGGGTATATATGGGACATAGAGGAATAAAATATATCTGGGGACAAGTAGAATTACAGGCCTGATGATCAGAATCAGATTATAATGGGATATATTTTTGGCAGTCATCAAAATGTTGGTGGTAGCTGAACACATGGAAGAGAATGAATTTTCTCAAGGAGAATATATATAAACAGAAAGCAGCCAGAGATTTGCAGAATGTGGCACCTTAATACAGCAAAATGTTATCATGTGTTAAATTGCACCAGAGTCCACCACTGCCCATCTTGTTAGTGACAGAGTCCATCATTGCCCATCTTGTTAGTGACTTCTGTTTCAAGTCATTTGTACTGTTTCCCAGTGGAAAATCAGATTAACATGACAATTACTTTCTTGTTGTAATTAACTCAGTGTAGCAGTATTCATCCCAAAAGATAACTTCAGATGATCTTGAAATTTATTGTTTAGATCTACTCACTGTAAGCCCTTCAGGGTAAAGTGTAACTGATAACATTATTTACTAAAGATATGCAACAGTATTTACTAAAGATATGCAAGAAGTATATTTTAAACTTAGATTTTTTTTTAGTTGTAACAGCCCATAAAGTTTAAATAAGACCAAAAAAATGAGAGTGCAATTTGTTTGCATTAAAATTTGGGTATTCTATCAAACACAGTGGTCTTTGTTACATTAAAGATGGAAAATGGCTATTACATCAATTTGCAAAGTTCAACAGTAGTCCTTTAATATATGAGGTATTCCTTTACTTTAAAGGGAGTGATAATCTGCATTATACATAGTTTAAATTTTCTCTGGTCAAATAGAAAAGTGGGGCATGTGTCATAGTGTTCTTTTGGAGTACTTTGGAAGACCAGAAATGTCTCAAAACTTGAAGGGATATAACTATTTATATCAAGTATTAAAATATTCCTTCTTCAAGTGGACATTCTAAATATTTTCCTCATTTATCTTTTTGGGTTTTGTTATGTTCCACAGAGAATAAAGTTATAACTTTTCCGATTATATACTTTTCCTACTGTTACAAATTTAGTAGGTATTTCAGGGTAGACTGAAATTACTTATACATTGTTTTGGAAATTTCTGTAGCTGCCTTACATTTTAGTATGTACTTTACTTGTTATGAACAGATTACTTTAAGAAAGCACAAGCTTAGATTCCCAGAGATGAACATTTATTTTCCCTTTGTGTGTACCAACACTCTTAAGAATAGTACAGAAGCCCCCACTTGTACTTCTGAAAAACAAGTGGAAAAACTTGTGGGTTGCATGGAAAGAACTTCACAACTAAATTACCTGAGGAATCCAAAATGTGGGTGGCACTCTCAAAGGGTGACGGGATGGTAATTTACCAGTTATAACCAATGTCTAGCAAAATTTGCAAACTTGCACTTTAGGCCTCCAGGCCTTTTTTACATGCCTTAGCCCAAAATATCTTCCTTACCCTTCTCTGCCTGGCTATGGCCTATATGGTCTTCTAAGTCTCAGCTCAAGAATTACTAGCTGCAGAAAGCCACCCTCAACACCCTCTTCTATTCTTGCATCACCCTCCGTGTCTCCTGCTATTACAGCATTTTTATCACACTGAATTATAATTGTCATTTTATGTGTTTAATGTCCCCACTAGACATTAAATTTTTTGAAGAATTGCATCTTATTCGTCTTTGTTTCCTCTAGGCCTAGCTTAGTCCCTAGTACCTGGTGGTTGCTAATGAATATTTGATGTATGAATGAATGAATATCTTTATTAAAGATGTTAATCAACTTGAAAACCATTATATAGCTAATTCACATTATTCTTGAGTTCTGCATTTGCAAATTTGCCTACTTCCTAAAATATATGTGTAGCCCCAAAATCAGTACTCACAGCACTTCATTTAAAGATTGGAGTCACCCTACACACATTCCCAGTTGAGATGAAACATTTTGCTTCTGTTTCAGTTCACACTATAAGCAGTTCTCTGTACAGTGATTTTGCTGTTTAAAATGGCCCCCAAGCCTAGTGCTAAAGTGCTGTCTAGTATTCCTAAGTGTAAGGAGGCTGTGATGTTCCTTATGGAGAAAATATGTGTGTTTGATAAGCTTCATTCAGGCACAATGGCCATGAGGATATTAAACAGTGATAGCTAAAAAGTACATGGCTTCTTTTAGGGTGAAAAAATGTTCTGAAATTGGTTATGGTGGTAGTTGCACAGGTCTATAGATATACTAAAAATCACTGAATGGTATACTTTAAATTGGCAAATTACATGATATGGGATTTATAACCCAATAAAGTTGTTAGCAAAACATACACACACACAGGTGCGCACACAATTACTGGGTTCTACCCCCAGAGTTTCTGATTCCGTAGGTCTGGGATGAGCCTCAATGATTTGCCTTTCTTACAAGTTGTCCAGTGATGCTGATATTGCTGGTGTGAGATCACATTTTAAGAGCCATTGCTCTAGGAAGCCTGGAGAAATACACTTAGAAAATAGGCAAGATAAAGAGGCCCAAACAGTAATCAGGATCACAACCTAAGCCCTGCCACAGGATTATTATATTGAACATGCAGTCACTGCTAATATTGAACACTGAATGCTACAGCCCCTGTGACAGCTGCCGCTCGAAGCAGTCTGGAACACTGCCTGCTGGCACCCCCGACACGCCAGCACCAGGACTAATTTTAAAATTATTAAATCTATTTACATATTATTTTGGTACAGCGTTACAGTGTTGTAACCTTTTCATCTGTGTTTTGCATTAAAGTTACATTGTCTAAAAATAAACTAGAAATAACTAGACTGGCTAACTATATAATACATTTATTTTCATTGAATTTATGTGTCTTTGTTATGTTTTTAGAGTATACTAAATATAGATTAATTGGAAAGCAATTAGTTAACCTTTTTTCTTCCACTGTTTAGCTACTCTTCCAGGTATGTGGGAGAGAACAATAACAATAGGAAGTGCTGGAAAGACTTTCAGTGTAACTGGCTGGAAGGTAAGATGAGTAAGAATTTCATTGCTTAAAAATAGGCCTGTATGGCTGGGCGCAGTGGCTCATGCCTGTAATCCCAGCACTTGGGAGGCCAAGGTGGGCAGATCACAAGGTTAGGAGTTCGAGACCAGCCTAAACAATGTGATGAAACCCCATCTCTACTAAAAATACAAAAAAAACTAGCCAAGCATGGTGGTGCATGCCTGTAATCCCAGCTACTCAGGAGGCTGAGGCAGGAGAATTGATTGAACCTGAGAGGTGGAGGTTGCACTGAGCTGAGATGGCACCACTGCACTCCAGCTTGGGCAACAGAGCAAGATTCCATCTCAAAAAAAAAAAAAAATAGGCCTGTATATTATTTTTTGTAGTGTTTTGTGTTTTAAATGCTGGCCAGGCATGGTGGCTCATGCCTATAATCCCAGCATTTTGGGACGCTAAGGCAGGAGGATCACCTAAGACTAGGAGTTCAAGACCAACGTTGGCTACATAATGAGATCCTGTCTCTACAAATACATTTTTAAAAAATTAGCCAGGGATGGTGGTGCATGCCTGCAGTCCCAGCTACTTGGGAGGCTGATGTGAGAGGATCACTTGAGCCCAGGAAGTTGAGGCTGCAGTGAGCTACACTCCAGCCACTGGGAGACAGAGCAAGATTGTCTTTAACAAAATAATGAAATAAATAAGTAAACAGATAAATGAATAATTGTCTACATATTCAGTTTATAGATTTTTATACCTGGTCATCTTTGCTTATCTTTTGACTTATTTGGCTTTCATGTTGAGTTTTATCCTTTTTGAGACCTAATTGAAAAATTAGGTCATTTTTTTCTATTATAAGTAATCAACTAATAACACCTTTTTCTTTGCAAACAAGTGTTTAAATTGCTGCATATTAATATAAAAGGAGAAAAAATAATAGTAGCTAATATTTTGGCACTTGCTGTATATCAGTTTCTAAATGTTTTACATATACTAATTTCTTTCATTCTCATAACCGTACTATAAGGTGGGTATGGTTAGTATTCTCATTTTACAGATGACAAAGCCAAAGCACAGAGAAGTTAAGTGACTTGCCTGAGACTACCCCACTAATAAATTCAAGCCAGAATAAAAAGTCTGGCTCTAGGATTCATGCACTTAACCTCTGTATTATTTGTTACAATAATTTATCCAGTTAAAAAACCCAATTCTCTTCCAGCCTCACCTCTCCTGAACATGGATAACCAGCCAGGCACAGTGGTGCACGCCTGTAATCCCAGTACTTTGGGAGGCCGAGGAAGGTGGATCACCTGAGGTCAGGAGTTCTCGACCAGCCTGACTAACATGGTGAAACCCTGTCTCTACTAAATACTAAATAAATACAAAAAAAATTAGCCAGGCATGGTGGCACATGCCTGTAATCTGAGCTATTTGGGAGGCTGAGACAGGAGAATCATTTGTACCTGGGAGGCAGAGGTTGCAGTGAGCCGAAATCAGGCCATTGTACTCCACCTAGGCAACAAGGGCAAAATTCCATCTCAAAAAAAAAAAAGAAGAAGCAGGGCATCAAAAATTAGGCCTGCAGAAATCTATATATATAGTTTTAATTATGCGTCCCTTTGTCCCTCATTCAGTGTTAATCTGTAATTCAAACAAGCTTTATTACCAGTTGTTAATCTTCCAGAATATCAGAATTAGCAAACTAGAAGAGTGGAAAAGGCTAACAATGATTGCAGGCTGCTTACCTTCTGAAAGGCAGAGCTTAGTGATGAAGGCAGAGCTTAGTGACTCCAGTTGGAAGCCAGTCCATGAAAAGAACAGCATTGAAATGATTCTAAGTACTAATACTGTACTACTTTCATAGTGTAAACTTTTTTGGGAGTGGGGAATGGATCTTACTGTGTCACCCAGGCTGGAGTGCAGTGGTACATCTTGGCTCACTGCAGCCTCCGCCTCCTGGGATGAAGTGATTCTCCTGCCTCAGCTTCCCAAGTAGCTGGGATTACAGGCTCCCACCACCACTGGATTCAGCTAATTTTTTTGTATTTTTAGTAGAGACAGTGTTTCACCATGTTGATCACGCTGGTCTTGAACTCCTAATCTCAAGTGATCCACCTGCCTCAGCCTCCCAAAGTGCTGGGATTACAGGTGTGAGCAACCACACCCAGCCAATATTTTAGGATTGTATATATTTAACAATTGCATTAATTTTAAACTGTTGTCTCAGATTTGGTATATACAATCCAATTTTTTGAAACCTTTTATCTTTTCCTTTCCCAGCTTGGCTGGTCCATCGGTCCGACTCATTTGATAAAACATTTACAGACAGTTCAACAAAACACGATTTATACTTGTGCAACTCCTTTACAAGTAAGTGTTATAGCAAGACAGGGTAGAAGCATGGTCTTTTGGTGAAGATGTTACTTTTATATTGCATATTTGAATTGACTTGGTTCTTCTCTTTCTATCCTTCTGTTGCAGGGCCTTCTAATATAATTTGGAATTTGGGGAGCATATACATATTCAGGATGGTTTGGGTTTTTTTTTTTTTTCTTAATACAAGTTTAGCTGTTTAAACATTGCTCACGGGAGTCTAAAGTGCTACAGATTCTGTGAAGGACATTGACAAAACTAAGCAAAATTACATATGTGCTTGCCCTATGAAAGCAATTCATAAAGAAAAGGGGTTTCCTTGGTTCATGGTTCTACAGGCTGTACAGAAAGCATAGTGGCTTCTGCTTCTGGAGAGGCCTCAGAAAACTTAAAATAATGGCAGAAGGCAAAGAGGAAGTAGGCATGTCTTACATGGCGAAAGCAGGAGAGAGAGAAGTGGGGAAGTGCAACACACTTTTAAACAACCAGATCTCACAATAACTCACTATCACGAGAACAGCACCAAGAGGACGGTGCTAAACCATTCATGAGAAACCACTCCCATGATCCAGTCACCTCCCACCAGGCCCCACCTCCAACATTGAAGATTACAATTGGACAAGAGATTTGGATGAAGACACAGATACAAACCATATCAAGCTATTATCTGCACCTGTAAGAAGTTATGTACTTACCTGGCTATTCATTGCAGATGATTTATTAAGCCTGCAGTTCTTCAGCTCAGAAATCTGAAATGGGTCTTAAAGGGCTAAAATCAAGGTGCTGGCATTGCTGTGTTCCTTCTGAAGGCTCTAGGAGGGACCCTGTTCCGTTCCTTTTCCAGCTTCTAGAGGTTGCCTACATTCCTTGGCTCACAGTCACATTAATCCATCCTCTGCTTCCATCAACACATCTCCTGTGACTTCAACCCTCCTACCTCCCTTTTTCCTTTATAAGCATCTCTGAGATAACATTAGGCCCACTGGATAATCTCTCCATCTGAAGATCCTAAATTCAAATCACATCTGCAAAGTTCCTTTCACCATGCAAGGTAACATATTTACAAGTTCTGGGTTTTAAGATCTAGATGTCGTTGGGACCCATTATTCTGTCTACCAACTACTGAAGAGAAAAGAAACAAGAAATAAAATGGAGAAATACTATAATTACTGTACTGAGAAAAAAAGATTTCCAAAATATATCGTAAAGTAAAAAAAGAAAACTATGCAAATATTATTTAATATTTTATGTATTTATTATGGAAATAGGGATTTGTTTACCATCATTCTGTGGATAATCAAAATGCTGAAAAAATATTATTTTTCTAGAAGGCAGTTAAAGGGCAAAAGAGCCAGGCATGGTAACTCATGCCTGTAATCCAGCACTTTAGGAGGCTGAGGCGGGCAGATCACCTGAGGTCAGGAGTTTGAGACCAGCCTGCCCGACATGGTGAAACCCTGTCTCTACTAAAAATATAAAAATCAGCTGGGCGTGGTAGTGGGTACCTGTAATCCCATCTACTCAGGAGGCTAAGGCAGGGGAATTGCTTGAACTCAGGAGGTGGAAGTTTCAGTGAGCCAAGATCATGCCACTGCACTCCAACCTGGGCAACAGAATGAGACTCTGTCTCAAATAAAAAGGGGGCAAAAGAGCAAAATGTATTGGCTATAGTAAACTTGATTTTTTGCTTCCTGTCAAAAATACCTTCTGAATCAGAAAAAAAAATCTTATTTAAAAGTTCTTTCTTTAGTGATTCTCTAAAGTAACTCACAATAAAGCAAAGTTCTAACATTTGGTTTTATTATATGTTAAATTAATTTCATCCTCTCAAAATAAATCCATTCGTTTTCAACAAATATTTACTGAGTACTGGAGATACAGCAGACAAAAATTTCTGCCCTCATGAAGCTTACAACCTAATTGGTGGGATACAAATAATAAATATTTTTTTAAATATGTCAGCTATATGAAGAAGAAAGATAAAATAGGGAAGAGGAAGGATATAAAGCACCAGTGGGAAAATATACAGTGTTAAATAGGGTAATCTTTAAAAGCCTCGCTGGGAAGATAACATTTGAACAACTAGCAGAAGGAGTTTAAGCAGCCACATGGTTACCTAGAGAGAACAGCAAGTGGAAAGGCCCAGCGGTACACAGCCTTGCCAGCATGTTTATATCAGAGAACAGCACAGAGACTGTGTAGGGGTTGTCAGGGTGGTGGGAGAAATTATAAGAGAAATATTATAGAGAAATAGATGCAATCCTTCTTGGAAGGCCAGGAGGTTTTTGCAAAAGCCTCGGGAAGGAATGAGCCTAAGGTGGTGGTTCTTACCCAGAGGCAATTAGGCAGAAGTTGGTACAAAGAAATGTTAGGGAGTTTATCTAAAGAGCTTGTTTACTCATGTGGTCCTAAGACGAACCTTTGAACACCCATGGGTGCATGACTGCTCTCTACTCAGGGGGTCAACAATGTTATTATCCACAAATGGTGTTTGCTTTAGGCCTCAGAACCTAGCCTTTAACCATTCCACAAATGTGTTGACTCAAAGCCCCTGTCATTAAATCTATATGGAATAAATGCCCGCAGTGCCAGCTGGTAAGGGCCACAGCTGCTGACTCTTTACAGCACCCTCCTTGGTGTCTGTGAGTGGCCTGGACCCCTAAGCTGACACTTTCACTGGATATCCATGTCTGAGTGCATTTGTTCATCTGTTGCTGGGCTAGGGTCTGCAGGTCAGACCTGACAAGACAGGAATGGAATGATCAAGGGAGAAGAGTAGGAAAGATAAGATCAGACAGGTAGCTGGGAGTCAAATGGAGCTGGGCCATGCACATCACTGTAAGGACAGAATGAGATAGGAAGTCACCAGAGAGTTTTGAGTTCAGGAGTGACTTGGTCTGGCTTGTTTTACAGACTCTGACTGTTTCATTGAGTGAGAAAGCTGTTGCAGTGATCCAAGAGAGAAGGGCCACTGGATTGAAACAAGATGGGAATGGTAGAAGTAGTAAAAAGTCACTGGACTCTGAATATATTTTGAAAGTAGAGCCAACATTATTTGTCAATAGGTTACATATGGGGTATTAGAAAAAGGAAGGAGTCCAGGATGATGCTGTAGTTAGGATGGATGTTTATGTCTCCTTTCACTTGGAATTTTCTAAGGCAGTATCTCCTATAGTGAATGAACAAGTTGCCAAGAGAAAAAAAAAAGTTACAGCCAATAATACATCTTTTTCTGAACCATCTTATTCTCCCTTTCAACTAGGTGCTCTGTTTTTTTCTAGGATAACTATGTTTAGTTCCAGGAAACCACAGATTCCCAGGCTAAGGCAATCCTTATTTTCCAAGATTTTTGTAGTACTGGAGAATTATTACTAATTCTGTTTTACTGCATTCTTTTGGCATAAAGTCTTCTCTGTGATCTTGCCCCTCTCTGTCTCCAGTCTTGTCTCTTGCCACACTGTCCCTCTTACCTGCCAGATCCTTAATGTCTTAGTTGGTCTGCACTGCAGTAACAAATGGACTGGGCGTCTTATAAACAACAGAAATTTATTTCTCACCATTTGGGAGGTGGGAAAAGTCCAAGATCAAGGCACCAGTAGATTTGCTGTCTGGTGAGGACCTTCTTCTTCATGAATGGTACCTTTTGCTGTGTCCTCACATGGTAGAAGGAGCAAGCTAGCTCTCCTTTGTAAGGGCACTAATCCTGTTGCTGACGGCTCTACCCTTCTGCAGTGATCACCTCCTAAAGGCTCCACTTCCTAATACCATCAACTTGGGGTTTAGGATTTTAATATATGAATATGGGAACAAACACAAACATTCAGTCCACTGCACTTAAAGCATCGGCTTTTTCTTTGGCCCAGTTTGCTTTCCTGGCTCGTGAAGAAAGGTAGAGGAATTACTGTAGATGTTCCAGAAACTCACTTCTATCCCCTGTTACACTTTGACCGCCTTCCTGGCAAATGAATGATTTCAGCAAAGATTTGCACACCTATGGGGAATAAGAAAGGCACATTTCTCCTTTACACAGTGGGTTAGCTTTCATTTCCACTCTGTTCCCAAAGGTAATGGGGAGAGGCTGACTACTCTCTGGTTGTTTTTCTGACTTAGATTTAGCAAGTCATTCTACAACTCACCTCATTAATAAAATGTTTTAATATCTTTTTGTTTCCAAGCAGGCCATCTTTATGTAACAGCTTGTTTTCAATTTGAATTTTCATGACTCATTCTCAGTTCTTCACATGAGATTTAATCATTCAGGTATAACTGATTCCTCCATTAATTTATAGAGTTTAATATAGGTTCACAGGAATTCAACTGTTATTTCCTGAGTGACTTCTTCTTTGCCAATAATTTTACTCAGGTCATCTTTATTTATTATACCAACAAACTAAGCAATAAATAACATTCCCATATTCCTTTTCATGTTTTTTAATTCTAACAGGAAGCCTTGGCTCAAGCTTTCTGGATTGCCATGAAGCGCATGGATGACCCAGAATGTTACTTCAATTCTTTGCCAAAAGAGTTAGAAGTAAAAAGAGATCGGATAGCACATTTACTTGAAAGTGTTGGCCTAAAACCCATAGTTCCTGATGGAGGATACTTCATCATCGCTGATGTGTCTTCACTAGGTTTGTAAAGGCTTTTATCATTTCAACTATGTAGAAATTTATATGTGAAATTATAGCAGAATTATGGAGAAAAGATTGGTATCAAAGCCATGGCAGCATCTTATCTGTGGAGAAGGATGGATTTTTGCAATGTCAACATTTTCTATAATTATCTTTGCTTTTAGGTCTTTTACCGTAAATGTGACCATTGTTAAATGGTTATGGAATCAGTGTTGTTCTAGTTAATCTATTAAACATAAGATTTGCAGTCACTCTGTTCTGGTGTGTAATTTTAAAACACAGGTGTGTGAAACAATATGTACTCAGTGTTCATTTGAGTAAAATTTTAGTTTGCTTTTTACTTAACCAGAAAGTACTATTTCAATAGAAAAATAAGACATATAGAAATTTTGAAGCTATCAGGGAATATTTGCCATTTTAGAATGTACTGAAATAGAGGGAGAATAACATTTATTAAGGGTTCACTTTGTGCCATGTACTTAGAACACCCTTCAAAACATGTTTTTGAAGAAAACATTAGCTCCATTTTTGCAAGTAAGAAGATTTAGAAGTTTTAAATAACTTGCCTAAAGTCACACAGCTAGATTCTAAATAGTTCTGTTTCCAAAAAGCGATGGTTTTTATATTACCTAAAGTTGTTACATGTAATTCCAACATGCCATACAAATTTAAATTTAGAAGCATGATAGCATGACATATATAACTTAACATTTCTTTGAAAAAAAAAATAAAAAAATTAATAAAAGTAAACTAAGTAATGGCAGTCCACCATTACGGAGGCAGTCCGCCATAGCAGAGGCAGTCCACTATTACTGAGGCAGTTCTAACTATACCTCTATAAACAAAACCACAAGGAAGTTCATAGAACAGCTGGGCAGAGCCCACAGCAGCTAAGCAACACCTCTGCTGGCAGACTGTGACTAGGCTACAGTGCTGGGCAGGGCAGCTCTGAAAAAAGGCAGCAGCATGTCAGGAACTTATAAATAAAGCCCACCTTCCCAGGACAGAGCACCTGGAAAAAAAGGAAGTTATGAGTTCTGCGGCAGTAGACTTAAACGTACCTGCCCAGAAGCTCAGAACAGAACAAAACTCACAGCTCAGCACTTGAGCTCCTATAAGGGACAGACTCTCTCCTCAAGCAGCTCCATGGCCTTCATATATCCGAAGAGTCACCTCATAAAGGAGAGCTCAGGTTGACATCTGGCAGGTATCCTTCTGGGACAAAGATAACAGAAGAAGAAACTGGCAGCAACCCTTACTGTTCTGCAGCCACCACAGGTAATCCCTAGGCAAGCAGCATCTGTAGTGAACCTCCAGCAGTCCTACAGCAGAGAGGCCTGACTGTTGGAAAACTAAAAAACAGAAAGAAATAAATTCATTATCAATGAAAAAGGCGTCCACTCAAAGTCACCAACTACAAAGACCATAGGTAGATAAATCCACAAAGATAGGAAGAAAGCAGTGCAAAAAGGATGAAAACACCCAAAATCAGAATGCCTCTCCTCCTCCAAGGGATCATAACTGATCACTAGCAAAGGAACAAAGCTGGATGGAGAATGAGTCTGATGAATTCACAGAATCAGGCTTCAGAAGGTGGGTAATAACAAACTTCTCTCAGCTAAAAGAATATGTTCTAACCCAATGCAGAGAAACTAAGAACCTTGAAAAAAGGTTTGACTAAATGCTAACAAGAATAAACAGTTTAGAGAAGAATATAAATGACTTAATGGAGCTGAAAAACACAAAACAAGAACTTCACGGAGCATACACAAGTTTCCATAGCTGAATCGACCAAGCAGAAGAAAGGATATCAGAGATTGAAGATCAACTCAATGAAGTAAAATGAGAAGGCAAGATGAGAGGAAAAAGAGTGAAAAGAAATGAACAAAGCCTCCAAGAAATATGGGATTATGTGAAAAGACCTAATCTACATTTGATAAGTGTATCTGAATGTGATGGAGAGAATGAATCCAGGCTGGAAAACACTTCAGGATATTATCCAGGAGAACTTCCCGACCTAGCAAGGCAGGCCAATATTCAAGTCCAGGAAATATAGAGAACACCACAAAGATATTCCTCAAGAAGAGCAACTCCAGGGCACATAATCATCAGATTCACCAGTGTTAAACTGAAGGAAAAAATGCTAAGGGCAGCCAGAGAGAAAGGTCGGGTTACCCACAAAGAGAAGCCCATCAGACTCACAGCAGATCTCTTAGCAGAAACTCTACAAGCCAGAAGAGAGTGGAGACCAATATTCAATGTCCTTAAAGAAAAGAACTTTCAACCTAGAATTTCACATCCAGCCAAACTAAGCTTCATAAGTGAAGGAGAAATAAAAGCCTTTACGAACAAGAAATTGCTGGGAGATTTCATCACCACCAGGCCTTCCTTAGAAGAGCTCCTGAAAGGAACACTAAACACAGAAAGGAACAACCAGTACCAGCCACTCCAAAAACATACCAAATGATAAAAAGCATCAACAAATGAAGAAAATGAGTCAACTAATGGGCAAAACAACCAGCTAGCATTAAAATGGCAGGATCAAATTCACACACAACAATATTAACCTTAAATGTAAATGGTCTAAATGACCCAACAAAAAGACACAGACTGGCAAACTGGATAAAGAACCGAGACCCATCGATGTGCTGTACCCAGGAAACCCATCTCACATGCAAGGACACACCTAGGCTTAAAATAAAGGGATGGAGGAAGATTTACCAAGCAAATGGAGAGCAAAAAAAAGCAGGAGTTGCAGTCCTAGTCTCTGATAAAATAAACTCTAAACCAACAAAGATCAAAAGAGACAAAGAAGGGCATTAAATAATGGTAAAAGGATCAGTGCAACAAGAAGAGCTAACAATCCCAAATCCTAAATATATACGCACCCGATACAGAGCACCCAGATGCATAAAGCAAGTTCTTAATGACTTACAAAGAGACTTAGACTCCCACACAATAATAGTGGAGACTTTAACACTCCACTGTCAATATTAGACAGATAAATGAGACAGAAAATTAATAAGGATATCCAGGACTTGAACTCAGATCTGGACCAAGCAAACCTAATAGACATTTACAGAACTCTCCACCCCAAATCCACAGAATATACATTCTTCTCAGCACCACATCACACCTACTCTAGAATTGACCACATAATTGGAAGTAAATCACTCCTCAGCAAATGCAAAGAACAGAAATCATAACAGTCTCTCAGACTACAGTGCAATCAAATTACAACTCAGGATTAAGAAACTAACTCTGAACTGCACAACTTTATGGAAACTGAACAACTAGCTATTGAATGTTGACTGGATAAACAGTGAAATGAAGGCAAAAATAAACATGTTCTTCGAAACCAACAAGAACAAAGACACAATGTACCAGAATCTCTGGGACACATTTAAAGCAGTGTCTAGAGGAAAATTTATAGCAATAAATGCCCAAATGAGAACCAAGGGAAGATCTAAAATTGACACCCTGTCATCAAAATTGAAAGAGCTAGAGGAGCAAGATCAAAAAAACTGAAAAGCCAGCATAAGACAAGAAATAACTAAGATTAAAGCAGAATGGAAGGAGATAAAGACACAAAAATCCCTTCAAAAAATCATTAAATCCAGGAGCTGTATTTTTTTTTAAAGATCAACAAAATAGACCACTAGCCAGATTAATAAAAAAGAAAAAGAATCAAATACATGCATTAAAAAACAATAAAGAGGATATCACCACCAATGCCACAGAAATACAAACCACCATCAGAGATTACTACAAACAACTCTGCACACAAACCAGTAAACCTGGAAGAAATTGATAAATTCCTGGAAACTTGCACCCTCCCAAGCCTAAACCAGCAAGAAGTAGAAACCCTGAAAAGACCAATTATAAGGGCTGAAGTTGAGGCAGCAATTAATAGCCTACCAACCAAAAAAAGTCCAGGAGCAGATGGGTTCACAGCCGAATTCTAGCAGACATATAAAGAGGAGTTGGTACCACTCCTTCTGAAACTATTCCGAACAATCCGTTTCTGAACAATCCAAAAAGAGGGAATCCTTCCCAAATCATTTTATGAGACCAACATCATCCTAATAGCAAAACCCGGCAGAGACTCAACAAAAAAACAAAACTTCAGGTCCATATCCATGATGAACATAGATGAAAAAATCTTCAATAAAATACGGGCAAACCGATAGCAACAGCACATCAAAAAGCTTATCCATCACGATCAAGTAGGCTTCATCCCAGGGATGCAAGGCTGGTTCAACATACACAAGTCTGTAAATGTAATCTGCCACATAAACAGAACCAAAGATAAAAACCACATGATTATCTCAATAGATGCAGAAAAGGCCTTCGACAAAATTTGACAGCCCTTTATGCTAAAAACTCTCAATAAACTAGGTATCGACAGAACGTATCTCAAAATAATAAAAGCTATTTACAACAAACCTACAGCCAATATCATACTGAATAGGCAAAAACCGAAGCATTCTTTTTGAAATCTGGCACTAGATGAGGATGCCCTGTCTCCCCACTCCTATTCAATATAGTATTGGAAATTCTAGCCAGAGCAATCAGGCAAGAAAAAGAAATAAAGGGCATTCAGTTAGGAAAGGAGGAAGTCAAATGGTCTCTATTTGCAGATAACATGATTGTATATTTAGAAGGCCCCATCATCTCAGGCCAAAATCTCCTGAAACTGATAAGTATCTTCAGCAAAGTCTCAGGATATAAAATCAATGTTCAGAAATCACAAGCATTCCTATACACCAATAACAGACTTAAAGAGAGCCAATCAAGAACAACCTGGCATTCACAATTGTTACAAAGAGAATAAAATACCTAGGAATACAACTAACCAAGGATGTAAAGGACTTCTTCAAGGAGAACTACAAACCACTGCTCAAGGAAATAAGAGAGGACACAAACAGATGGAGAAACATTTCATGCTCATGGTTAGGAAGAATCCATATTATGAAAATGGCCATACTGCCCAAAGTAATTTTTACATTCAATGCTATCCCTATCAAGCTACCTATGTTCCTCTTCACAGAACTGGAAAAAACCACCTTAAACTAAATATGGAACCAAAAGAGAGCCCACATAGCCAAGTCAATTCTAAGCAAAAAGAACAAAGCTGGAGGCATCACGCTACCTGACTTCAAACTATACTACAAGGCTACAGTAATCAAAACAGCATGGTACTGGTACCAAAACAAAGATATAGGCCAATGGAACAGAACAGAGGCCTCAGAGGTAACGCCACACATCTACAACCATCTGATCTTTGACAAACCTGACAAAAGCAGTGGGGAAAGGATTCCCTGTTTAATAAATGGTGTTGAGAAAACTGGCTAGCCATGTGCAGAAAGCAGAAACTGGACCCCTTCCTGACACCTTACACTAAAATTAACTCCAGATGGATTAAAGACTTAAACATAAGACCCAAAACCATAAAAATGCTAGAAGAAAACCTAGGCAAAACCATTCAGGACGCAGGCATAGGCAAGGACTTCATAACTAAAACACCAAAAGCATGGGCAACAAAAGCCAAAATAGACAAATGGGATCTAATTAAACTCCAGAGCTCCTGTACAGCAAAAGAAGCAATCATTAGAGTGAACCAGCAGCCAACAGAATGGGAAAAAATTTTTGCAATCTATGCATCTGACAAAGGGCTAACATCCATAATCCACAAAAACTAAAACAGATTTACAAGAAAAAAACAAACAAACAAAAAACCCATTCAAAAGTGGGCCAAGGACATGAACAGACACTTTCAAAAAAAGACATATATGAGTCCAACAAACATATGAAAAAATGCTCATCATCACTGGTAATTAGAGGAATGCAAATCAAAACCACACTGAGATACCATCTCATGCCAGTTAGAATGACGATCCTTTAAAAATCTGGAGACGACAGATGCTGGAGAGGATGTGGAGAAATAGGAACACTTTTACACTGTTGGTGGGAGTGTAAATTAGTTCAACCATTGTGGAAGACAGTGTGGCGATTCCTCAAGGACCTA
Organism: Sapajus apella; assembly: GCF_009761245.1. Lineage (NCBI taxonomy): Eukaryota > Metazoa > Chordata > Mammalia > Primates > Cebidae > Sapajus > Sapajus apella. Next base: position 2,189,328 of record NW_022437004.1, on the reverse strand, counting down.
GAAATAGAAATTCCATTTGACCCAGCAATCCCATTACTGGGTATATATCCAAAGGATTATAAATCATTCTATTATAAAGACACATGCACATGTATGTTCATTGCAGCACTGTTTACAATAGTAAAGACCTGGGACCAACCTAAACACCCATCAATGATAGACTGGACAAGGAAAATGTGGCACATATACATAGTGAAATACTATGCAGCCATCAAAAATGATGAATTCATGTCCTTTGTAGGGACATGATGAATCTGGAAACCGTCATTCTCAGCAAACTGACACAGGAACAGAAAAACACACCACATGTTCTCACTCATAGGTGGGTGTTGAACAATGAGAACACATGGACACAGAGAAGGGAGCATCACACACTGGGGTCTGTTAGGGGGGAATAGGGGAGGGACAGTGGGGGTAGGGAGGTAGGGAAGGGATAATGGGGATAAATGTCAGATATCGGTGATGGGGGGATGGAGTTGGCAAACCACATTGCCACGTATGTACCTATGCATCAATCCTACATGTTTTGCACATGTACACCATAACCTGAAGTATGATAAAATATATATAAAAATAATTTAACTTCCTTATCTGTAAACAGAGGATTATAATTACCTCTCAGAATTGTGGTAACAACTAAATGAGATGATCATGTAACATGGTTAACCAATAGTAAGTGTTCAATAAGTTGCAGTATGTTGTTAGCATTATTACTGGAAATTTTATGTTCTCCTTAAAACACAGGAGGTAATGGAGGTTAAAATATCAGGTAAAAGGATATTAGGACTTTGTTTTAAAAACACAGGTGAAACTTTCTTCAGTGTCAAAGCTTTTACATGATTAATTTGAAAAGGACCACTAGTATTTAATGAATAAAAGAAAGAAGATACATGTCCCAATTTGTTTTGAACAATAAATTATAAAATTTCATTGATTACAGTAACCATCAACATTAGTTGCTTTAGGACATTCAAAAAGATTGAAGAGTTCAAGTCAATAGTGTTGAAACAATATGAAATGTAGATTGCTAAAATTGAATGCCAGAAATATATCTTGCCCAGACCTTAAAGCAAGATTGAGGCAAGAGAGAACAGGAGTATATAGTTGACTTTTTCACAAATTTAAACAACAGTATAATATATGGAAGCAAAAATGAAAAATAAGGGTAGCATTTGGAAAATCTACAGAAATATCCTGTATTTATAAATAATTAATAATATGAATTAATTCATTCAACAAAATATGCATTTTGTTACTTATGTGCTAGACTCTGACCTCGGGGTTAGGGATAAAATAGGTTACAAAACAGACACTTTACTTTTGTGGAACTTGCAGTCTAATGATTGGCTATGTGGAAATATAATCATTACTGATGAATATTCTATAAATTTACTGGTTATTTTCTTAGTAATGATCATAGAATCTTGTTTCTAAATGGAAAGACAGCACTCCTCTGCCCTTCACCTTTTCTACTCTCTTCCTGTGCTGAAAGCTGCATGTATAAGCACCCTGATGTATATGTGAGCGCTGCCTTATACTATCAGTAAAGCTCTGTGAATTCACTTCCCACCACACCATATAGTGTGAGACTCCAGCATATTCTGTGACTATGTTCTGAGAAAATTCTAAGCCAAGCTAATTTAAATAGGAGAAAATATTGAATCTTGATAGACTTAAGTGAAATATATGTTACATCAGATGAAATTCATAGGCCACCTAATTTTGTGGTTTCAGATCCAGACCTCTCTGATATGAAGAATAATGAGCCTTATGACTATAAATTTGTGAAATGGATGACTAAACATAAGGTAATGTTTATTGTCCTTTACAAGATCGTATTGTATTTTATAGTTAATTTATGAAGGAAACCTGCTGGTATGCTTTGAAATCGATCAAATGTAATGTTTTATGATACTCCACCTATGACTTTTAAAAGCATTTTTCTTTTTGGAAATTATTGTGACTATTTAAAAGTATCTAGTTGCCTCTAATATCTATAGTCCTAAAATTAATATTTGAAGTGTACATAGTTTTCTTATTATATTTTTCTATTTATTTTTCAGAAACTATCAGCCATCCCTGTTTCAGCATTCTGTAACTCAGAGACTAAATCACAGTTTGAGAAGTTTGTGCGATTTTGCTTCATTAAAGTAAGTCCTCTGCTCTACTGAAAACACATTTATAGTATCTTCATTTCAATTTTTAAAGCACTATTTTCTTCTGTTTCTAAAAATGATATGCTCATACGTAGTTTTTAAATTTTGGCTTACAGCTGTAAAATTAACTGCTTACCAAAACAAAATTCAACCCTTTTTAAAGGAAGACAACATAATACAGACCCCTAACCATGTCATATGACAATTTCCAGCATACAGTAAAAAATTACTAGACATAGGAAAACACAAGAAAATATGACCTGTAGTAAAGAAAAAAAGAAGTTAATAGAAATGGGCTTAAAGGTGACTCAGATCTAGAAATTAGCAGACAAGGACTTTAAAGCAAACATTTTAAGCATGTTTAAAAAATTAGAGGAAAACATGGTTATAATAAGTGAACAGAGAGGTTTGAACTATTTAGAAAAAAAAGGAACAAAATGGAAATTCAAAAACTTAAATGTATAATATCTGCTATAAGATACTTATGGGGCTTAACAGAGTATTGAAGATGTCAGAAAAAAAAAAGAGGTTAACTTGAATACAGATCTATAGAAATTATTCAATCTGAAAAAAAGAGAAATATTTTTAAAAAGTGAACAGAGCCTTAGCTTTATGAGACAACACCAAGTGATAATATATGTGTCTTTGGACAACCAAGAAAAAAAGAGACACTATGAGAGAAAACATATTTTAAGGAGTAATAGTCAAAATGTTCCCAAATTTGGTGAAAAGCAACTTATGTCTAAAACGGTCAGTGAAATACAACAGGATAAATATTTTAAAAGCACAACTAGGAACATCATAAAATACTAAAAACAAAAGGTAAAGATAAGATACTAAAAGCAGCCAGAGGTCAGGTATAGTGGCTCATGTCTATAATCCTAACACATTGAGAAACTAAGGCAGAAGGACTGCTTGAGTCCAGGAGTTCAAGACCATCCTGTGAAACATAATGAGATCCTATCTCTATAAAAAAAATTTTAATTAGCCAGGCTTGCTGGCATATGCCTGTGGTACTTGCTTCTCAGGAATTTATGGTACAAGTGAGACCAGGTTTTGGGGTGAGGGGCAGGCTCAGCTCGCTCCCCAATAGGATGATGTTCTTCCAGGCTCTTTGTCCCTCATTCACCCAAGAATGGGAGGGAGTACTCCACCAGGCGTGGTGGCTCGTTCAAGGAAATATCAGACCCCAAAGAGTTTTGCAGAAAGTGATTTATTTAGGCAGAGAGCGGGAGAAAAAGGAGAAAGAAAAGCAGCTTCCACAATGTTGTGGAAGGGGATCCAGATTTGGAGTCCACCCAGATGAGGGAGAAGGGGACTTTTAACGTGGGAGAAATTCCTGCCTCATTCAAATTTTCTGTCCTATGAAAGGAATTCCTTTAAACTTCCGCTGGAGTGATTAACCTTTGATTTTTTTTCCCATGTGTGTGAAAGTTAAAGACCTCTAAGATCCCGGGTGGAGATATGGGTGGGGTATGGCGCTGGGAAGCTCTTGCCTTTGAAACTACGCCCCCTTGGGGAGCCTGGAAGAGTATACATTCCCTCAGTCTCCCCTCTGAACAGGAAAGCCCAACTGCTGTTGGGACATGGGGGGTTGATCGCTGTTTAGCTACTTCCTGCTGAAATGGGGCATAGAAGGGGCCCTGCAGTTGAGGTTTCCTCAAGAAGAGAGGCTTTCAGGGGTGCAGGTTGATCCTGAGGTCCATGATAGAGCTCATAAGCCAAGGACATCCAGGGTTCCAGTTACGGGATTATTTATCACCTTATGATTCTAGAAGAAACGAATGTGGTAAGAGAGTTAAAGATAAAAAAACCCAGAGGCCAACAAATATAGAATGGTTATGAACAGGACTAGGAGGGGACGGCCAGGACGGCCATCCAGGATACTATTTCTTGAAGGTCTTTAGCCCTGTGTTCCATTGATTCCTGAGTTCTTTAACTTTGTTCAAAACAACACTTAATTGGTTTACAAAGTAGCAGCATTTCTTCCTAGAAACAGACAGGCTCCCTCTCTCTCTGCTGTTAGCAGATTTTAGGGCCCTTTTACTTTGAAGAGCTATGGCAGCCAAAGAGTTAAGCTGTTTTGCAGAGTGAGCTGCCTTTGCAGAGAGAATTAGCAACCTTTTTATGTTATTAATTAACTCTTGAGATACCTTATAGTAACTGAATAGAGGTAGTAATTTTTCTAATGCCAGCACCAAGTTTTCCACTATGAAAGGAACAATTGGAGTTTGAGAGATAGCAAAGTTAAGAGTTACAGTCCTGTTAATGCCAGGATGTAAATTAGACTCATGAGTCATTACTTTCCTGGGGATTTTGTCGTAAGAGCAGATGTAGAGCCTCTAACGGCTCACAGGTGTACCAAGGGTCATCTCCTGGAACTTCAGGCTGTGGAGTGGAGGGCCTATGACTTTGTTCAGGAGGTTTCCAAGGCTTCAGCCCAGTGTGATGAATCCATGAGTCAATTCCCGCCACCTTAACTGCTATTGGGGTAGACAGAATAACTGACAATGGTCCTTCCCAAGATGGGCCTAGAGAGGAAGAGTCTGAGGGGAGAGATTTAACAAGCACCAAGTCTCCAGGGCAGAACAACTCTTTCCCTTTTTCCCTAGGGTGTCCTTCAGGTAAAGTTTTAAGAGCCTGTTGGGACTTAGCCAAGGAGGTTATATCTTTTATTAGATCTGCTGTTTCCTTGTCTAATACAAGATTATTAGTAAGAAAGGGCTGTCCATAAAACATCTCCTAGGGGCTGAGAGAAATATTGGGAGACTGTTCATCCTAGAACTTCTTGGACAGTTATAGACTCGGAGGAAATCTGTTCAGGACAGAGTAGTAATACTGAGAAGGCCGTGCCAGTGTCCAAGAGGAGATTAACTTTCCGGCCCTCTATGGTCAGCTTTGCCTGGGGCTCTGTGAGGGTTATGGCTTATGCTGGCACTTGCCCCAGGCACCCTTACTCCTGCAGGTGGGTCATCTGGTTAGACACCTCAGGCCCTGAGAACCTTTGTCCCCAGGGACAGTGTGCTTTCTAGTGATCCCCTTGGCACAGCAGACAAGGACAAGGTGGTCCCTTCCTCTGGGGACAATTTCTTATAAAATGTCCCTCAAGACCGCACTGGTAGCAAGCTCTGCCAGACTGGTGGCTAACCTGAGCCTTTCCCTCATTTGAGCCCCTTGGGTCTGCCTGCCTGAAGGCCATGACTAAGGTTGCGGTTTTTCTCTTGTCTCTCCTGTTCCTTTCAGCCTGTTCCTCCTGGTCTCTGTTGTAAAACACCAAGGTTCCCAGGTTTAGTTATGATTCTATACTCTGTTCTGGCCCCAAGGTCAGCTTCTGGAGCTTCATCCTAATATCTGCTGCTGACTGCGTAATAAACTTGTCCTTTAGTATTAACTGATCTTCATTGGAGTCTGGTTACAGGGGAGAATACTTTCTTAAGGCTTCCCACAATCGCTTAAGGAAAGCTGTTGGGTTTTCTTCCTTTCTCTGAGTTATGGGGGATAACATTGCATAGTTCATGGGCTTCTTCCTAGTTAGCCTTAATCCCTCAAGTATGAAGGTTAAGAAATGCCCCCAGCTCCAGTCCCCCTGTTCTGAATTGGAATCCCGACAAGGGTCCGTGCTAGAGACTGCCTGTCTACCTATAGGAAATCTATCCTTTTCCTCTGGTTATCATTAGGTCACGTACTTGACTAAGGTACCAGGTGTCCCCAAACTCTTGAGCTGCTGCTGGAGCAGCCTCTCTCTCATTGCTGGTTAGGGTTTGATTAAGCAATATCATGATATCTTTCTAGTCTATTTCGAAGGACTGACCCAGGCCCTGCAGAATATCTATGTACTTGTCCGGGTCATCTGAAAACTTTCCTGAGTCCACCTTAATTTGCTTTAAGTCAGAAAATCAGAAGGGGGTGTGCACCTTGGTCAGGGCAAATTCTCTTCCTACTGCCTGTAGTGGGCAGAGTCTGGGCATCCTAGTAGCCTGAGATGCCTTGGCCGTCTTGGCCCTCCCTGGCTCCTATAGGGGTACAGGGGCTGAGGAGCCCTGGTTGACATTGGTGGAGGTAGTAGCTACAGGGAGTCCCAAATGTGGAGGTAGTCCTGGGGAGGGCTGAGTAGGGTATGGGAACAGGCCTGACAGAGCTGAGGCTTATTCCTTAGAGAAAAGAAAAGTTGCACATAGGGGACCTCAAACCATTTACCCTTGCTTTTACAAAACAGGTCTAATTGTAGAATAGTGTCATAATCTATACTTACCTTAGGAGGCCAGGCTTTTCCACTCGGCTGGGGGTATTTCAGCCACGCTGTTCAGCAGACAAAAATGAGCTGCTTCTTTAAAGATCGTATGTCAAATTGATCTCAATTCTCCAGGATACATTTTAACGGTGACTTTATTTTGGGAATAGTATCACCCATCTGAAATTGAGCACAAGGGATGCCAGCATCCCCAATTATTAATTGCATTTGCACAATCTGAGGCATCCCTCAGATAGGGCGCTGGATCTGGGGCATCCCCCAGTCAGTACCTCATAATTTCCATATGCCCAAGATGTGTGATCTTCTTTGGGCCTCCCATGTGCTGGGCTTAATCATGATACCAGCACCATGGGTACTCACGCTCACTGTCTGCATGCCTTTAGTGACCAGCATAAAGACATGTGGGCTGCTGGGATGGGTGGTTCATGCCAGCACATCCCTGAACCAGGCCAGTGAGGCTAGGGAGATGGGTACTAATATTTCCTGGCAAAAGTCCAATTTACATAGTCCAGATGATAAAACTGCCCTAGGAGGGTAAACTTCTAGGGAGGGCCTCAAAGCACACAATTTAAAGAAGGTGGGGCCACGTGGCTGAGGCTGGAACAATGCCCTCAAGACCCCGACCTCCTCCCCCACCCCATTTTCCATTATGGGAACATGCTAGGATCCGGTTTTCCTATGATCTTCTAGATGGAGAAGTTCTACCATACAGAGAGCCAGTCCTAAGCAAGACAAATTATACACAAAACACAAAGTCCCATAGCCTTCAGCTTCTGGATTCCCCAAAAGCTTCCCGCATTCAGGACTGTTTCCACGGGGATTTGAATCAGCAACCCTGCAGCTACCAGCCCTACACCTTAACCCACTGTGCTAACAGGCCATTCCCTCCAAAAGCAGACTAGAGAGCTTTCTTAAGCCTCCCTTGAACGAAAATGCTGCAACGTGCAGCGGTGCGGTGCGGTGCCGGTGCCAGTGCCGGTGCCGTGCGGGGAGGAGGAAGCCCCGCGGCACCTGGATGCCAGGGAGAAGTTTGCCTTCCTGAAATCTGAACCTAGGTGTGGGCCTGAAAACCTGGGCAGGACATGCAGCCAGCAGCTGTTTTTCGCTTCAGCCGCTGGCTCCTTAAATGCTCTGAAAGAAAAAAAACTGCTTGCCGCTATAAGTTTGAAAGCCAGATGCATCCCTGTTTGGGCACCTCTTTGCACTGCTGCCTCCAAACTGTTGGACACCAGAGAGGCTTGCCCGGCTGTGCACCAGGCCACTGCGCTCCCTGGTCCCATGCAGGGCCTGGCCATACCTCTTCCCCCTCCACACTGATTTGCTCCCACCCACAGCGCAGGTGACTGTGGCTTTTAACAGCCCGGGCCCACCCCCAGAGCGAACTGCAGTTCCTGTGGTCCCAGTTTATGGCCAGGGCATGAGGCCAGTGAGCAAATGGCCCCGGGAGAGTGCTCGCGTGCTCACCTGCTCCACCCCTGCAGGACACACGGCTGGGAACTTTGCCCAGAGATGCAGCCTGGTAGAAAGAGGGACGGGGGAGGAGAAAGCCAGTTTGGGGAAAAAAAAAAAGCTGTGCCTTTATGTCTGGCTGGCCTGCACCACCTAAAGACAGACTGGTTCCTGGATCACCCACCAGGCCCTGCTGGACCCTGCTCCCAAGGCCCAGCATGCGGCTCCAGGTGTTACTTTAAAGCGACAGGATAGGTTGCAAGTGAGAGGGGTCCAACTCACTCACCACTCTGACATGCTTTCTTGCCTCCTGGCTGGCTTGCCAATGATGAGACCGGTTCTGGGGTTCCGGGGAGGTTCAGCTTGCTTCCCGATGGAATGGTGTTCTTCCAAGCTCTTGGTCTCTCACCCAAGAATGGGAGGGAGGACCCCACTGGGCGCAGTGGCTCATTTAAGTAAATTTTGGACCCCAAAGAGTTTTGCAGAAAGTGATTTAGGCAGAGAGAGAGAAAAAGGAGAATGAAAAGCAGCTTCCACAGTATCACGGAAGGGGATCCAGATATGGAGTTCCCCCGGATGAGGGAGAAGGGGACTTTTAGCCTGGGAGAAATACCTACCCCATTCAAATTTTCTGTCCTATGAAAGGAGTTCCTTTAAACTTCTGTTGGAGTGATTGACCTTTGATTTATTTCCCCCGTGCATTCGAAAGTTAAACAAAGACCTGTAAGATCCTGGATGGAGACGTGGGTGGGGATATGACACTGAAAATTTCTTTCCTTTGAAACTACACTCCCTTGGGGACCCCGGAAGAGAATACATTCCCTCACAAGGATCTCAAGAGTCCAGCACATCCAGGTAGAAATGTTAACTAACTACTTATCAGAAACAATGGAGACCAGAATACAATGAAATAACATCTTCTGGGCACTGACGTGGAAAAAAAACATTCCATCCTAGAATGCTATATCTAGGAAAATATCCTTTAAAAATGAAAATGAATTAAGACATCCCTGACAAATGAAAGCTGAGAGATTTATCACCATCAAACTTCTACTTCTTTAAAAAGGTTCTGAGTGTGTTGTGTTTTTTAAATTTTGTTGCTACTGAAAATAGTTTTACTAAGATCAAGACATTCTATCAACTCACTCATCTTTAAACCTAGTGAGAATAACATAAACACTGTCTTTTTTTTTTTTTTTTTTTTTTTTGGGAGGTGTTCTTTTTTTACTCACCCTGGGGTGGAAGGGTGGGGTCTCTGCGGCGCGAAAACCCCACCCCCTGGGGTTAGGCCAATCTTC
>NW_022437004.1:2161165-2180073 GCF_009761245.1 Sapajus apella | reverse complement strand
TGAGACAGAGTTTTGCTTTTGTCACCCAGGCTGGAGTGCAGTGGTGCCATCTCAGCTCACTGCAGCCTCCGTCTTCCAGGTTCAAGCAATTCTCCTGCCTCAGCCTCCCAAGTGCCTGGGACTACAGGCATGTGCCACCATGCCGGCTAATTTTTGAATTTTTAGTAGAGACAGGGTTTCACCATGTTGGCCAAGCTGGTCTGGAACTCCTGACCTCAGGTGATCTGCCTGCCTCGACCTCTCAAAATGCTGGGATTACAGGCGTAAGCCATTGCACCCAGCCCCCTTAATCTCTTTTTAAAAATTATTTAAAAACAACTAAGAGAATAGAAAACAAATTCCCCAGTGTATGAGGAAAGGTTGCCAAATAGGGAAGGTAATGGCAGAGGGAAGATACCTAGAAAGGATCCTGCTTTTGCATCTTCAAATTACAGACAAAGCCAGAAGGCAGCATACTCATTGTTGAGAACAATAGGAACAGTTGATGCACTGGCAGCAGGAACTTCCCTAGACCGTTTGGCATCATGGAGGAAATAGGGCAAAGACATACAGTCATGTCATCCAGAAACTATGTGAGGCACAGTGGAGAGGAGACACTGGTTGGGCTATAGAGTTCCTTGTTTACTCCTGTCGTGCTAAAAGCTGTGTTGAAGCAATGCAGAAGGGATGTATTAAATTGGGGATAGCCAATTTAATTATTTGGTAAAAAGTGAGGTCTAAAAGAGCTCCCACCCACTGAACCCTACATGAACTGTATTAACTTTTACTATGAGACAAGCAGAATTACTACTCTTTTCTGGTGCTGCCCCAGCTTCTCCCTTATACAACAAATCAGCAAATCTATCTTCAAATCACAGACAAAGCCAGCAGGTAGCATGCTTATTACCCAGAACAATAGGAATAGTACATGCTTTGATAGTGGGAGCTTACAAAGAGAATTCAATCAAAAATGATTAATCAAAGAGGAGGGGCCAGGTACAGTGGCTCACACCTGTAATCCCAACAGTTTGGGAGGCTGAGGCAGGAGGATCACTTGAGGTCAGCAGTTCAAGACCAGCCTGGCCAACATGGTGAAACCCCATCTCTACTAAAAATACAAAAAAATTGAGCTGGGTGTGGTAGCACCTGCCTATAATCTCAGTTACTCAGGAGGCTGAGGCACAAGAATCACTTGAACCTGGGAGACAGAGGTTGCAGTGAGCTGAGATCGCTCCACTGCACTCCAGCCTGGGTGATAGAGTGAGACTCTGTCTCAAAAAGTAATAACAGTAATAGTAATAATAATCAAAGAGAAGCCAACTATGAATCTATACAAAGACACTATAAGGAAAAGAGAAATGTACAAGGAAAAACAAGTGTTAGAGAATATTCACAAAAAAAAAAAAATGTAGCCATAGAGCAAATAAAATTAGTGCTATTTCAAATTTAAAACCTTTAAAATGAGAAATTAAAGCAGAGGTTTTAAGAGTTCAGGGAAGATAGGGTAAGATAGTATAAGAAGATCAAATGGAAGCTATCAGAGTTCAGGTAGGAAATCGAAAAGAAAAAATAAGGCTATTGGAAATTATGGTGACAATATTAATAGCAACACCACAAAGAACACTGAATATTTCTGTACGGACATCAAGGATGGAGATGTGAGCAAAAGGAAGTGAAAAGGAACAAATAATGTTTAAAATATTAGAAAAATTATAGACGCAAAGGAAAAATAAAATATGTAGAGTTGCTGGAAAAAAAAATAAGAACAGAACAAATGGAACCTGGAAATAATTTTATAGCTTCATTTTGAGAATGCTTTCATTAAGAGAGAGAGAGAGAAAGACATAGCTGGAGATGGAAGGGGAATGCCTTATCTCAGGAAAACTGTCACACAATTACTAACACCAAGATATACCTCATTTGATACATTGGGCTTCAATGATAATTCCTTTGGGCAGCTAGACAATAAGATCAAGGCCTCCAGTGGGGCGGAAGAAGAGGATCAGTGTGGTCCCAGACTCTCTTACGTCAACATTTAGTATTGGCAGATAGTGTGGCAGTAGCTGGTAGTTACTAGGGGAAGTGGACACACCTAACTCCACCTCTTAGAAAGGCTAAAAATAAAAGAATGACAAAAACATATCAAGAAAATAGAAATCAAAAGAAAGCAGTTTGAATTCAGAGTAAAATAAAAATGGTAAAAGTAAATTAATGCAAAAAATACCACTTTATCATATTATGGGTAAGATGCTCAGTGAACTTACAAAAGTTGTCTAACTTATTATTTCATAATAAGAGAAATGAAAATTAGAACTGCAAAGAAATTTTATCTCTTAGATTGGAAACAACCAAAACAACTAAAATGTTTCATAAAACACTCTTACAAATTGAAAGTGGGAGGATAATTTGTAAAATCTCTGTGGTGGTTAGTTTGAAAATTTCTATCCAGCTGTGAATTCCCATGCCCTTTGACCCAACAATTCTACAAGTGTTTTCCTGTGGATTTACTTGCACATTTTGAATGACTTGTGTTCAAGGATTTTCACTGAGGCATCGTTTGTAATAGCAAAACATTGTAAACAACAAAATTATTCACCAGTGGGGGCTGCTTGTATAAATGATGCTATATTCACATCAATCTAAAAGCCTATCAATGACAGATTGGATAAAGAAAATGTGGTATATATACACCATGGAATACCATGCAGCCATAAAAAAAAAAAAAATGAAGTCATGTCTTTTGCAGGAACATGGCTGGAGCTGGAGCCTATTATCCTTAGCAAACTAACACAGGAACAGAAAACCAAATATCACATGTTCTCTCTTATAAGTGAGCCAAAAACAATGAGAACTCATGGATACAAAGAAGGGAACAGCAGACACTGGGGCTTCCCTCAGAGTGGAGGGTGGGAGGAGGGAAAGGACCAGAAAAGATAACTATTGGGTGCTGTGCTTAATACCTGGGTGATGAAATAATCTGCACAACAAACCCCGGTGACATGAGTCTACCTATGTAACAAACCTTCACATGTATCCCTGAACCCAAAATAAAAGTTAAAAATAAATAATAATAATATATATATATATATATATATATATGAAATTTAAAAAACAAAGATAGATAAATATCTCTGGAAAAATATATAATGAAATCCCAGCATTGCCTCTGGGGAGAAAAACTGGGTGGCTGAGGCAGATAGGTGAGAAGCTGACTTACTTTAAAACAAACAGTTTGAAATGCTCTCAGCTAAAAGTTTCAAGAATTTCTTTTTTCTGAACTACTTCAGAGTAAGTCATCAACTTAATTTCTGTTACTTCTGTCACCCCCATATACTTTCTTGTATGTTCTTCACAAACAAGACATTCTCCTACAAAACCACAATATTGCCCTCAAAATCACGAAGTTAACCTTGATGTTCCATCTAATCCTCAGATCCAGTTTAAATGTCATTGTCCCAGTAATGTCCTTTTTTATAACAATTCATTAATAAAATGATTCAGGCTAGATTCATGCATCACATTAGTTGTCATGTCTCCTTCAAGCTAGAATGGTTTCTCAGTTGTCTTTGACTTTCATGATCTTGATACTTTTGAAAACTATCGACCAATTATTTTTAAGAAGGTACCTCAATTTAAGTTTGATGTTTCCTCATGCTTAGATTCAGGTTATACACTGTGGCTGGAAACCACAGAAGTGACGGTACTCTTCTATTCATTGTATCAGGTGGCACATGATTTCAGTTATGCCTATTACCGGTGATGTTAACTTTAACCACTTGATTAAGGTGGCGTTTGCCAGTCTTTTCTACTATAAAGTTATACTTTTTCTTGTTAAATCATAAATATTTTGTAGTAAAGTACTATGAAAATATTCCATATCTCATTAAGCAACATATTTATTAAGTTATTTATATGTATCAATGTGGACTTCTGGATTTTTATTTTATAGTACAGTGGGCTATGATTTATCATTATTATTATTATTATTACTTGTTTTGATACTTAGGTTTTCCCCGATTTGGCCAGTAGTCATGTAATTACTAATTTAATCAATACTTCTACATGAGATCAATCTCCTGTCAAAGCCACTGTGCACCCCCACCTTCCCAGCCCCTGAGCAGACACCCTTTTCCCCATTCAGGCTTTGACATTTTGTGCCAAGTGCTGCACTACATCTTCACCCCACCTGAGCTTCATCACCCATGCCAACCTGTCCTGTCATCCTCCTAGAGAGGTGCCCCCATCTGGGTCTCCAATACCCCATACCAGGCCACCATTGTCACCTACTATACAGAAGCCCTCCTTACCCCTCTTGGGCACTGACACCATGCCAGATGCCTACCTCAACTCATCCAGGCTTCAGGACCCTGCATGAGGCCACCCTACCATACAGGTGCCTCACTTACCCCACTCATACCCTGACACCCTGTTCCAGCCAGCATCACCACCTCATGACACCCATGCTGGCCACCCTGCTCACTCCACTTGGGCTGCAGTGTCCTGCACTATGGTTGCCAAGGCTCTCCCAACCCTATACATGGAGAGCCACTTTGCCCAGCCTCACCTATTGGCTTTCAGACTGAATCATTCTTGTAGGGAGAGACAAGAAAGAAAAAGCAGAGAAACAGAAGACCAAGAACAGAAGGCTGGATTTTCTCTGCTTACCCTTCTGTTTAATTTTATGCTATGTGTGAATCATCTATTCAAGAAATAAACTATTTTTCAATAATTATAACTGTAAAACCTTAAAAACAAGGGACAGAGTAGTGTGAATGAACTTTTTTTTGTTCAGAGCAAAGTACAGATGTAGGAGATAATATGTGAAGTTCACAAATAAGGAAATAGAAGCATAAGCATATTATTAGATTTTGGTGGTAGCAATTAGAACGAAAACCAGAAATTGCCATAAAAGGAAGGTTATCTTGGAAGGTGGAGGGAATCATAGGAAGGGGTGGAGCAGATAGAGCAGACAGCTATTATTTTTCGGTGTAAACTCTTCTGTACTCTTTGGCCTATTTCTATAATTATAGTTCATTTGATTAACTGTTTTCCTCTTTGTGGTTCTGCTTTTGCTTTTTCATTTTGAAAATTTTTCTTCACTTGAGATCAGATATTCACTTAAATCTTCATTATGTTATTTAAATCTTTGCTTCATCTTGAATTTATGTTGATATGTAATGATGATCATTTTATTAATTTACAGAAAGACAGCACACTGGATGCTGCTGAAGAAATCATCAAGGCATGGAGTGTCCAGAAGTCTTGATATGTGCAGAATGGATTAATGTTTCTATTAGACGACCTGGGATGGAATTGTTACTTAGTGCTGCCACCTGCTGGGTTATAAGATATTTCAGTACAACTGGAATTGAACTATTTCCATTGTTTTTCCAAAGCAGTTAACCCAACTCCTAACAATATTCAGGAGATCTGACCTTTTTTTTTTTTTTTTCAGTTGAAATGTATTAACACATCTTCCACTATCATTTTATAAGAATCAGCATAACATAGTGGGTAAGAACTATGAGATGTTTAACTTCTCTGTAACTCAGTCCAATCACTATAAAATGGGAATAAAAACAGTACCTGATTCATATGAAAGTCATTTGTGAGGATTAAATGGACTAATGTATGCAAAGCCTGGCAAACAATAAACACTCATCTGACTTTAGCCAGTTTCATGCTTCTGCCACTGTGTAAGAACTCCTAACCAGTTCCACGCCTCTACCACATGTATTTGTTTTGTGTACCCACCTTCCCCTTCATTCACCAACGGCCTTGAATTCTGTTCATGGTTTTGCCTCATACCCCAAGTACTGCTGTTATTTGCGGTGGCTTCAAGGTTCACAAGGACTAGCCAGGCTTTCTGTGCTTTGACCTCCTCACCTCTGGTGATGTTCACCTCCACTGGACTTCATCCACCCACTGCCTTGGTCACTCCCTGAAACTTTTATCATTCAAGTCTGCTTCACCTTTTGAGATCACAAATTCATCATCTCTGTTCTTCTAGTTTATGCTTGCTGTCTTGTGCACATGTTCTCCCTTTTTTTTTTTTTTTTCTCTCTCTCTCTGTCCCTCTGTCTCCTCCCTCTTCCTTCTCAGCTCTTTTCAAATATCACTTCTTGGCCAGGCGCAGTGCCTCATGCCTGTAATCTCAGCCCTTTGGGAGGCCAAGGCTGGTGGATCACTTTTTGAAGTCAGGAGTTCAAGACGAGGCTGGCCAACATGGTGAAACCTCATCTCTACTAAAAATACAAAAAAATTAGCCGGCCATGGTGGTACATGTAGGTAATCCCAGCTACTTGGGAGGCTGAGGCAGAGGTTACAGTGAGCCAACAATGTGCCACTGCACTCCAGCCTGGGCAACAGAGTAAAACGCTAACAAAAAAAAAAAAATCACTTCTTTAAACGTATTACCAGTTCAATCTGCTATTTCACAAAAAATTGGTCTGTGACCTTCTTACTTTAGAATCTACTAGGATCCTTGTCAAAGACAGATTCTGGTCATCACCCCAGACCTAATGAATAACAATTTCAGGATCTAGCCCTCCAGGTGATACTTACACACATGAAAGTTTGATCATTACTGTTGTAGTTTGTAGAATTCCCTCATCTTATTTTTATTGGTTCCCTTAAATCTTCACTCCCTCATCTAGCCATGACTTCATTGTCTATCACTTCAGCCAAGATGCTTTTGTTGCCTTGAATGATTTCCACCATTGTTCTATCTCAGCTTGTCAAAAAGAAAGAACTCAATCCTGGGATTGGAGCTCCATGCCTGAGCCTGGGCTGTACATTGCACAGTTGGGCAGGCTCTAGCAACCAGAATTCACATCGCTGACATAAACTAGACATAATTCAATGTTCCCCTACCTTTTACAACAGCAGCAATTACTATCATTCTCCTATATATTTATTTTGTTTTGTTTTGAGATAGAGTCTCACTCTTGCCAAAGCTGGGGTACAGTGGCGCAATCTCAGCTCACTGCAACCTCCACCTCCCAGGTTCAAGCAACTCTGATGCCTCAGCCATCCAAGTAGCTGGGATTACAAGTGTGTGCCACCGCACCTGGCTAATTTTTGTATTTTTAGTAGAAGCAGGTTTTACCATGTTGACCAGCCTGGTTTCAAACTCCCAGCCTCAAGTGATCTGCCTGCCTCGGCCTCCCAAAGTGCTGGAATTACAGGCACGAACCACCTCACCCAGCCAATTCTCCTATTTTTAATAACAAAAATACGTTACCTCTATTCTCACCTCAAAGCCCACCACCAGTAGCATGATTAAATCATACCAAATGACTTCAACCCCACTTCTGTCAAAAATAAAATGAAAAAACAAGCTACCAAACCAGCACCTCCAACTAGGATTGCACCACTAATCGTGTGACTTGCCTGCATCATCCTCCTCCTTCCTTCTCTCCAGTTATAATGGTCATTCATCTTTGACCTGTCCAAGGCTGACAGGTTAGTGGTGGCAGTAGAATAAAGAGAACTGTTGGTTTAAAAATTACCAGGTCCAGCCATCTATAAGGAAGCTCAGGGCCCAAAGAGCCAACAATAACAGTAGCAATAGAAACCCCATGGAACCTGTGTAGCCTGTCCACCCTTGCTAGGAACTTGGCAAAATTTCCACCAGGGTTTAAAGCAGGTTTTTGCCTCCCTGAGCTTGTCTAAGGCTAATTCTACCACATATGCTCTGGATCTTGTTTCCTCGCACACTCTCAGAATTGGCTCAGTCTACGCTCCTGGACCTTCAGTCTCTACTGGCTCCCTTCAGAAGTGGGACATGTTCAAATCTCTACCACCTTAGAAAATTCTTTCACTGATTGAGTCTATGTACTAACCTGCTATCTCTTCCCATTCAAGGCAAAATTCCTTCTATCTTGCCTTTCTCCTTCTCCTCCCTCCATTTTTTCTTCATTCCTATCTTCATTTCTTCCCTCTCTGCCTCCCTCCTTCCCCTGCTTTTTCCTTCCCTCCTCTCTTTTCCCCTCTTTTCCTCTTTCCTTTCACAAGTATCACTCGAACACCTACTATGTGCCAGGCACTCTTGTAGGCACTTAGTGTACATCAGTGAACAAAAATTAAAAATTCCTGTCCTCTAGGGCTTTTCATCTAGCCAGGGGAGGCAGATTAAATCATAAACATCATAAAATATATTGTATATATAATGTGTGCATAATTGTATGAAGAAAAGAAGTAGAGCAGGATAAAAGAGGATGACTGTTACAGAAGCAAATTGAAATTTAAAATAATGTGGTCAGAAAAGGCCTCATGGAGGGGACACGGAAGCAGATTTAAAGAAGGGGAGGGAGACAGCCTTGTGCAGATCTTGGGGAGAACATCCCCGGCAGGAGGAATAGACAGTGCAGTGATTCTAAGCCACGAGGGTGCCTGGCATGTTTGATGAGTACTAAAAGTCTGGTATGACTGGATAGAATAAGGCAAGGGGGAGAGTAGTAGGTATTACATCAGAGAAATAGCATAGGACCTCAAGGACTATTATAAGAATGATGGCTTAATCCAAATAATCAGGGTATTGTTCAATTTTTTTTTAAATATGTAAAATGCCAGCTGGTACCGTGGCTCACACCTGTAATCCCAGCACTTTGGGATGCTGAGGCGGGAGGATCATTTGAGGCCAGGAGTTCAAGACCAGCCTGGGCAACATAGTGAGACCTCATTTCCACACAAAAAAAATTTTAAATTATCTAGTCATGTTGGTGTGCTCCTGTAGTCCCAGCTACTTGGGAGACTGAGGTGGTAGGAGCTTGTACCCAGGAGGTGGTGGCTGCAGTG
This sequence comes from Sapajus apella, assembly GCF_009761245.1. Classification (NCBI taxonomy): domain Eukaryota; kingdom Metazoa; phylum Chordata; class Mammalia; order Primates; family Cebidae; genus Sapajus; species Sapajus apella. The sequence continues at coordinate 2,171,295 of NW_022437004.1, read as the reverse complement.
AGCTGTGATCACAGCACTGCACTCTAGCCTGGGAAACAAAGCAAGACCCTGTCTCAAAACAATAATAGTAATAATGTCTGTTGCTGCATTGTATATAAATACTCGAAATGGGAAACAACCAAAATATCCATCAACAGTCTAATAATTAATTTAGCGAGAATATTCATATAGTGGAATATCATATAGCAATGAAAATTAAGGAAGTACAGCTACACACAATAACCTGAGTGAATTTCATCAACACTGTTGTCATAGGGTTTCTTCACAGTGCCTTCAAATAATCAGCTAGAGCTCTCAGTAGACAGTATTCTGCAATACTAGAATCTAGTGCTGTGATCATTGAAGTTTTACATGTCAACTCCAACCTCAGGGCTTCTGGAATTTCTGTGTGCACCCTGGGGTGAGGGTTTCCACAGTTTGGTCCAACAGGCCTAAGACTAGCCCATGGAAAACTCCATGTCTGGGTGATTCAAGAGACAGAATCATTATCTTTTTCATTGAGCTGTGATGAGGAGACTTGAGTTGGGGAAGAGGAGGGAATGGATTGTAAATATGAGGTCTGTGGGCTAATAGTGCAATATTGAATGAAGGATTTTTTTTTCAGACATAAGAATTTTATTAAGGAAAGGCTCACAGACACATCCATAAATGAATGGGAGGTGGATGGGGAAAGGGATGAAGCTCAGCAAGGGTGTGATTTCACGTGAAGTCCCGGCATTGGCCTGACTGCCAGGGGAGGGACCTATGGAGCATAATTTATGCTTCAGAGTGTGTGCCTCCTTGTGAAGGGATCTGGGCTTTTTACTCCTGACCCTGTCAGTCAGTGGCCTCAGCCAAGGGGAGTGGGAGGTGGAGTGGCCACAGGCACATAAAACTCCCAGAGCCTACTGGCTTTCTATATGGGCAGACTGGCTCCAACATCAGGTCACAGGTAACAGCTTTAACCACAAATCACTTAGTTAAGATTGAGTACAGAGTGCTGGCAAGAGATCCTAGGGGATCTGGATGGCTGCCAACAGTACTGGTCACAACCTATACTTCCAATACTGCCTGCTCACCACCAGGCACCAGTTGTGGGTCTTTCATTGCATGCTGCCATAAGAGAAAATTAATAGTACCTTTTGAAAATTCTGGGTTGGCTTTTCATCATCTACAGACGTACTTCTTTCCTCCAGTGGGTAGAAGTGAGTGTCCCTCTGCAAGACTGAGCAGCCATCAAAGTTAAAGTTGACCTGGGACATTTGAAAACTATGGAGGGCAGGCCAGGCATGGTGGCTCACACTTGTAATCCCAGAACTTTGAGAGACCAAGACGGGCAGATCACCTGAGGTCAGGAGTTCAAGACCAGCCTGGCCAACATGGAGAAACCCCATCTCAACTAAAAACACACAAAAAATTAGCCCGGCATGTAGCATGTACTGGTAGTCCAGCTACTTGGGAGGCTGAGGCAGGAGAGTCACTTGAACCCGGGATGGGGAGTTTGCACTGAGCCAAGATCACACCATTACACTCCAGCCTGGACAAGAGCGAAACTTTGTCTCAAAAAAAAAAAAAAAAAAGAGTCCAGGAGAGCCTTTTCTTTTTTCTTTTCTTTTCTTTTCTTTTTTTTTTTTTTTTTTGAGACAAAGTTTCACTCTTGTTTTCCAGGCTGGAGCGTAATGGTGTGATCTCGGCTCAGTGCAACCTCCCCCTCCCGGGTTCAAGTGACTCTCCTGCCTCAGCCTCCCGGCACATGCCACCTTGCCTAGCTAATTTGTGTATTTTTAGTAGAGACGGGGTTTCATCATGTTGACCAGGATGATCTTGAACTCCTGACCTCAGATGATCCACCCGCCTCAACCTCCCAAAGTGCTGGGATTATAGGCGTGAGCCACCGGTCCCAGCCACTCCTGTATACTTAGTTGAGGCGTTTTCTGAGACAGACAGATGCAGAGAGTAGATTCCCAGAGGCTGGTTTTGGATGGCCAAACATTTCATAGAATTTATCCAGAGATTTCTGAAGTCCATTACCCTTTTCTTTGGTCTCTGATTGGCCTTTCACAGAAGGCGAAATCAGAAGTTCTCAGTGGTCCCAGAGTCATTTTGTTCACTATTTAGGCTACTGGTGTCTGGATCCACATCAGAAAAGCCAGGAAAAGAATGGAATTTCATAGAACTAAAAGCCTCGCTGTTGGCCTCTTGGCTGGGTCTCTGTAGGACATAATCCCTTACATACAGGCTTTTGGCAGGTCCAAAATACTGTCCTCTGACAGGCTGCCTGGGGTGGCTTCCTGGCAGCCATAGTCCACCCTGCAGCAAAAAAAACCAAAGTACCTATTTTCTCCACTTCCTTTGCAACTAGTCAAAAGTGCTCAAGAAAGCCTCTCCTTTATGGAAAAAGGCAAAGTCCTCTTGAGACTTTTTAATCCTATTTGTCCTTTCACCCTTTACACCCTTCCTGCCTGGAATGTAGAAGTGAAGGCTGAAGGCAAAGCAGCCATCTTGCATTAATGCCACAACTAGCATGATGGTGAAGCTCTATAGGGTAAGCATGGCAGGGCAGAAAGATGAAAAGAGGCTGGAACCCTGGAAGCAATTTGAAGCCACTGTACCTACCCCCACACTTGTAATGAATGAGACAAATAAACCCCTATTTGTTTAAGCCACTATAATACAGTTTTCTGTTATTTATAGACGAATGCATTACTGATATAGATTATACAGTTACAAAGATCACATTTCTCTTCTAGAAGGTAAGTTGACCTGAAGAAAAAGTCCTGCAACACAAAGATAAGGGCCAATCAGAAGGTTCCTGTAGGAGCCCAGGGCAAAGACAGTGAGGCCTTGAAAGATTTAGTGTGAGAAAAAGATACATTATCACAAATTTTTGTCAAGTTTGTAAATTTTTTCCATAATTCTTATGATGAAAATAATTCCATAACCACACACTTATAAAATATATTAAATTAAAAATTATTCCCAGATTAACCAAAGTCTACTTGGTTTCAGTTGGATAAACTCAAGAGCAAAACAATAAAACAAAAACCTCAACCATGTTACTCAGACATGAGAATTTTATTTTATTGCTGCTCTGAGAATACATCTAATTATTCAATCATGCCAATTAAATAGGAAGTTCACCTGCTGACAAACAGCTCTCTTGGGATATATCAGAATAAACCATAGCAATAATCAGATTTTCTAATCAATATTAACTTAATCACATTACACACTTGCTACTTTCCTTTATATTTAGATACAAAATTTGTTTCTTATGTTTAGTCTTTCATTTATGACAACAATCTCATGGTTAAGAAGATAAAGGCTGGGAGCAGTGGCTCATGCCTATAATCCCAGCATTTTGGGAGGCTGAGGCAGGTAGATCACCTGAGTCCATGAGTTCAAGTCCAGCCTAGGCCACATGGCGAAACTCTGTCTCTACAAAAATACAAAAGTTAGCCAGGCACGGTGTTGCACACATGTAGTCCCAGCTACTTGAGAGACTGAAGTGTTAGGATTACCTGAGCCCACAGAGGTCGAGGCTGTAGTGAGCCATGGTCATGCCACTGCACTCCAGCCTGGGTGACAGAGTGACACCCTGTCTCAAAACCAAAAGAAGATAAAATATTTTGTTTCCTTTTGACCATGAAAACAGTCATCCCATCTGAAGCATTTTTTTTTTTTTTTACAAACTCTAATTATCCATTAATAGCATAAACATCCAGAGGGAGATCAAGATGGCTGACTACATGCTGGTAGTATCCACTTCCTCCACAGAGAGGAACAGCAAGTAGATGCATTACAAATGGATCATCTAGGAGTGAATGCCAGGGTTCACCAGAGAGGAGACTGGAAACACCAGAAGTAAGGAGAGGCTTTGAGGCAGCTTGCCCAGCTTGGGGACTGACAGAGTCGGAAGAGGCTTCTGGACATGGGAAAACAGTAAGAAAGAAACTCCCAGGGCTCTGAAATGGGTTTTTACAATCTTGGCTATGGGAGAAACCCTTGACCCACTAGGGCCTTGGGCCTGATATATGAAGCTGCTTAAAAATTGCACGGAGACATTGTTCCAGAAAGGAAACCCACACAGTATCCCACAGGTGTCCAAGCCTAGAGCAGGCTCAGCTAGGTGCCCGTTTGAGAGCCTAGATACTAGGGATCTACAGACACCATTGCTGCCACTGCACTGCTCCAGGGAAGGAGAGCGGGGACTAGGCGCTCCCACACACTGCTATGAGGGTCCCTACCTCCCTGATGCAGGCTGCTAAGACTGAAACAAGAGTAAGCCACACTCCCCATAGCTTCTTGCCTATGCTGCTTGACTGAGAGGTTCCCCATCCTCTCTGGTCCCAGGCCCAAGGTACCATTTTCAGAGTTCAAAACCAGGCTGTGCCCTCCTGGGGCACAGTTCAGGCCGATGGGACTGTAGCCAACAACCAGCCAAGAATAATCAGGGAAACCAGGCTCACGTACACATATCCAGGACAATACCCACTGCCCTCCAATGGGCTGCGTGAGGCAAGTAGACCTCAATCCCCATGTTTTTTTGCCCACACTGCCTGCCTGGAAGGGACCTCACCCTTCCTGGTCACAAGCCCAAGGCGCCATTTTGAGAGTTTAATGCAAAGCCACACCTTGCTCTTAGACTGAGTTTGAGTTGGCATGGTAGCAACTGTCACCCAGCCGGGGAAGGCCAGAGAAACCAGGCTCTCCTATGCACACCTAGGACAATAACCTACCTCCCTGCTATGGGCTGCTGTGAGACTAAGACTCAAGCAGACCACACTCCCCACAGCTTCTTGCCATGCTGCTCACCTGACAGGGGCCCCACCTTCTCTGCTCACAGCCCACAGCTGGCACCATTTTGAGAGTTTAACACCAGGCTGTACTCTGCCCTTGGGGTGAATTCAAGGTGATGCAGCTGCAGCTGCCACTGAGCCATGGAAGACACAGGGGAGAGAAAGCTCTCCTAAGCACACTCAGGATAATACCCACCACCCTGCTACAGGCAGATGAGGGCTGGGGACGTGCCTGCACAACCTATCACAGCTTTCTGCAACACCAGTGTGGACTGCTTGGCTCCAGTGGATTGTTCCACCATTGCAACCATCATCACCCATATCAAACTAGCAGATCAGGCACCTAAGAACCCATCCACACACCTGGTCCACTGCTCCCACTACTAGCTGCTAAGCAAGCCACGTGGAAGTCCAAGAATCAGGACCCACTAACACCAAAATCCAGTGTAAGCTGCTCTGGGGCCTAAAACAGGCACACTTACCCCATAGCTGCCACCATTAAGGCCTAAAGATTGGTTCAGAAACATCAGCCCCGAGGGCAGAACTAATAGCCTTAACTAGAGCGTTATTACTGTCAAAAGACAAAAGAGCAAACATATACACTGACTCCAAATATGCATTTGCAACCTTACATGTGCATGGGTATATCTATAAAGAAGGAGGGCTCCGAACAGCAGACATTTGAGATTGTGAAAGGATTATAGTGACTGGTATGACAGTATGATGACAGGAATGAAAGGGCAAGGTAAGGTAAATCACAAGTTAAAAGAAGTCGACCAGGTGCAGTGGCTCATGCCTGTAATCCTAGCACTTTGGGAGGCTGAGGTGGGCAGATTGCCTGAGTTCAGGAGTTCAAGATCAGCCTGGACAACATGGTGAAACCTTTCCCTACTAAAATACAAAACATTAGCTGGGCATGGCAGCAGGCGCCTGTAGTCCCGGCTACTCAGGAGGCTGAGGCAGGAGAATTGCTTGAACCCAGGAAGCGGAGGTTGCAGTGAGCCGAGATCGTGCCACTACACTGCAGCCTGAGTGACAGAGTGAGACTTAGTCTCCAAATGAACAAATAAATAAGTATAAACAAACATCCTACTTTAGCTGAAGCCTCAGTACTATACCTTCTAAACATCATAAGTCCATTTTCTGTATAAATTCCAGAAATGACTTATTATCAAACCAATTTTACAATTATTCTTAAGTATTCTGCTCACCCATACATACAGGAAAGAATACAAAACTCATGAAACTGTTCAGTTTTTAAAAATTCCTCTCTCTGGAATGTCTTTATCCCATTAAAACAGTAGTGTCATGCTCCATGCTGGGAAGTGGTCATTTCAAAGGCTCCTGACATCATGGCCAATAGGCCAATAACCAATCCCTGAATACCAGGCATGCTCCAGCTTGAGTCCTTTGCCCTTGCAGTTCCCTCTGCCTGGAATGCTTTCCCGCCAGCATGCACCTAACTACCTCAGATCTTGACTCAATTACACTTCAGGAGAACTCATCTGTAAATCCTGGCTCTCTCCATTTCCTTTTCCTGCCTTATTTTTCTCCTTAGCACTTATCACCGTCTGACACACAATATGCTTTTCTCATTTATCGTCCATGTCCCTTCCTAATATACGTTCCATGAGGATAGGGATTTTTACGTTCTTTTCAGTGCTGTATCTCCAGTACCCAGGGCAGAGTCTGCCATGTAGGAGACCACTCAATAAATGTTTCTTCAATGAATGAATTCCTGCCCATTGAGGCTGGCCCTTAAAATACCATCATTGCTATTGTTTCTTAGTTTTGTTTATAACCTTGGGTCTCTTTTTGGCCAATGTCTTTCACTTATAAATACTTTCCTGAAATGCTCCTAAATATTGCTCCTAAAACTGCAAATACAATTAGCATGTCTCAGACTCACTTAAGCCAGGCTGCTAACACATCTTTGCTTAGGGCTTCAGCTAATCAATAAAATGGGACTCTGTGTGACCTCTTGAAGCCCAGTGCTATGATACAGGACTCAACACTGCATTTAGCTCATGGGGCTCCAAAACAGCTAGATTCAATAAAGGCATATTTAAGCCATTTGTGCCTACATACATATCCATATGCACACACACGCACACCAAAAAAAGCTTGGAATTTGCTATCTTAAAAGTCAGGAACGGCCAAAGACAATCCTAAATGTATATTAATATAAGAAGGGGTAATTATATGAAGGTACGTCTAAAATATGTCAGGCGAAGTAGAAGTTAAAATGAATGAGGAAGAACTTTCTGTACAGCCAAGAAACTACCTCAAAGAAATACTAAGAGGAAGAAAAACTTACAAAATAACATCTTAAGCGTATGACCTTAATAATGTAAAAATAAATGCAAAATATTACTCTATATTCCTGTATTCTATATTTCTATTAGCAAATAAGTTAAAGATACAGCAGTTACTAAATGCAAAGGAGAAAAATAAAATAGAGAAGGAACATATAAAATGACAGGAGAGGACGGAAATACACTTTAGCAATGCTCTCAGTGTTTAATATAAATAAATGAAGTGTTCAAAATTTTTAATTGAATAAATAAAAAGTCAAAAAGGCAGGAATGGTACATCCCTCTTCCTTTTGTTTGGTAAGCAGATATTTCTAATCAGGATTTGGTTCTAGGTATAAAATGATATTAAGTGGATGTCTCAGTCAGCCCCTGCTGCCCAAATATGGGAAAACGGGCACTTTTTATGGAATGATGTTGGCCACAGTATAAATTAGTGCATCTCTGGCAGGCAATTTCACAATGCTTAACAAAATGTTATCTGCATATGCCTTTTGATTCCCTGGCATTTACCCTCTGAACATATAAATGTTCACAAGAATGTTTGCAACAGCATTGTTTATAATACCAAAACACTGGGCCTGGCTCAGTGGCTCATGCCTGAAATCCCAGCACTTTAGGAGGCCGAGCTGGGTGGATCCCCTGAGGTCAGGAGTTTGAGAGCAGCCTGACCAACATGGTGAAACCCCGTCTCTACTAAAAACACAAAAATTAGCCGGGCATGGCAGTGTGTGTCTATAATCTCAACTAGTCAGGAGGCTGAGGCAGGAGAATCACTTGAACCCGGGATGTAGAGGTTGTAGTGAGTCGAGATCACGCCACTGCACTCCAGACTGGGCAACAAGAGAGAAAATCCATCTCAAAAATAAATAAATACCAAAACACTGGAAACAACCAATTCCTCCATTATTGGGGTATAACGAAATAGATTATGGCACCTAGTCAAAGAATTTGGTCCAACTCTGCTCCCTGAAAAAAAAAAGACTGTTGAATGTGATCTGTTTTTATAAATAAGACAAAAATGCATAAATAGATTAATATGCATGGGTACAATACGAATGCATTTAACATGAATTTGAAAAATGCAAATTAGATATTAGGTCATACGAAAATATTAATACAATTTTTTATGTGCTTGGAAGTTTCAATAATTTAAATATCCCCAAATAAAATATTTGTTTAAGAAATATTTGCTTAAAAAATACTAGCAGTCCCTAGCCAGGCACAGTGGCTCACCCCTATAATCCTAGCACTTTGGGAGGCTGAGGCAGGTGGGTCACAAGTCAAGAGATTGAGACCATCCTGGCCAACATGATGAAACCCCATCTCTACTAAAAATACAAAAATTAACTGGGCATGATGGCTCATGCCTGTAGTCCCAGGTACTCAGGAGGCTGAGGCAGAAGAATTGTTTGAACCCAGGAGGCGGGGTTGCAGTGAGCCAAGATGGCACCACTGTACCCCAACCTGGCAACAGAGTGATACTCCACCTCAAAAAATAATAATAATACTGGCAGGCCCTGTGCTTGCTTATACAATTGCAACAAGATAGTGTGACCTGAGCTGTAAACATCACTTTCTTCTGGCCAAGGTGTTGATGTGGGAAGGAGCATGGGCAGGTCAGGGAACTGAATGACTAGCTGTATGGGTACAGCACTGATGCCCCAGTCCTGTTTTCTGGCATACTCCTTTGTTCAGGAAATGGGAATAGCTGTCTACAATGCTCAATGAAAGATATTAAGAAGATACATAATCTTTCTCTTTCCTTATTTCATAATAAATTAAGTGAACCAACATATTTCCATGTTATTAAGTCCAAGTACTTTTGAGTTGCAAATAAAAGTACTCAAAGTTATGAGCTATCATGGCCTAAGTTAGCTATTTGAAAAGAAGACAAAAGTAAATTCTCATTAACTTGAAGTGTGGCTCATATCACATTACTCTGAAACAAATTTTATGAAAATTTGAAAGAACCAAATATATCTAGTTATTTTAGAGATTTAGATGTGGAAACATTTACCTTCGTGGGGAATTTTCAGGATATCTATTTTAAAATCAAACTGCTATTGACTTTGGGTTTGAGGAAAATGGTTTCTTTAGCATTAGTTTCTACATAACAGCAAAGAGAGCAGAAAGACATAACCAACCCCTCATATGCAAAACAGACAACAATGTAGACTACAACTACAATTTAACATAACTGAAAGTGTAAACATAATAACCCATAGACATGTTTAAGTGAACAGTTGATGAGAGTGGTATGAAAGTAGTTTGGTTAGTCAAAATACTGAATTTAAACAGATGAATGCAGCCAGGTGCAATGGGTCATGCCTTTAATACCAGCACTTTGGGAGGCCAAGGTAGGTAGATCACCTCGAGGTCAGGGGTTTGAGACCAGCCTGACCAGTGTGGTAAAACCCTGACTCTACTAAAAATACAAAAATTAAACAGGCATGGTGGCACACGCGTGTAGTTCCAGGTACTCAGGAGGCTGAGGAAGGAGCATCGCTTGAACCCAGGAGACGGAAGCTGCAGTGAGCCAAAATCACACACCACTGTACTCCAGCCTGGGCAACAGAGTGAATAAGACTCCACCTCAAAAATAAAACAAAACATAACAAAACAAAACAGATGTATGCAAAAAGTAGCATGAACTTTCATGCAGCTTTTATACTGCATTTGATGCAAATACCATAGAATAAAGTCATTTAATTCAGTGGAAGATGGCTAACCATTGTGTGTTTTAATAGCAAATGTACATTCAAGTCAACCTTTTTTTAACTTGAAAAAAATCAATAAAAGTCCCTGTGGGCCGAGCGCGGTAGCTCACACCTGTAATCCCAGCACTATGGGAGGCTGAGTAGGGCAAATCACAAGGTCAAGAGATCGAGACCATCCTGGCCAACATGGTGAAAACCCGTCTCTATTTAAAAAAAAAAAAAAAAAAGTCCCCTGTGTATTTTATGGTGAACCAAATACCACCTCTAAAACTGTGTGTGTGTGTGTGTGTGTGTGTGTGTGTGTGTGTGTGTGTGTGTGT